>NC_065445.1:258456630-258768630 GCF_917563875.1 Diabrotica virgifera virgifera | reverse complement strand
TAAAATATTTATTTGCAAGATTTTTAACTGCTACCAATGGTAACAGTAGTTACATGGACGCTTCGCCAGTGATAACTTGATTACGAATTGTACACACAAGATTTACTGATTCAATTTATTCTCTAAAAGTGATCCACCTATATGTGAAACATATTATAATGTACAAGTTACTGTTAAGCAGTTTTTAATTGTATACCCTCGTTTTGCTAATGTGTCGCATTTAACATACCTGACAGTACAAGCATAGGAATATTTCATAAAATTTAATTTTGTATTCTCTTGAATCTCTTTCTTGGACCATCACCCCTATTGGCATATTGGGCGCATCTGCGTTTCTTGGCCGATAGTGTTAGACGGTTGGTGGCCAGCTCAGCGCGCCTTGTTGTGTTTATTCTCTGGTTAATCTGCGTACCAGTTCCTTCCATTCTCCTCTGTTTCTTGCTCTGTTTTTCACTTCCCCCAACTTAAGCCGATTTTGTTGTGTTCTCTGGTTACTGTTTTCTTCCAGGTATTATCTGGTCGTCCCCTCTTCCGTGTCCCCTCAGGTTGATATTCGAGTGTTTGTTTTGTGATGCTACTAGGATCTTTCCTTAACGTATGGCCGATCCATTTCTATTTCTTCTGTCTGATTGTTGTTATTATACTGGTTTGTTCGTTCGTTTCCATAGTTCTTTATTCGTTATTTTATTAGGCCAATAAATTTTTAGGATCTTTCTTAAGGACCTATTTACAAAAGTCCGTAGCCTCTTTGTTAATCTGTTGAATAAAAAAAAATAATATTCACTAGGATCTATAAAAGCTTAATATAATTTGATACCCTAAATTGTTAACCACTATATAGATAATAACATTGTCTGTACAAAAGGTGTTTTACACAGTTTTATTTCACAAAAATACCTCTTGTTCCATCAGCCGTCGCTGTTTCGCCATGCAAACTCATTCCGTCAACATTTGGCGCGAGAAAAGTGTTGCGGAAATCTGCCAGATGACGTTTTTGTTGTGCTCGGCGAAATTGAATTTTCTACTCTTCGCACAGAAATGCGATGTTTTAACAATTCCACCTCTACATTTTATCGGAGTTTGTTAATAAAATTGTTTTTGCAACTGCTTTTACAATTTTATTAAGGAAAAACTACAATATGTAAGGAAAATTTACTTTGGTGTAACTTTAGTTTCAAGGTTTGAACAGACATTGCCAACTAATGGGTAAGGTAATACAATATAATTTAAAAATAAAATTTAAAAATAACACGTAGATCTTTGGCAAGCCTATGAAAACATAAATAAAGATAAAATATATTTCATTATGCAAGAATTTGTTATACCAAGAAAAAGTTAGTTCAAGCCACCATGGCTCACACAAAAGTGCAAGTACGAGTTCAAATTCATTTGACAGATCCCTTCTAAATAACTGAAAGTTTAAAATAGGAAAATGGGCTGGCTCCGACTCTGTTTAATATATATATGAAATAATATGTTATAAGAAAATATCCGTAAACCCAAAAAATATTGTTTAATAAGTCTAAGCAGATTGTAATGTACGCAGATGATGTAAACTTGATGAGAAGAACCGTAAGAATTTAATAACTTGAACGTAATTTAATTTAATAACTTAAAAGTATTTTACAAAAAATATTTTACGATACTAATGAATTCATAAATTAGTTACTAAATTAAATAAACAACCAAATTTGATATCTACCCTAGAAATTTTTCTACCACAGAAACTTTCCTGTACCAAATTAATTGTTCTAAATTCAATTGCTTTCTACTAGTATGCCATTTATTTTAATCTTTAATTACGTTTTTATTTTCATATTTGATATTTTAATGGATGTTTCTAGAACCAGATTATAATTATTTTTTTTGCAAAAAATCTTTTTAATAAAAAATCCGCAAAAACGTAAAATCTACAGTTTTTTTTAAATATCTACAAAACGAAACATGCTAGGTACCTACAACCTTATACCAAAAGAAAGGTTGAGATATTTACTACAAAAGAAAATACTCATATACAGGGTGTCCCATTTAAAAAAAATGAGAAAATTTTGTATTTGCAAATAGTGATCACACTGTATACTCTATGGCTATATGTCAAATATGTTAATTTATTTAAAAATAACGGTATACTAAAAAAACTTTGGAATATCATTTAAATTTTTATTACCTTGAAAGCCTAATTCACAGCCCTTTGAATATTACCATTTTTCTGAATAAAAGTGTAAATATTTCGAAAATTGTTAATTTTAGGCCTATAATACCTTATACAAATTCTTAATATTTTTAAAAAATATATTCAAAAATGATTTAATATATAGGGTGTTCCATTTAAAAAAACAAAACTTTGGTTCGTACCGTCGTTCTGACTCACCCTGTATAATCGAAAATAATTTTAAATTATAGACGGTTTCGATATACATTAATTTTGTTAAAAACATTTTTTTGTATATCCCATAATTTAGCCGTAATCAAAGAAAACCAGAGGTTTGGCGCACCCTGTATATGTAACCAGTATTTGGTTCTGGGACTATTTAGGAAGTACAATAGTTCACTTATGATGGACTGATAGGTCTGAAAACGTTTGAACACATTTATGTAATTCATTGGGGTTTTTAAGATTTTTAATTAAATTATACCTACTACTAAGGACTTTTTTTTTCGACGTTTGAGTTTTTGAATAATTGAATCAGTGAGTGAAAGAACAATATAAACGCCAAAAACGACATTTTGAACTGAGATAGGCCAAAAACGTTTAATAGGATAATGCATCACTGGGCAAAAGAACAGTATAAACACAACTCTCTGCGATTCAATATCGATAGGGCAATTTGGTAGATGAGTGAAAGAACCGTATACGTGCAATGCTTATACTGTTCTTTCGCTGCTTATACTGTTCTTTCACTCAATGGCATTACGTCGTCGCGCGCCACTTGTAATCAGGATTCATTTAGTGATTGATAGTAAAGGGTTAACAATCTTGTATTCCATGCATTGTTAATAAATATTTCTATACAAAACCAATGAATGTAGTTTCAAAATTGTGTTTTTTTGTAATTGAGTGAAAGAACAGTACATGTAGACGATACATTTTTACGAATATCTTTTTTCTGTAGTTTGTTTTAATAAATTTTATTTGGCCATTTAATAAATAAGCACAAAAGCTACAACTTTAAAATGTATGAAAATATCAAAAAACCACTAGATTTTTGATTATATGTTTTTTTTAATTTTCTTAAAATGACAGTTTTGGAGATGTACTGTTCTTTCACTCACTGATTCAATTATGCTTTGTCACTATTTTCTGATATTATGTTCATAGCAAACAAATTTGAATTTCAAATAAATACTAATAAGATAACATTTATACGAATGAACAGCTAAATAAACACTAGGTTTAGTGACCCAAGAGAATTTTATTAAGCAATTGAGATAATACATTTCTGACTAGACTATGTATACGAACCGATGGAATATTAAATGTAGACTTTTATTTGGAGGAGCTATAAGCAAATTGCATAAACATTATTCGCAAAGAACTAACCATGTTTTTGATGTCTCAGAGAAATGCTGGAAACAGAAAATGTACAAACAAGACGAGGCAAATTTTAAAAATATCTAGCGAGTATACAAGTCAGAAATTCAAACATCAGATGAATGTGCTTGTTTTTATTTTTATTATTTGTCTTGGAGAACTATATCTAATGCAAAGGGAAATAATAACTTGTTTGTCTTCCACGACACAGATGGTCATTTAAAAATCAAACCTTTTTGAAGTTATACCAGAGGGTTATACTTCCTTAGGCGCGATTGGGAAAAATGTTGAGAATGTGAATTTTTATAAAGACGAAGTATGAAGTACGCGCACACCGACAAGAATAATAAAAACGATAGTCTGAAGTTAGTTGTAAAATCCTTCAAGTTACGTATGTATCAGTGCAAATAAAGTGGGAAAAAATATATTGGTGCAATAAAACCCCTTTAACGTAGTTCCTTTTAGTTCCTTTTTTATTTTAAACGTTTTTATTTAATTCAATAATTTGCATCAAATCTTTAGACGGTAATTTAACTGCCTTTTCTTCAATGCAAATTAATGAAAATTTGCAGACATATGTATTCGCGGGAACAATACACGAATAGTCAATAAAAAAAATATGTTTATTAATTGTTTAAATAAAAAAAACGATTTTAATGGAAAATGCTTAAATTCTCTAGTTTTTTACAATGTAGAAACTTGAAACTTTTACCTTTTGTAGCTAATGATATTAGGTCTGGATCCCGCGTATGAAAAAAAAGTTGATTAATAGCAAGCTGAAAATTTGTTAATAGCTTAAGGGTGTCTAGTTGAACAAACTTTGATATATGGGAACACTGGAACAGGGGACGTTTTAACTGTGGAACAGGTTAAAAATTTGGAACGGTCAGAACACGAAAACGACACATTTATTTTGTCCGACAGAACAGACTTAAACTCTCCGAACAGAGATTACACTCTCATGCAAAAATCAGACTGCTATTTATCACCTGTCATAATTCCTGTCATTTGACATATTCTACATGTTCCACTCATTAAAACGCTCATTTGGTGATAAATAGCAGTCTGATTTTTGCATGAGAGTTTAATCTCTGTTCGGAGAGTTTAAGTCTGTTCTGTCGGACAAAATACGTGTACCGTTTTCGTGGTCTGACCGTTCCAAATTTTTAACCTGTTCCACAGTTAAAACGTTCCCTGTTCCAGTGTTCCCATATATCAAAGTTTGTTCAACTAGACACCCTTAAGCTATTAACAAATTTTCAGCTTGCTATTAATCAACTTTTTTTTCATACGCGGGATCCAGACCTATATGAACTATACATAATTTCCACTTTTTACGTTAATTGTTTACGTTATACTTCATAGATAAACCATGAAGTTTCAAATTTTAAACGCTCATATTTTTTTATATAAAAAACGGCACTTATGGTAGGGGAGCCCAAGCGGGGATTTTTGCAGTTACTTGGGCGCGTCAGATTATCATATGGGGAGAAACCTGGTACCCTGCAGATGTACCTCTGCCATATATTGGCTCTTAACACAGGGAAGTTTGTTATGGGGGGGCCGAAAAAAAATCTATCCTTAAATATACTCGAAATTGTCAGATTAAGATAAGGTAAGTTAAGTATATGCAAAAGAGTGTATATTTCAAAAATCTGACGATTTGAGCAGGGCGTAATGAAATGCATGAATCAAAAAGTTTCACAAAAAAAGGGAATATTTCGCGAAATGAACGTCAGATCGAAAAACTAAAAAATACGTCTTCAATATTTGTCAAAAATCGATTGGATGGTACCAAACATGGGGGTAAATTTAAAATTTTAAATTCAAACCCTCGATATTTCGCAAAATAAACATCAGATCGAAAAACTGCGAAATACAATTTCATTATGTTTTTGAAAAATCTATCGAATGGTATCAAACATGACCTCCCACTGAGGTGGGGTTGGAGGTTACTTTAAAATCTTAAATGGAAGCCCCAAAGTTTTATTGCAGATTTAGATTTTTTACGTAAAAATAGGCAACTTTTATTCGAGACATGTTTTCAAGCTATGGATAGATCGCGCTATAATCGGAAAAAACGATTGTTGGAAATGGAACATTAAATTAAAAAGTGGAAAGTTCCCACTGAAATGGAAAATTTCACTTAACTCTTTTTGGTTTTACGACCTAATAATCACAACCCAATAGGTCCCAATAACGCTCGAGTGACTGCAAATTTAGCATTATTATTCGTGTCAAATTTCAATATGATACGAAACAAATCGATAGCTTTGTGTGAAAACCTCGTATCTCATTTCACAGAAAATTTTACAGGAGAGACTTTAAACTTAATTTCTGCATACTATAACTTAAAACAAAAAAACTATGTCTACATATTTTTGATTCTGAGTATGTTTAGATCATTACACATACATTTTTCATATATATTTTGGGTTAGAGTATGCAGAAATTCAGTTTAAAGTCACTCATGTAAAATTTTCTGTACAATGAGATACGAGGTTTTCACACTAAGCCATCGTTCAACCAAACCTCGAATTAAAAAATTTCCTGTTTTTATCGTAGTCTTGGAAAACCACCGGTAGGGAGGTTTGTGCTACAATTAACATTAACGCATTCGTTTTGGCGTATTAATTAAACGCTTTTCTTTAGTTCAATCGTTTGGGTCAAATTTTTGGACGATAATTTGACTACTTTTTGCTCAATTCAAATGACTAAAAATTTGCAGACATATGCATTCGCGGAAACAATACACGACTAATCAATAAAAAAAATTGTTTATGTTTATTAATTGTCTAAATAAAAAAACGATTTTAACAGAAAATTATTAACATCTCTTGTTTTTTACAATGAAGAAACTTGAAACTTTTACAGATTGTAGCTAGTTATATGAACTACACATAATTTCACTTTTTACGTTAATTGTTTACGTTATGCAATAAAGTTTCAAATTTTTTGCCGATTCCGACTACTTTTCATGTTTGTACCTACATCATATGTTATATACATATTTTAATAAACATGACGATATATTTTAATGTTTGAAAAGTGTAAGACTAAAAAGTAAAAAATAAAAAATATGAAAAAAAAAATTTAAAAAACCCTTTTCTGTAGTTACGAGTGCCTTAAATTAAAAATATTATAAAAAATCAACTAAAAGGCAAAAAATAAAAAAAATTGAAAAAATCTAACACATTCGTTAAAAAAAAGCGTGGAGCGAAAACCGTTAATTCGATGAAGACGAGCCACGCTCGTCATTTTCTTTAACGAATATGTTATATTTTTTCTTTTTTTTATTTTTTGCTTTTTAGTTGATTTTTTATAATATTTTTAATTTTAGGCACTCGATAACTAAAGAAATAGTCCGTTCTTTAACGGTAAAATATTGCAAAACCTCTAAATTTTAAAGAACCGCTTGGATTGACATGAAATTTGTCATGCACATAGCTAACAAGCCAAAGAATAAAAGTGATATTGTGCCGATATGTGCTTTTGCCCTGGGGGTGGTTTTCACCCCCTCTTGGGGGTGAAAAATATTTGTCCAAAGAAAGTCAGGAAATGGATAAACTGGCTAATTTTAAGTAACTTTTGTTCTATAGAGTTTTTTCACTAAGTCAATACTTTTCGAGTTATTTGGCAGTGAATATGTTCATTTTTTCAACAAAATAACCACTCTTTTAGACGGTTTTTCGCAAATAACTCAAATTGCAAGTATTTTGTCGAAAAAACATTCTTAGTAAAAATATAGCCTGTAAAAAATTAAAAAAAAAATGGTGTACACATCACGTCTCTACACATCACGTCTCTACACCTAGTAGAAGCAGAGTAATAGCTAATGAAAAATAGGTTCATATTCATCAAATTCCAAACGGAATATTTTAACGTGAAATAACCAAAAATTAAGCACGTTTCGGGGAAAACTCATTACAACTTGTTTAAAGTCTTTAAAAAAAGCTTCATTTTTGTTTTATAAAAAAAATTTCTAGCATCAAAATTAAACAAGTTAGGCTCAAAATAAAGTTAGTCCCTTTTGGTTTTGGTAAAAAAATCGAGAAAATCACCCCCTAATTAGTATCTTAAATGAACTTAATCGTTACGACTTCACAATTTTCTTGACTCGTGTATGTATTGTTAATATGATCTGTAAGTTTCATGGGTTCAAAGTCCTTATTATTGAAAGGGCTGTAGTTAAAAGGGGTTGAACGAGTCACTGATCACGAATGTATGCAAATTTAGAAACACCAAATCTTAATCAATTTTTTTCTAACAGAAAAACAAAAAATACACGGTATTCAGAAAAGCAAATCTAACTTTTTTTGTTTTTCGAGATTTTTGGTATCTCTAACAATTTTTAAGCTATTTTGAATAAAAGCATCTTTTTCAAAATTTTAATTTTTAAAAATGTTATTTTGAAACCAAATTGTTTCAAAACTAAGCACTTTGAATCGATTAAACTTACAGATCATATAAACACAACATTAGTAAAATAATTTGTGGAGCGGTAACGATTAATTTCATTTAAGTTGCTAATTAGGGGGTGGTCTTCCCGATTTTTTTTTTGCAAAAACAAAGGGGACCAACTTTGTTTTGAGCGTAACTTGCTTAAATTTAATGCTAGAAACTTTTTGTAAAAACAGAAATAAAGCTTTTTTTAAACACTTTAAAAAAGTTCTAATGGGTTTTCCCCAAAAAGTGCTTAATTTTTTGGATATTTCACGTCGAAATATTCTATTTGAAATTTGATGAATATGAATCTATTTTTCATTGGCTATAACTCTGGTTCTACGAGATCCAGAGACCTAACGCGTACATCACTTTTTTTTACTTTTTTATATGCTATATTTTTGCTAAGAACGTTTCTTTCGACAAAATACTTTTTTTGAGTTTACCCATTTACCCAAAATTAGTCAGTTTACCCATTTCCGGACTTATTTTGGACATATATTTTTTCACCCCCAAGAGGGGGTGAAAGTCACCCCCAGGGGAAAAACACACATCGGCACAATATCACTTTTTTTCTTTGACATGTAAGCTATACGTATGCCAAATTTCATGTCAATCCAAGCGGTTCTTTAAAATTTAGAGCAAAAACCGTGAAAGAATGGACTAAAAAGCGTTTCTTAAATTTTTTTTTCATATTTTTTTTTAACATTATCAATAGCCTAAATAGGGACATACATATAAAAATATTATCAAATAAACGAAAACCAATATTTTTTATTTTTTCTTTACTTATTCTGACAAAAAACGATCTTCTTATCTACCATTTTCGATATTTTTTTGAGTATGTAAAAACTCTGCCAGTTTTTTATCAAATGAGCAGATACCTATATAGAAAAAAGTTTATATTCAGACGTAGAGAAGTTCCACCTGGTGAAATGTTAAAAGTGTTCAGCAAACATTTGCTCCAAAACTTCGGGAAGAAGATTAAGGCTCGTTTTAAAGGGTGATGAAATTCTACACTGTTAAAACAATCTAAAAGGTTTAGCCATGGAAAATTAGGATTGATTTATTTTATGTTTTTTATTTATAGTAATATCAGTCACATCAACTATACTAAAATCACAATAAAGATGCACTAGAAATAAGCAAATAGAAATACGTAGAGGGGTACGACAGGGTTGTATATTGTCACCGCTCTTGTTTAATATCTACAGCGAACAAATATGCCAAGAAGCTCTCTCATATGCAAACGAAGGGATAATAGTCAATGGAGAAGTTATCAATAACATTCGATATACTGACGATACTGTGATAATGGCAAGAACAGGGGAAGATCTACAACATCTAGTTGAAAGTATGAATGAGATATGTAATAACTACGGTATAAGGATGAACGTCAAAAAAACCAAATATATGACCTTCAGTAAGAATCCAATAAATGACACTAGTATCACAATAAACGGTACCCAACTTGAAAAAGTAAACGAATACAAATACTTGGGAACCCTAATCAATGAAACAGGTGACCCAAATCACGAGATAAAAAGACGTATTGAAATTGCCAGGTCTACTTTTATAAAAATGAAAAAATTATTTTGTAATCGTGATATTAGTATTCATCTACGAACTAGAATGTTAAAATGCTATGTATTCAGTACTTTGCTCTACGGTGTTGAGTCATGGACTCTTAAACAGAGGAATATTAAAAATCTTGAAAGCTTTGAGATGTGGTGCTACCGCCGTATACTAAGAATAAGTTGGGTGGATAAAATTACAAATGAAGAAGTAATACGCAGAATAAATAACAAGCCAGAAGTTCTACTGAATATAAAAAAGAGAAAACTTGAATACTTAGGCCACCTGATGAGGGGACAAAAGTACACATTCCTACAAAACATAATGCAAGGAAAAATCCAAGGACGAAGAAATCCAGGCCGTAGAAGAATGTCCTGGATGAGAAATTTGAGAGAGTGGTTTGGCTGTACCACTAACGAATTGTTCAAAACAGCAGTAAATAAAATTAGAATCGCCCTAATGATACCCAATCTCCGATAGGAGCGGCACTCAAAGAAGAAGAAGAAGAAATAAGCAAACCAAGACACGTTGAATGTTACGAGGAGCACTCCCGAATCATGATTTACAATGTCAAAAACTTACAAAACTTTGTAAATCTTGATTTGGTATTTACAATGTATATACAAGTTAAGAAACCAGAACTGCTAATTCACCGATAATAAAAGGACAGCGTCAGGACGCTTCACCTCGGCGTCACCGAGCTTATAAATTGACCTTTTGTATTGTATAGCGTCACTCTTATTTTACATTTTGATGTAGTAAGTAGTCCCTTGTTCAATAAAGTTCTTTTTAAAACATTGTTCTTGGACTTAGAAACTTCACTGGCGCAGTCAGTAGGATTTTTCGGGAATTACGTCGTAAAATTACGTTACGTTTTTCGTTTTAACGATTTACCGGAAAACCGAACTTTTTGTGAAAGTGTCCAAGATCAGCTTTAGACAAGGTATCACCAAGACCTGAGGAGAGAACAAGAATCGTCGAATCCTAGAGGCAGTAGATTTTAAGCAACAGTTTCAACGAGACCTGGGAGAAGAGGGAGAAGAACAAAATCGTTGAATCTTATAGGCAGAAATGTTGAAAATCTACATTTTAATGCAAGTGTTTCCTATTTTTTCCATTGATTAGTTAAAAATACTGTTTTGTTTGCGTTCATTCCAAATTTTCATAGTTCATTTCTAAGATTAGGACAAGACGAACACACACCTGAGTGACTGAGCTAAGCTCTAATGATTCTTCATTCTGCCTCCATATTGTAAATTGTAGAACTACTGGCAATTTAATTTATCTGTTTTGTCCCTTGTTCAGTGATTAGTTAGATGTTAATTTAAGTTTGCCACCAAAATTATTTATATTAATTAAATGACATTCGAGGATACCTTCTTTTTATTGACGAAATGCCCCTGAGGATGCTCTTTTGAGCAAAAGTATACTTGGGCAAGATTTAATTAAATTCAGTGCTCGATATCTGCCTTTTGACTTTAAAATTCATTTATTCGAGCATTCAACCATTTTCTAATTTAGTATTATTTTGTATTTTGACAATGACACCCGACTTGGATGTCGAAACGTTAATAAAATCAATTTTTTGGTAAAATTGTGGCTCATTTTCCATTGAAAATTGTTGATTATAAAAATGCCACAAGGAAATAGCTTCAGAACTAATTATTTCACTTGGTCGGTTTATTATTGATGTATGGATTGTCACCGCACTAACCTTCTTGAGGTTTAACGAGAGCTCTATATGTAGAACGTATATATAACGAAGAAATTGTCCTTTCTTTTTTTTTGTTTAGATCAAAACAAAGGTCTTAACAAAAACGAATATTGTCTCCGACTGTAATTTACTATCCGGATTATCACAAATTCTGTTTTTTTTTTTTAGTGTATAAGTATTATTTTTGTTCATGGTGATCATAAAACACATATAGGCCAAAAAAAATTGAATTTAAACTTTGATAAAATTATTATTTTATAAGACGCGAGGGTAAAAGGAAATTTGGGCAAAAGTTCAGAGTTCCTGCCGAGGTGGCACAAAATAAAAAACGAACGGCTCAAAAGTGTGTGAAACTGTTTGATTGAAACGGCAACCGTCAGGCTACTTAAGTTTAATGCTACCGTGTATAACGGTTTAGAGGTAAGCGTATTGATTTTGGGATCAAAAACATGCCAACCTTTCGAATATAAGAAGAAAAAAAAAGAAAAAAGAAGAAGAAGAAGAAGAAGAAAAAAATTAAAAAGTAGGAGAAGGATAAGGAACAAGAGAAGGAGAAGGAGGAATAAAAGGAGAATGAGAAGGAGAAAGATAAGGAGGAGGGGGAGGAGAAGGAGAAGGAAAAGGAGAAGGAGACGGAAAAGAAGAAGGAGAGTGAGAAGGAGAAGGAGTGGGAGTAGGAGAAGAAGTGGGAGTAGGAGAAGGAGAATGAGAAGGAGAAGAAGAAAGAGAAGGAGAAGGAGAAGGAAAAGGAGAAGGAGAAGGAGAAGGAGAAGGAGAAGGAGAAGGAGAAGGAGAAGGAGAAGGAGAAGGAAAAGGAGAAGGAGAAGGAGAAGGAGAAGGAGAAGGAGAAGGAGAAGGAGAAGGAGAAGGAGAAGGAGAAGGAGAAGGAGAAGGAGAAGGAGAAGGAGAAGGAGAAGGAGAAGGAGAAAGAGAAGGAAAAGGAGAAGGAGAAGAAGAAGGAGAAGGAGAAGGAGAAGGAGAAGGAGAAGGAGAATGAGAAGATATAAGAAAAAGAGAAAGAAAAGGAGAAAGAGCAGTGAGAATAAGAATAATCCTCGAATTTTCTGCTTTTTAAAGTGTATAAGTATTATTTTTGTTTATGGTGACGACCATAAAACACATATTGGCTAAACAAAATTGTATTTAAACTTTGATAAGATGATTATTTTATAAGATGCGAGGGTGAAAGGAAATTTGGGCAAAAGTTCAGAGTTCGTGCCGAGGTGCCGCAAAATAAAAACGAACGGCTCAAAAGGGTGTGAAACTGTTTGATTGAAACGGCAAACGTCAGACTATTTAAGTTTAATGCTACCGTGTATAACGGTTTGGGGGTAAGCGTATTGATTTTGGGATCAAACGGAAAGTGAGACCGTTTTAGACGTTAAGGGATGAATTGGTGTGTATAGCGGTGATAAATTCTGAAGTAAACTGTGGCTGCTGTGCGCCCACTTCTGTATCCGATAAAATAAAACACAACTTCGGTAAACAAGTCAAAGCGTAATGGAATTTTACCATTAGTTTTGTTTTTGGTGGCGAAGGATAAAGCTTTTCGAAAAGTCCGTTCAAAAATTGTTTATGATGTCTCCAATAATTGGTTCCAATTTATTGTTACGCTTGTACCATACCTACTAATCTACCGTTGCTCAGACTGAGTAGAGCGGGGCGTTCTTAGAGGTTAGAAACACAAGAAAGAATGTAGATTAAATAAAAAAAGAAAACAGGAAGAAAACAATTCTTCAAAAAAAAGAATGTGTGTGTACTTTGTACGCACGTAAGAAGTTATACTTCTATTATATGATTTAAACGAAATTAATATACTTTTTATTTATATTTTGTTTAAATATTAAACTAATTTATACTTACTACTTCTCAAACATTTTTATTAGAACAGTGCCAAAAATTAAAATAATAAAAGAATAAAACACACACAAACAAATTAAACAAGCCACAAATGATGTCTGAACATTAATTGTCGAAAAATTTTTTAACTAAATACGTATTTTCTGAAAATACAATTATGTAATAAATATACTTACAATCATAAAATGTATTAAAAAAACAAAAAAGAAAGTTTCTATTGGGACTCGAACCAGCGCTGATAAGCGCGGTTGGTATTGGAATTCATTCGCCATCAACGCTTAGCTGGCTTAGCCACGGACACTATGTGTCATTATTTACGAAGATCGACTAACTAAACGGATTAAACTTGTGATATTTTGATATTTTGAAAACTGATCAAATTATTTTAATTTTGAATTGAAATGATTTAGAATTGAAAAGATACAACAAAACATAAAGTAAGAAAACAATATATTAGGTGAATATTGAAAGAAATTTTGATGGTAATCAAATTATATAAATAAAAGTATTACATACTATGTATTTTGGCAGATCAAATAGGTAGGTTTATACCCATGATAGATTAACAATTATTACGTACCTGTTGCTTTTAAAAACTATTTAAAAGTCACTACAATATTATAAACTTTTTTGTTTCTGTCCTCACAACAATAAAACTAATATATTATACATTTGTTTACCTTTACCTTTACCTCCAAACCACAGTTGTCCTACAGCTGCCATATCGGATAATTTTTGACATATCATTTGAACATCCAATCAGAACAAAGTTATAATGCGCATGCGCCGGGCTGATAGGTTTTAACATATAAAAAATCACCCTCTATCGCCGGTAAAGAAGTATAACTTCAAAAATAAAGGGGCACTTACTACTACTACTATTGGTTTACAGCGTTCTCCGATGCCTTCCGACTCCTAACCGCTATTCTTCTCTATTTAACGATAGACCTGGAGGGATTTCTCTTTCCTCTGGTTCTTACACAATTCTCTCCCTCCAGCTTCAGAAAGGGCCCAACTATTTGTAAATATTTGAATCCAAAAAAACCAGAATACAAATATCATTACAATAAAGGATGGTAAAATTCACTACCTATATTAAAGTATTTAAAAATACCAAAATCATGAGTATCACAAAATAGGCAAATAAAATGTTCAGGTAAAATATTCAAATAAGGTACCTAGGTAAATATAATATCAAACAAATCTGGTATTGATAAAGTTATTATCATAAACAACACAAGAACTGTCTTATTAAACTCTTTGGCTAACTTTCTAGTAAGTCCTCTCGTTAATGGATTAACTATGTTAACACCTTTAGTTAAGATGAAATAGCGATCGTGTTTATACAGTGCGTCCATAAAGTAACGCATAAATTCGTTATTTCGTAAACAGGTTACTTTTAATGAAAATTCCCGAAACATATCGATTTTTATTTTTAAATTACGGTTTTTTGGCATATATATCATACTAGTGACGTCATCCATCTGGGCGTGATGACGTAATCGATGATTTTTTTAAATGAGAATAGGGGTCATATGA
Organism: Diabrotica virgifera virgifera; assembly: GCF_917563875.1. Classification (NCBI taxonomy): domain Eukaryota; kingdom Metazoa; phylum Arthropoda; class Insecta; order Coleoptera; family Chrysomelidae; genus Diabrotica; species Diabrotica virgifera. The sequence continues at coordinate 258,753,967 of NC_065445.1, read as the reverse complement.
TAGCTCATTTGAAAGGGTATTCAATTCTCTATCCCATAATCTAAACATTAACATAATTATTTATACAGTGTGTTCAAAAAACAGTTTTTTAATTAAAATAAGTGAGACAAAAAGAAGAATATAATGTAATTATTTAATTCAAAATACATTTTACTACTGTCAGTAAACAGAAAAAAATTTTATTTGACAAATAAACATTGATTTTCGCTTAAACGAAATGTTCAAACTGCCAAGCGACAGGCGGGTGGCAGCTTTAACAATGAATTTAAGCAAAAAACAATATTTATTTCTCAAATAAACATTTTTTTCCTGTTTTCTGACAACAGTAAAACGTATTTTGAATTAAATAAATTACGTACATTCTTCTTTTTGTCTCAATTATTTTAATTAAAAAAATGTTTTTTTGAACACCTTCTATAAATAATTAGATTAATGTTTATATTAGTGAATAGAGAATTGAATATCCTTTCAAATGAGCTATCACATGACCCCTATTCTCATTTAAAAAAATCATCGATTATGTCATCGCGCCCAGATGGATGACGTCACTAGTATGATATGTATGCCAAAAAATCTGAATTTAAAAATAAAAATCGACCCGTTTCAGGATTTTTCATTAATGTCGCTGGTTTACGAAATAATGAATTTATGCGTTACTTTATGGACGCACTGTATATATTGTCTATAATTAAAAAATAATGTATATAATAAAAAAAATAAAAGTAATAAAAAATAATTTGCATATTTTGTTTATTATACTAAATTTACAATCAAGATGCAGTAGAAATAAACAAACTAAGACACGTTAAATGCTACTAGGAGCACTCCCGAATCATAATTTACAATGTATATACATTGTAAATCCCAAATCATGATTTCCAAAGTTTATACGTTGTAAATTATGATTCGGGAGTGCTCCTAGTAGCATTTAACGTGTCTTGGCTTGTTTATTTCTACTGCATCTTGATTTTAAATTTAGTATGGGTACATATTTTTCATCAGCAAAATCAAAAGAGTTGTTAGTTACCTGTACCAAAGAGTGTCACGAAAAAATCTTTTATGTTTTAATTTCTCTGGTCTTTTAGAATAGACTCTCCCAATATAATCCCCAATTCAAATTCCCCTTTCATTATACAGTGAGCACGTAAAGGTTGGAATAAATTCATTTTCTTGAGAATGGACAATTTTGGAAAAAAATCCTGAAACAGGTCAATTTTTATTTTTAAATTACGACTTTTTGGCATATATATTATACTAGTGACGTCACCCATCTGGGCGTTATGACGTCATCGATGATTTTTTAAATTAGAATAGGAGTTGTGTGATAGCTCATTTGAAAGGTAATTCAATTCTCTATTTAGTAATATAAACATTAACATAAATATTTATACAAGGTGTACAAAAATTTTTTTTTTAATTAAATTTGTTGACATAAGGAGAAGAATGTGTGTAATGTATTTAATTCAAAATACATTTTACTGCTAACAGAAAACAGGAAAAAAATGTTTATTCGGCAAATAAATATTGTTTTTTGCTTAAATTAAATATTAAACAGCCACCCACCAGTCCCGTGACAATTTGAACATTTAATTTAAGCGAAAAGCCATGAATATTTTTCAAATAAACATTTTTTTCTGTTTTCTGAAAGCAGTAAAATATATTTTGAAATAAATAAATTACTTACATTCTTCTTTTTATGCCAATAAATTTAATAAAAAAAAAAATTTTGGACACCCTGTATAAATAATTATGTGAATGTTTATATTACTGAATAGAAAATTGAATTACCTTTCAAATGAGCTAGCACACGACCCCCATTCTTATTTAAAAAAATCATCGATGACGTCATCACGCCCAGACGTGTGACGTCACTAGTAAGATGTATATGCCAAAAAGTCGTAATTTAAAAATAAAAATTGACCTATTTCGGGATTTTTCTCCAAAATCGTCCATTCTCGAGAAAATGAATTTATTCCAACCTTTACGTGCTCACTGTATATACACACCTCCCTTTCGTTATAATGAGCATTAATGCACTACTTACTTATCACTATTTCCCTCACGTTTAACTATTTAAAACAAGGTGAATGCGCGAAGCTCGTCACAAAAGGATTTCTAATCTTTAGTAATTTGTTCATTATCCACTTGTAACTATTCTCCCAGTAATAGTGCAGTCACTGAAGGTTTTCACCTCCGATTTCATTAAACCTCCATTGATTTTCATGAAAATTGGTTTATAGTTATAGAATACTTCAATAAACAAAAGTGACATGGAACCAAATTGCGATTTTGCCCTGGGGTAGATGCCACCCGTTATTGGAGGTGAAAATTATTTTCTATAAATAAACCCAAACATCAATGGAGGGACAAATTCTAAGCCAAATTCGTTATATGAAGTTATTAAAGATCAAAAACCTTAATTTTTGAAGTTATACTTCTTTACGGGCGTAATGACGGTGAAATTTTATATGGGAAAACCTAGCGACCGGGCGCATGCGCATTATAACTTTGTTCTGATTGGATGTTCAAATGACATGACAAAAATTATCCAATATGGCAGCTGTGGGACTGTGGTTTGGTTATAATGTATGCTTGTTGCGTTTTAAAATTTGTAGGAAGAGAAACAACAAACAAAAAGGTAGTTAATGGTTATACTGCCTTTTTAAATAGTTTTCAGATTATATTTTTGGACTTATTTACATAGAAGAGATGATTGTTGCATGCCAATGTGAAAGCTCATCAAACTGTGACTAGTAGGTATGAGTGCCGCAGATCTCGCTTATTCAAAGCTAAAGAATCTTTCACTGGTAAGTGTTTTATAAATAGTTGATCAAATTTTGTTATGACATTTGAACATAGCCACTTTGCACGACGCAAGTGATTGCGAAATTTATTAGTCGTTATACGGGCTCCGATACCTACCTTGAACCTACCAAAATACATAAGTAGTATGTAATACTTTTATTTACATAATTTGATTACCATCAAAATTTCTATCAATATTCACCTAATATATTGTTTTCTTACTCTATGTTTTTTTGTATTTTTTCAATTCTAAATCATTACAATTCAAAATCAAAATAATTTGATTTACATAAGTTAAAAATGTCAAAAGGTTAATCTGTTTAGTTAGACTATCTTCGCACATAATGACAAGCTGTCTCTGTGGCGAAGTTTTGATGCGAGTGAATCCCAATACAACGCAAATACCAGCCGCGTGGTAAGTTGGTTCGAATCCCAATAGAAACTTTTATTTTTTTTATTTTTTTATACATTTTATGATTGTAAGTTTATTTATTATATAATTTTATTTTCAGAAAATACGTATTTAGTTAAAAAATTTTCCGACAATTAATGTTCAGAAATCATTTGTGGCATTTTTAATGTGTTTGTGTGTGTTTTATTTTTTTATTATTTTAATTTTTGGCACTGTTTTAATAAAAATGTTTGAGAAGTAGTAAGTATAAATTAATTTAATATTTAAATAAAATATAAATAAAAAGTATATTAATTTCGTTTATAATCATATAATCATATAATAGAAGTATAACTTCTTACGTGCGTACAAAGTACACACACATTTTTTTTTTGTTAAAAAAACTATGCATTTTATAAAATATACTTACTAAACACTTATCACTTAGTTCTCAGGATTACCCATCAAATGAAAGACGTTGAAAGCATCGAAATTAAGCAAATTGTGATGAAAATAAGATTACCCTTCGAATTAATTTTTTTGGAAAAAGTGAAAAATGAGATATTACGCCATCACAAAAATTAAAATTTATAATAATCCCTACTTGACTGGTTTAGAATGAATATTTTTGAACAAAAAATATGATTTAAAAAATCAGTTTCATTTTTTTAATAATAACTCTAAAAATTCCATATATATAAAAAATAATATAAAACGAAATTTGTAGGATAATAGTTCTTCTATTTTTGTAGGATAAAAAATAACCGAAATAGGAACGTTTAAAGCCTAAATGTTACTGAGAGAATCATGTAACTCGGGCCATTTTAATCTTTTGCTCTAAAAAATAAGGGATTTAAAATGTTTGGATGAACCTAATATCGTAAAAATTAACGGAGTTATTAAACAACACAACATTTTATGAAAAAATCATAGGAGTATAAATTTTAAAAAACTTTCCGGGGTTTCTCTGATTTCTGGGGTTAATTTTAATACAATAATTTTCGCCCCCTAGAAGGCTTAGCATCCACCTTAGGCTAAAAGTTCAAATTGACACCATATAAATTTTGTTTTTGGGGTATAATCTAACTACTCACCAATTTTCAAGAAAATTAATGGAGGTTTAACTAAATTGGAGGTAAAAACCTTCAGTGACTGCACTATTAGCAATTCGTTCATTATCCATTTGTAACTATTCTCGAAGTAAACTATTTCGGTGTTCACCACTCTAATTTCATTCTAAACTGCACAGTTACTTAACGTTAGGCCAAATTATCATCTCGAATAGCTTTATATTAGCTCAACCGAAATCAGTTTAAGGAAAATTAACGATACGACAGTTTACTCTACATTTAACAAACCCCTACGTCTGCGTCTTGGTACTTTTACGATGCTTAGAGAGGATATGGTTAGAGAGAGTTCTATAAAGATAATAGTCGATTAGCGGTTTATGGTTATCTAGATAAGCGTATTTGAAAAATTGTTTTTAGTGAAGTCTCAAGATTGTTGGCTAGGATTTTATATGTTGTCCCTTTCTTCTTCTTCAGGTTCATTTCCCTATTGGAGGTTGGAAATCATCATCGCTATTTTAATTTTATTGGCCGCACTTCTAAATAATTCTAATGAGCTGCAACCGAACCACTCTCTCAAATTTCTTAGCCAGGATATTTTGAGTCGTCCTGGTTTTCTCTTCCCTTGTATCTTCCCTTGCATAATCAACCTAAGTAATACGTACTTCTCGCCCCTCATTATATGACAAATTTTAAATTTTAACAGTTTTATGACTTCGCATTCTTTCTTCATTCTATGTAACACCTCTATATTAGTTAATGTAGCAGTTACGCTATTAACTAAATAAATCCCAATAAAATTTCATCAAATACCCCTAAATAAATCCCGTGTGCGACGCCGTCGGTCGACTTAAGAACGATATCTCTCTGCTCACGCGCGAAAACCTCGGCGGTCGATTTTGTCGATCTGAATCTGAACCGCAGTTTTGGTCAAACTCAGGGTCTGAGCGAACGCGCTGTTTTTTTTTTCTAAGTGGCGGATTTGGACGAGATTTTGAATAAAATGGAGCAGATATATCACTAAAATCAAGGAACATTAAGACCATTTTTTTTGAATGGCGATGATATCAAAACTCAATTTATCTTTGGTTTTTTTCACATAAAAGAAGTTTAAGGCCAGCGTGTTTCGTCTTTCCAAGTAAGTAAACTGTTGATATATTTCTCATTATTTTTCGTGGTAATGCATCATTGTAGTTAAGTTCATATATAATCCATATTATAATAATGATATTCATTTCCCTTTACAAAGGAACAATCAATCAAGGCCACAGGGTTTTAGTGTTAAATTTAAATTCCAAATTGTAGCTCATATTATCCTTTAAATATTTGAAAAGAACAGAAGGTCAAGTTTTTAGTGTCCAAACCTAAAATCTAATATCTTTTATACCTTATCGTTACGCTTTTTACTTAAGTTTTTTTTATCTGTGATTTATAAAAAGTTTTAACGAGTATCTATACAGCCTTCTGTCACGCCCATCTAATGCGCACGTCCCTGTCATGTCTGAATTGAAGTAAACTTCAGAAATTTTGACATGACATATGGATACCTAACCTACCTAATATTTGATGTTTTTGTTTGGGCCTGTTCAATATGTACTGCTACTGTTATTGAAATACATAATAACTAAATTTAATAAACTTTATTGTAGATTCCGCCACTTAGTCACATAGACACTTAGTCTAGTCACTCTATGTAAATTGGGAAAACTACTTCATGTAACTATGTGCCAGTAACTGTAAGCAACTCGGGTATGGGTTACCCCTAGAGTTACTTTTAATTGGATATCTTGGATATTACCCATTTCACAACAGCCAGGATTGGATTTATCACCACAGCAGTCCACTAGTTTTTGCCTTGCCAAGAGGAAATTCATTCCTATCTGGACTTCAACATTTTTTAAATAGGAACTGTGGTTAAGATAAGTTGTTTTCTTTTATTACTTACATATTTTGGGTACTCTCTAGTTGCTTGCAGTGTAAACTTCTTGTATGCATACAATCGAGGTAAACTAGGTACATATTTCTTGATTTGATGTAGGGTTTGTAGGTCGTTGTTGTTATTTCTTTGGTTCTATATAATTAATAATTTGCTTAAATAAATAAAATCAGGTCTTTCTTTTAATAATAATTATAAATCGTTGTATCTTAAAACTAAATAGGGAATCGGGGGTAAAATTTTGTCGAGGTTTTAAAATAGGGAATATGTCTAGTAGGGTTTTACATTTACATTGTATATAAAGAGTCACTGACCAGCTCATTTATATAAATCAATTATATAATAATTAGTATTTTTGCTAGATGAGATACTTAATTTTTGGTAACCGTAGCGTTCTTGTCGTGTACGTATCTCACTAGACGAGTTTAATTTAGGGAATATTACTAACTTTTAGTTGTAAGAACTTTGTGCTATTCACACGGACTTTTGCTTTGGATTTTCTACTAATACATTTACTTAGCGCAGTGTGTAGTGGTTAATTGTAAGTTAGTGGCTTTTTGGTCCTGTTTGACCGTTACACCAACCACTACCACTGTTATTGTGTTTTAATTTATATATTACATTGTCAATATATGTATAATATAGTTATTATTGTTAATATATTTGTTATTAGAAAGGGTGATGTTTTATTTCAGTCTGTATTACCAGTATATAATATAGCAACACAAGATTAGTATTTAGTATTTTGTATTTCAGGTGGTTGTAACCATTGTCATAGAGTTCCTGTTGTTCGTTACTTCAAAAATCTCGAACCTGTCCAACTTCTTGGTTCTGAGAGCCGAGTTGTTCGTTCGAGTTGGCGCCCTTTGTTCTTCTTCTTTCTTTGCTGTATCTCGATATTATTTTATCTCGAGCATTCTTATCTATTTTTCTTCCACTTTGGTGTTTGCAGGTCTCATTTTCTTCCTAGTTGCTATAATTTCATTATCAAACCTTTCCTTTTTGTATCTCTAATAAAGCCAATATTCGGTGTATAGAAGCTAGCCCGAATATCCACTTGAGATTTAGTGTCTCTCTGTCCATTTAATTTGTCCTTCTGAGCTAAGCCCCTCTTCTTTTTTGTCTTAAATCTCTTCTCATTTATTTTCCCACTATTTTGTCAGTTCTTTTCTTCAAAATCTCTATACCCAGAGTAGAGAGGTTTCATTACTTTTTCAGTCCACGATATTCTGTGGATTCTCCTGTAGCACCACATCTCAAAGGAGTTTAATTTTTTGATTTCAGACTGTTTTATTTTCCACGTTGTCCCTTTAGCATTAAATAAATTACCACTAATATCTATATATATATATATATATATATATATATATATATATATATATATATATATATATATATATATATATATATATATATATATATAATATCGGTTTACAACGTTCTTCGACGTCTTCCGATTTCCAATCTCCATCTCGTTCTGTCATTCCATAGATCGTCCTCGAGTTCTCTGTCCCTGATTTCTCTATCACCTCCTTCTCTCCAACCTCTTCTAGGTCTTCCTGGTCTGCGCCTTCCTCTTGGTTGCCATTCGAGGATTTGTCTTGGTATTCTATTCTCCGGCATTCTCCTTACGTGTCCGTACCAGCTGAGTTGTTTCGTCCTGATGTCGTCAACAATAGTATGTGTAACCCCCATGATTTCTCGGACTCTCTCGTTTGTTATTCTGTCGCGTCTAGATATTCCCGTTGAACGGCGCCAGAAGTCCATTTCTGTTGCTCTAAGCATTTTCTCTGTTCTGTCTTTTATGGGCCACACTTCGCATCCATATATTGTGATGCTTTTTATTATAGTGTTATATATTCTTTTTTTATTCTCCTTAGAAATATTTTTATCCCACAGTACGCTGTTTAGTAAGGATATGCCTTTCCTACCCTGTATATTTCGTTCCTTAATAGCTGCATCTAATTTTCCGTCTTGAGTGATCTTTACTCCCAGGTATTTGTAGTCTTCACATAATTTTATTTCTTGATTTTCCTCTACTCGGAGGCTATGTTGGTCTCCTCCGATACTCATGTATTCAGTTTTTTCCATATTCACTTCTAGGCCCCACTCTGTAAACTCTTCTAATAGTTTTCGCATCATGTAACTAAGATCTTCAGAATCCTGTGCGATGATCACCTGGTCATCCGCAAAGCACAGCGTGTACAAAGTTGAGTCCGTTAGTGGTATGCCCATATTCGTACATTTTTTCTTCCATTTGTTGAGTGCTGCTTCGAGGTATATTTTGAATAGTGTTGGTGAGATACAGCATCCTTGCCTTAGTCCTTTAGTTACTGTGAATCCAGGTGTTATGAGATTTCCCGTTTTAATTCTTGTTGTTTGTTGGTAGTACAACGTTTTTACGGCTTCAACCAATTCTATATTTACATTTGTTTTCTCCAGTGCCTCCCATAATTTAACCAGCGGGACACTATCATACGCTTTTCTAAGGTCTACAAACATCAGATGGACTTCTTGGCCACGAGCAACTTTCTTTTCAATTATCTGAGTAATGGAGAAAACATGATCTATTGTAGATCGACCTGCGCGAAAACCAGCCTGTTCTTCGGCTTCCATATTTTGGTATTCTTCTTCTATTCGATTTTTAATAAGTTTTCCATATATTCTGCTGATACTACTAGTGACTGCAATTCCTCTATAGTTTTCAGGTTTTGATTTATCTCCCTTTTTGTGGATAGTGCTCAGATGTGACTCTTTCCATTCTTTAGGTATTTCATGGTTATTCAAGCATTGCTGGAAAAGTTGTCTTAGCCGCTTAATTAAAACTTTAGGTCCATATTTGATGAGTTCCGGAGCTATATTTCCTGGGCCCGGTGATTTTCCATTCTTCAACTGTTTACATATGGTTTCGACTTCTCTCTCATTTACTTTGATTGGTGATCCTATCAACCTGACGCTTTGTATATCGTTGGATTGTATCTGTTTGAAGGGCTCTCTTGTCTCTGTTAGTAAATCTTCAAAGTATCTTTCCCAAGTTTGTGGTGATATGGACTGAATAATGTCTTTTTTTCTGTCGTTTCTTAAATTTTTTAATAGTTTCCAACTTTCTGAACTTTGGCTTCCACCTATGTATGTATTTAGCATAGTACACTTTTTTGTCCAGAGTTCGTTTTTCTTTTGACATATTTTTCTCCTGACCCTCGCTTGCATTCTTTTATAATGTATTCTGTCTTCCACGTTTTTTGTGTTCAGATATTTTTGATACGATTCTCTTTTCTTTGTTATTTCCTGCGAAATATCTTGATCCCACCAATACGGTTTTCGATGCACGGTTTTTTCATATCGCCCTAGTGCTTCTAAGGCAGCGGAGTGTATACATTCTTTGATGTTTTCGTATGACTGATTCACATTTCTGGTATTATCTTCCGTTTCAATTAGTTTTTCTTCCAGTCTACGTTTATATAGGTTTTTAACACTTTCTTGGTGTAAACTATTCAAATTGTATCGTACTTCTTGGAGCTGTTCATTTGAATTATTACCTTGCTGCGTTTCTTTTTCTATTTTCGGTGGAAATGAAATATCTGAACGTAGGAGATAGTGGTCACTGCCGCAAATTGGTCCTCTACATGCTCTCACATCTCTTGTTTTCAGTCGACTTTTTTGTTTAAGAATGACATAGTCTATAATTGATTTTAACCACTAATATCTAATCTTATAAAAGACCAATGCGACAAGTCACGCTATTTGTCCTGGACATTTTTTTTATTGGCTTTAGGATTAGACCTTGCAGCCAGAAACAAAGTAAATAGTACAGTAAAACCTCGATAGAACGGACCTCTATTTAACGGACTTCGGATATAACAAACAAAATCTGATCAAACGTAAAAAAATTTTGAATGCAAAAAATATGAAAAATCGAATTCTGAAAGAAAAATCAGTAAGGACAGGATCTCAGCACTGCTTTGTACTAACGCCGATGGATCGCATATATTTGCCAACAATTAGAGGAGCATTGGCAAATCTCGTAAACCTAGAGTTGTCAAAGATAATACATCATCTCCCCGTTTAATATTATAGCTCTAATAAGGCATCGTTCACCACAGATATTTTTAGAAAATGGCTTTATAAAAAATTTGAACCTGCCATTAGAAAATTTCAAGAGAAGAAACTGGAAATACAGCCGAAAGAGGTGGTGTGAAATGTTTATTGAATTAAGACAACGCTCTTGTTAATCCCCCTGAAACTAATCGATATTCAGCAGACGGCAACTTTAATAATTGTATGTTTTTGACAAAAAATACATCGCCTTTCAACTCATGGGTCAGTGAATAATTTTGGCAACGAGTATATTGCAGAAAGTTCTTAGATGAAGTACAAAAGTAAAAAATATTAAACAAAACTTGATTCCTTTTTTAACTTACAGATTTATACACTGTGTCAAAATACAGTACATATTTTCAAAAATAAATTTTTGATTGATTTTAAACCTATTTTTATATAACGGACTTTTGGCTTTAACGGACATCCCGTCCCCCCAATTAGTCCGTTATATCGAGGTTTTACTGTACATACATAAAGATAATATATCATCTTATCTAAACTATCTAATTAGTAATCTAAGTTAAGGTTATCTAAGTCTAACCGACGTTTTTGTTAAGAATAGATATAATAAACATTTTATTTTCAAAGTGAATTTTTGCTAAATTAATATTAATAAAAATTTTGGGATAAGGACAAGGGTCACACTTTTCTCATTCAAGGGTTTTTCTTTTTTCTTAATAATTATTGATTAACCATATACCCACCCCACACGGTAAGGCAGGCATGTAGGCAATGAAAAGGAAAGACATTTAAGGTTACAAGACTAATCTAATCATTCTATAACTTAATTTTACAGTCATATAGGAAAAACAGAATAAAATCAAAAATACGTTTATCACTCAGTGCCAAAAGATACATATCATTATAGGGACCGTAAACGTTTAAACTTCTTAATTTTTTTGTAAGAATGTCCGACTGATGTGTGTACTTCTTACAATTAAAAAATATATCATCCAAGTCCGCCGTCTCATTGCAAATATCACAAAGATTTTTATCAATTATTTTTTTTTTTGTATAAATGTGCATTTATTTGTCGATATGTAAACATTAAATGACGTTTATAGTCGAAGCAATAAAGCACTGAACCTCCGAAAAAAATCGACAAGACGGATCTTAATAATTCTTTTTGCATTCGATTCGTGAATGCGCCAGGAAACTTTGTGACCCCGAGCCATGATATAATATTGAAAAACTGCATACAAAAAATGCATTCTTAAAGTGCATCTTAGGGCCGGTTGTTCGAACGCTAATCAACAATGATCATTATCAAATAATTAATTACTGTCAATGTCAACTTTGTTTGGGTTGTTAAAAAGTCGGTGGAGTCTATAATCAATTAATATAACAATAATTATTAACATAATTAATAATAAATCTCATAATTGTAATTAATTATGTTTTCAGCAACCCCAACAAAGTTGACATTGACAGTTTTGGTGACAGTAATTAAATATTTGATAATGATCATTGTTGATTAGCGTTCGAACAACCGGCCCTTAAACAAACAATAAAAAAAATTCAGAACTCGTCAATTATCGGCGGAAATGAGGTCAATTTTGTTACAGTGGGGTTTTTTGGGGTCGCTGAAAACGACTATGACGTCGTAAATGATCTCCGGAGTACCTGGTGCCAAGGGTACCTACTGTTCACCTCGTCATTAAATTTCATTAAAAAATTAGTCAAAATCATTACTCGGGAGGTTTTTAGGGTCACTAACGACGAATATGACATCGGAGGTGATCTACGCAGTACCTGGAGCCCAGGGTACCTATTGTTTACCTAGTCTTATGGTGTTTTCGGCAAAAAATGTATTAAAAAACTAGTCAAAAATCATTACTCGGGGGTTTTTGGGGTCGTTAACGACGAAAATGACATCGGAAGTGATCTACGGAGTACCTGGAGCCCAGGGTACCTACTGTTTACCTAGTCTTATGGAGTTTTCTGCAAAAAATGTATTAAAAAACTAGTCAAAAATCATTACTCGGGGGTTTTTGGGGTCGTTAACGACGAAAATGACATCGGAAGTGATCTACGGAGTACCTGGTGCCCAGGGTACCTACTATTTACTTCGTCTTCGGGAGTTTTCGGCAAATTTATTAAAAAATTAGTCAAAAATCATTACTCAGGGGGTTTTGGGGTCGCTGACGACGAATATGACATCTCAAGTAATCTCCGGAGTACCTGGTGCCCAAGGTACCTACTGTTTATCTCGTGACTAATGATTTTTGACTAATTTTTGAATCCATCCATCCATCCAATGGCACTACAGCCCAAATCGAGCCTTGGCCTCCTTCAATAAGCTTCTCCAATCATTTCGATTTACCGCTGTTCTTTTCCAATTTTTTAATGAATTTACCAAAAACTCCAGAAAACAAGGTAAACAGTAGGTACCCTGTGTACCAGGTATTCCGTAGATCACTTTCGATGTCATATTCGTCGTCAGTGACCCAAAAAACCCCCGAGTAATGATTTTTCACAAATTTTTTAATGAATTTGCCGAGAACTCAAGAAGACGAGGTACCCTGGGGACTAGATATTTTGGAGATCACTTCCGATGTCATATTCGTCGTTAGGAACACAAAACACCCCCCAAATAATCATTTTTGACTAATTTTTTAATAAATTTTTGCCGAAATCTCCCCAAGACGAAGTAAACAATAGGTACCGGATTTTAGTGCTTTATTATTTTCAGAATTAATACAGGTCATTTTAGTTTTTTATATCTTTTTCACAACAGCTTCAGAATAACTGAACCTATTTACCTAATTTCTATTTTGAAACATTTGGAGAAATCCAAGGAAGGTTTAAAAGGTGAGAAAATGTGATGAAATTGTAAAGAAAATGCAGTTATAATAAACTCCTTTAGATTGACGTCACTAAAAACTGCAGCTATCTTCGTGTCTATTTATTTTTTACGTTGACCGCGAATGAGTCGAATTCCTACCACTGAGTACTTTAAATCCCTAAGTTTTTATCTTTTCTTATCTTAAATTTTATAAGTGATTAAAAGATCAATCAAATTAAAATGAAAGAAGTAACCAGTGTATAAAAAATATTGGTATATTATCTGGCCAAAAAGTACAGTCACATTTTAGAAAAAAAATGTCCAATATAAATATGAAAAAAATAAAGTAGTGGGATGGAAAAAATAGAGGAAGAGTACAATTTTCAATCGTGTTAAACGTTCTAGACCTGGCTGTATCGTCGCCCCCGCTAGCGAAATTATTCCGATTCGATTTTTTTGCACAAACTTTCTTAAAAAGAGGTATATATATCCACAGGGTGCCGGGCGGTGACGTGGTCGAAAAATTGTTCAAACAATTTTTTTATATAATTTTTTTAAACGAATTGAAAAAATGATTTTTTTTATTTCGAACAATATTTTTTTAGATAATTTGGGTCATTCTGAGCAAAAAAGGTCTCTCCTCATTTTTCTCTAAAATTGACTGTTATCGAGTTATATGCAATTAAAAATTTGAAAAATGCGAAAATAGCCATTTTCAAGGCTTAATAACTCGATTAAAAATTATTATGATGAAATTCAAAAAGTGACCAAATCAAGTTTCAAACCCCTTCTTCAAGGCCCTGAAGAGATTTTTTATCAATATATTATTACAAAGCTGCTATTTTTAATTATTAACAATTAGTTCTATAGTCCAACTGTATCGTCGCCCCCGTGAGCGAAACTATTTCGATTAGATTTGTTTGCACAAACTTACTCAAAAAGAGGTCCTTATAACACATCCACAGGGTGCCGGGCGGTGCCGTGGTCGAAAAATTCTTTCAACAATTTTTTTTAAACAAATTCACAAAAATAATTGTTTCATTGCGAACGATTTTTTTTAAATAATTTGGGTTATTTTGAGCAAAAAAGGCCTCTTGTGATTTTTCTCTAAAATTGATTGTTGTCGAGTTATATGGCCATTTTCGCATTTTTCAAATTTTAAATCACCTATAACTCAACAATCAATTTTAGACAAAAAACACAACAGACCTTTTTTACTTAGAATGTCCCAAATTGTCTAAAAAAATTGTTCGAAGTGAAAAAATTATTTTTAGTTTAAGCAATTTTTCGACCACGGCACCGCCCTGCACCCTGTGGATATGTTATAAGGACCTCTTGTTGAATAAGTTTGTGCAAAAAAATCGAATCGGAATAATTTCAGTAACGGGGGACGACGATACATCCTGGACTATAGCGCTAATTGTTAATAATTAAAAATTGCAGTTTTGTAATAAAATAATGACGAAAATCTCTTCAAGACCTTGAAGAAGGGATTTGAAACTTGATTTTGACACTTTTTGAATTTTATCATAATAATTTTTAATCGAGTTATTAAGCCTTGAAAATGGCCATTTTCGCATTTTTCAAATTATTAGTAGCATATAACTCGACAACAATCAATTTTAGAAAAAATTACAAGAGACCTTTTTTTGTTCAGAATGACCCTAATTATGTAAAAAAAAATTCGAAATGAAAAAATTATTTTGTGAATTTGTTTAAAAAAATTGTTTAAACAATTTTTCGACCACGGCACCGCCCGACACCCTGTGGATATGTTATAAGGACCTCTTTATGAGTAAGTCTGTGTAAAAATAATCGAATCTGAATAATTTCGCTAGCGGGGGCGACGATACAGCCCGGTCTCTTCGTGATGTAAAAGTGCTTCGACGTAAGTATAAGAACTCAAAGTGATCGAAACGAAAATTTGCCGATGAACAAGCACATGTAATTATTTTTTATTGGTGCATGAGGCGATTCGCAGATGGCGTCATAAAGATGAAAATGATTTAGATGTAAAAGAAATGTCGAAAAGAAACCGACTGGAAGGATTTTATTCGGTACGGAATTCTATGACAATGTTTAACGGTCTCAAAGACACCCACGAATCACCCTATATGTATATAATTATCGTTCCCAATAAATAAGCAAGTGTA
Organism: Diabrotica virgifera virgifera; assembly: GCF_917563875.1. NCBI lineage: Eukaryota > Metazoa > Arthropoda > Insecta > Coleoptera > Chrysomelidae > Diabrotica > Diabrotica virgifera. The sequence goes on along the minus strand of NC_065445.1, from coordinate 258,738,729 downwards.
TTGTTTTTTAATAGGAAAAGATTGTAGTTTTATTTTGTTATAAAAAATAGGTATTTATGATATAAGTGTTAAAAGTAAAATTTTAAGGCACGCATGTGAAAGTTTGCAGAATGAGCGAAACGAATTCTGCAATTCACATGAGTGCCTTAAAAATGTACTTTTTAACACGTATATCATACAATATTTTTCTACAGACGTTATAAATTTATAAAACACAATATTTTTGTTAATAATTGCTAAAACCATGAATTCTATGACCCGTAAAAGGTAGAACTGGTTGTCTACACTCGAGGGGAGTGTCTCAAAATTCTTAGCGAAAATAACGTGTGATCCAAAATTATTGTCACCATAGGTGGCTCTGAACGACAGAGATAGCTATACAGTGCATATCTATTCTTAATTCAGATGTACTTTCCAGTTTACGTCAACTTTGCAGTGTACGTCAACTTAACAAGAAAAGTTAAGTTATGTAGAGATGTTGGTGGTGGAAATATACAGAATCTTGTTTGATTTTATTTATTATTGTTATTTATAATTTTATTAATTCTTTTTATTTTTGATTAAACTTCTGTGTTAAAGGTTTTAACTGATGTTATATGTTTTATAATGTTAATCAAAATTAATTGATAAACCAATGATATAAATTCAGATTAAAACAAGACCTACGTAATTTTTTGCATGACTAGCTTTGATCCCAATAATTGTGGATCGCACGTTATTATGCCGTTACATAAACTTGTTTTTTACAAAAGTGTTAAAAATGCAATAATACCGTTTAAATTAAATTTAAAAAAAATGTAAACCACCTTTTTCAAATTGCACAAATTGTACTATTAATATTAATGTTAATAAATGAAATATAAATATTTTGACGTTTCACAATTTGACAATTCACTTTTAACTGCAGTGCCTTAAAAATTTAAAAGCACTAATGCTTTAAAGTAGCATTTTTATCGCTCCTATGGAGTGCTAAAAATTGCATTTTTAACACGGTTATAGAAAAATAAATTTATTATAACAAAACTAAAGCATCTTTGGCATTTTCTAATGCGTTAGTTAGGTGGCTCTACTCGAGTTATTTAGAATAAAAAAATGAAGAAAATTGCTCTGTAGGAAGCCGAAAACATACTCTTTTTAACGTACGCCGATTTTGAGCTTTGAACTTTTATTAATAATCCTTCGACCTTTTTTTTGTATTTTGTATAAACTTTCACATGCGTGCCTTAAACGTGTACTTTTAACACTTATATCATAAATAACTATTATGAGTCTCTTGACGATATGAACATTTGTATGGAGAAAGAGGACCGAAATAAAAGGTAATGGTTCGAAGATTACCTATCCTATTGTTTATAACTTCGTCGCAAATGTCGGTCAAATTTTAATGAGTGATGTTACGTGCAGTCACATCAAGGAAATTGTTTAACACCGTAACTGCCGTATGCACTATGGAACACCCACAGATAACGAAGAGAACAAGGTGCTTGCGCTATTGTTAATTTTTGAACTCTGACGTTTCCTTGCAAATTAATAAGATGATTACAGGACTTTTTTTTCTAAACAACAACTTTGCTAAATTTTTATTTGTTTTCAATAAAGTAAGAATTATGTAAGAATTATGTTTAATTATTAGATTTTCTTTACCAATCTCTATCCTTCTTATAAAGTAACCATGCATGATGGTAGCTACGGCAAGTACAAATATTTCAAGCGGCCGGCATTCTTAGTTTTATACTTTTAAACGTAAACATATACTATATTCTATATTTTATTATGACGCCCCCCTAGCATTTGAATTTCTATTGTATTTAAGGGGCTGTCCTAGTGTAAGACTACAAAATTCATATACTTTTTTGGGAACTTCTAAAATAAAAACTACTGTACCAATTGTGTCGAAAATTTGTATGAGCATTTATAATAAAAATAAGTACATGCAAAACAAATTTCATATAAAAATATTGAAAATTAAACGATTTATGCGCCATCAACTGGTACCGTGAAAATAAAAACATAGCTACATTGCTGCAATTATTGGGACTAATAGAGATCCTGAAACATAAAATTTTAAAGGGATTATTGAAACATAAGTTATTTCCTATACCGTGAACTAGGATTTTTAAAAAATATTAAAATTTGGAAAAATGACGAAGTGTTTTTTTTTAATTAGCTAAAATATTTTCAGTGTCAAAAACCGTCAAACTGACATTTTTTATCCGATCAAAAAACCCCTAGTTTATGGCTTATATTTCAATAATAACTTTGAAATTTTATGTTTCAGGATCTTTATTAGTCCCAATCACTGCAGCAGTGGAGCTATGTTTTTATTTTCACGGTGACAGTAGATGACGCATAAATCGTTTAATTTTCAATATTTTTTTATGAAAATTGTTTTACGTTTACTTCTTTTTATAATAAATGCTCATGCAAATTTTCGAAACAATTGGTATAGTATTTTTTATTTTAGAGAGATTACCAAAAACGTATATGGATTTCGTACTTTTACACTAGGAGAGCCCCTTAAAGTCTATTAAGAATCCATCCCCTAGGTCTCTGAAAACTTAGAGCTACCAAGGCACTCCGTAAAATTACGTACCACAGAATATATTTTTACGATTGTTTAATTTGTCATGTTACAAAAAATGACGCCCCCACCGTGAAAGCTTTGGCATTTGACACGTTAATGGTTCCATATTTTTTTGTACTTGTTATTAAATAGGCGTGCTACAAATGTTGTAGTCTAATAGTTTGTTGCGGCTAAAGAAGGTTGTGACTAAAGAACACATGAGCATCTGGATACCCCTTTATCGTATTGATAAAGCACACTGACTTTGTAGAAAAAGGTTAGAATGTTATTGTTGGTAGAGAAGTTAGGGGTATCTAAAAACTTTTTTGTACATTTTTGTCCCAATTTGCATGCTCCATTTCATTAAATTTTATTAAATAACATGTTTACTGTTCAACGATTAAATTCAGTTTAAAAAACATAATTTATTACACCCCTTCCTCTATTTTAATGAGACATACAATCAACAACTACAAAACCAATTATTTAAATTTTAATATTTAATTAACATTTGTGAGGATTGCATTATCTATTTTGTTTATTTTAATAATTCTACAAAATTAAATTTTGAAATATACGCTAGCAATAAAATAACATTGATGATACATATTACATTATTAATTCGACAAATATTTTGACTAAATAAAGCGTTCGAAAAACAGAAAAAATATTAATTTATTATAAAAGAGTTTTAGTAAATATCGCGAACTAATCAATATTATTATTATTATTATTATTATTGAAGTTATCGTGTCTCGACAGCTATGGCCATTGACACGGGTACAAAAACGTTTGGAGTATGTATTACATTATTTGAGATAAATACAGTAAGTTACATTAGATAAATACAGTTATTTCGTAAAGATACAGTTGTTACAATCTTTGTTTTTTTAACGAACAATGTTACAATATTCTTTTTTATATGCGATGATATAATCTGCAATCTTTTAAAAAGTCTATTAGGGCACTGTACAGATTTGGCGAACTAAGTATCTGCTTGAGGTTACCGTTTATGTTATGCGCTAGTCTATATGAACTATAGTAGCTACACTCAACGAGTAAGTGTTCCACTGTTAGCCGGTGAGAGTCATAATGTTCACAAGCAGGTGGATTTTCGTAAGTCATCAGGTATCCGTGAGTAAGGCGGGTGTGTCCTATTCCGAGTCTTCGAATGATGAGTTTGTCCCTCCTGGTCATTGTAGGTATCTTAAACGAGTGGATAGTGGGTTGGATTATATGCAGTGTTGTGTTTTGGCCATTCCAATGAGTTTGCCAAGTTTTAGTAGTGTTTTGTTTTATGGTTGCTGTTATATCTTGATGAAGTTGAATTTTTTCTAGGCGTAAATCAGAACTACTGCATTTCTTGCTGCGATATCTGCTGACTCATTTCCACTGATTCCCACATGTGAGGGGATCCAAAGAATGGTTATTGATATTCCTCTGCTGTGGTGTTGAATAAGGTGGTGAAGAAGGAGACCTATTCTGGGGCGAAAGAAATTAAGGTGGGCATACCGCGAGGTACTGTACTAGGACTGTTATTCTACTTATTATCCAGTGATGATATTCCAAACCTTCAACAAAGTTTTGATGGCACTTTTAATGACGATCAAGCTATCATATCAGTTAAAGAATATCATGAAGACGCTTGAAGAAAACTGAAGATGAAAAAGATTGCGTTGGAAAGTTTATATTAAAAAGGAAACAGAAGAACTCATCATAAAATTTAGACAAATGAACTAAATGCTTGGAAGAAATTCTAAACTATCCATTAATCACAAACTACTGATTTACAAATAAATATAAAGACCAGTAATAACATACAGCGCACAGCCCTGGAGATGTGACAGTAAAAACAACATTGAAGTAATACAGAGGTCTCAGAATGGAGTAATGAGGATAAATGTTGATACTCCGTGGTACGTAACAAACAGCTGCACCCACCGACATCTGAAGATAGAGACAGCAGAACAAATAATTATCAAATATGTCAGCAGACATGAACAACTTCTACTTCAGCTGGTGATTATCGAGACTATCGAAGTCCTTGACAAGACAAATATACACAAAACGGCTAAAGAGGAAATCCCTTTAAGTTAGTGAAATGAAATTACTTTCTGTACAAGCAGAACGTTTTGCAAGCGTAATATACCTATCTAAAAGGTAAATATAAGTTAGTACCTATATAGACCAGGGCGCATCTGTAAAAATACTAGTACATTTGGACGTTGAGAGGTGACTCAAATTTTTTTTCAGAAATTGCTTGAAAATAACACAAATAATAATATTTGAGTTATCCTGCCTCTCAAAAAGGTCCGGAACATTGTTTAAATAATCAAAATGTCAAAAAATGAAGGAAAAATTAGATTTTTTTCTTCGTTTTTTGATTATAACTTTAAGACTAATCATTTCTGAGAAAAGTTGTATTGACATAAAAGTTGCGTAATTAAATTTCCTATAACATAGAATTGGTAAAAATTTAAAAAATAGTCACCCTTGTTGCAGAATAGCAATAATTGCCAAAAAAAACATACAAAAATAAGTATTTGCATTTTACGTTTTTCAACCATTTATACTACACTTAGGGCCTTCATATTTTACTCAGAAAAACTATATAATACAGTAAAACAATACTGTAAATTTCATTAAGACCGGTTTAATAGATTTTGCAAAATAAATTTTGCAATCCAGCTTTCGCAAAAAAAAATTTATTTTTTCAAAATGTTACAGGACTAAAAATAAAGCAGATAGCAAGTTAAATTTTTTTTTGCTTATAGAAGTGTACTGTACCTTTCATTTGCAATTTGCAAAACTAAAATCTATTAACTACCACCGCGTCAGGAATTTTTTAAATAAACATTAATTATTGGTGCTACGTGCAGGACAGCGGATAGTTTGCTCTGATTGGACATTCCAATGAGCTTTGATAATGATTGATACATTTTAATTTTTATTACATTTCGATATAAATAAATAAATTTGTTTATTGCAAAATAAAAACACCTACTTTACCCTTTGAAATAACACTTTTTTAGCAAAAACTTTCTTTGTTCATATATTTTAACTTAGAAAATAAAAGTTTATTATTTTTAAACATATGCAATTGTTTAAACAATATTTCACAAACAATAATAAAATTAGTTTGATCTTTGTGGAATTAAAATATTAAAATACAACAAAATATAGAGTAAGAAAATAATATATTATATAAAGATTGGAAGAAATTTTGGTGGAAATCAACTTGTGTGAATCGAACGCCGCTGTTCTGCGCGTAGCACCAAAAATTAATGTTTATTTAAAAAATTTTCTGACGACGTGGTAATTAATCGATTTTAATTTTGCAAATTGCAAATGAAAGGTACAGTACACTTCTATAAGCAAAAAAAAATTAACTTGCTATATGTTTTATTTTCAGTCCTGCAACATTTTAAAAAAATGAATTTTTTTTGCGAAAGCTGGATTGCAAAATTTATTTCGCAAAATCTATTAAACCGGTCTTAATGAAATCTACAGTGTTATTTTACTGTATCATAAAGTTTTTCTGGGTAGAATATGAAGGCCCTAAGTGTAGTATAAATGATTAAAAAACGTAAAATGCGAATACTTGTTTTTGTATGTTTTTTTTTTCGCAATTATTGCTATTATGCAACAATGGTGACTATTTTTTAAATTTTTACCAATTCTATATTGTAGGAAATTTAATTACGCAACTTTTATGTCAATACAACTTTTCTCAGAAATGAATAGTTTTAAAGTTATAATCAAAAAACCAATAAAAAAATCGAATTTTTCTTTCATATTTTGACATTTTGATTATTTAAACAATGCTCCGGACCATTTTAAGTGGGAGGATAAGTCAAATATTATTATTTGAGTTATTTTCAAGCAATTTCTGCAAAAAAATTTGAGTCACCTCTCAACGTCCATCTCAAAACAGATGCGCCCTGGGCTAATAGAAATATTACTGAATGCAACTAGACTTCTTAAAATTACAACAATTTGGTTTAGTTTAGGTTAATATTTTTTCTGAAACCTTGAACGTTATCACCCAAAATTAAGATAAACAAGCTTTCTATAAAGGTAGCAAAAGTTTAGATATAATATAACAACTACTGTAAGTTCAAACTCAGTCCAATAAAGTTTAATAAAATCTCTTTAGTTAGACAATTTTGAAAACAAAACAATAATCGTACCTGTGTTTATCTTAAACTTTCCAAAAACCGTTCCATATAAACCCTGTCGGCAAAGAGTATCTTGGGTATTTCGTCATAAAAGTTTCACATTCTCAAACAACACGCAATTCCTGCTATATTGAGGTTGTTCCTACTCTTGTTAATTATAATCTGGGCAAATTAGGAAAACACAAGAAAAATTCGTTTAGCAGTTATTTTATTGATGGAATCGAATCTTAAGATTGTATATTTAGTCGAGGCATTGAAGCACAAAACAAAGCCTTACTGTCGATTTTTGCCGCAGTAAGACGGATTTTAATGCAGTTCGGTGCGTTGGATTCGTGAGAATGTCAGGAAACTTTGTGAACTAATTTAGTGAACAAGAAATCTCAAATTGCATTTGTACATGAGAAAAATGCATTTCAAAAGTGCATTTTGAAATAGGCAATTATTATAAATTTGTAACTCGGTAAATAGTAGGAAAACTTGACCCAATTTTCTTACTCGGGGGTTTTTGGGGTCGCTGAAAACGAATATGAGGTCGTCGAGAGTGTGCAAACTACCTGGTGCCTGCAGCGGGTGTAATAAACGTCTTCCTCTGGAGTATTGTGGTAATTTATCATATAATTGGCTTAAACTCATTACTCGGGGGTTTTTGGGGTCGCTGAAAATAAATATGAGGTCGGCGAGAGTGTGCAAGGTACCTGGTGCCTGCAGCGGGTGTAATAAATGTCTTCATCTGGAGTATTATAGCAATTTATAATATAATTGGTTTAAACTCGTTACTCGGGGGGTTTTGGGGTCGCTGAAAATGAATATGAGGTCGGCGAGAGTGTGCAAACTACCTGGTGCCTGCAGCGGGTGTAATAAACGTCTTCCTCTGGAGTATTGTGGTAATTTATCATATAATTGGCTTAATCTCGTTACTCGGGGGGTTTTTGGGGTCGCTGAAAATGAATATGAGGTAGGTGAGAGTGTGCAAACTACCTGGTGCCTGCAGCGGGTGTAATAAACGTCTTCCTCTGGACTATTTTGTTAATTTTTTGGTAATTTGTTAAATAATTGGCCCACACTTGTTACTCGGGGGGTCTTTGGGGTCACTGAAAATAAATATCACGACGACTAAGTTCTAATTTCATAGGATATTATAAAAAACATGATTATTTTGTTCAGGATCTCCATTTTCTTTAATTTGGCGCTTAAAATTATGTTGGCAGTATTGATACATTCTTGACTAATTTCATTTAGGATTTATTGCCTTTCTCTCTCACACGTTTGTATACACTAATATAACGGCTACACGTAAAACAAGTTTAAAAACTATTTATAAACACGGTAATATTCGAGAACAGCAAAAACGGTGTTACTCGCTCAGGTACTCGTGTCGAATTTTTTCGTAAAAAATATTGATTAATATATTTTTGAACAAATCATTTTAGTAATATATTTCTATGATAGTGTTTATAAATTCAAGTGTGTCTTTCATCAATAATTCAGGTAAATAATGGTGCTTGTATATAGATGATCTAACTCGTATTTCATCTGAAATTCAAACTTACGATTTTTTTTTCAGTTATCTCATTACTGCTCGTATCAAGTAAAAGTGACTGATATATAGGGTGAGGCAGATAAAGGGCCTATTAGAAATATCTCGAGAAATAAAGGTAAGAGAATCATGAAAATTGGAATACAGGGGTTTTGAGATATGAACTATTTAATGAAAATATTTTGGTCTCTTTGCTACTTCCGGTTATACCGGAAGTTGATTGTAACTTCGATTTTTTAAATGGGACACCCTGTATATTTTTACATTTTTGGATTCCGCTCGATGTCTTCTTTCTTTTGTTGTAAGTCAGACTGCGGCAACTCATGCGGGTGCAGGAAGCATGGGTTAGTTTGTAATTTAGCCTGCAAAAATTGTGCAGGCTCTGATTGCACAAATATTGCATTGGACTCGAGAGTGGAAGGCAATAATAAAGAAGAAGATGATAATGATGAAGAAAATGAATTTTAAAGATAAATTACGATAAATTTTGTATAATGAACTTTTTAGCCATAAATATATTATAATAATAAAAATTTATGTTTATTTATAATAAAAATACCGCCCTTTTCGATCACTATAGTTACATCGAAGAAAATGGAATAAACCAAAAACCCCGAGTAACGGGTTAAAACTAATTATATGATAAATTGCCATACTACTCCAGAGGAAGACGTTTATTACACCCGCTGCAGGCACCAGGTAGTTTGCACACTCTCACCGACCTCATATTCATTTTCAGCGACCCCAAAAACCCCCGAGTAACGAGTTTAAGCCAATTATATGATAAATTACCACAATACTCCAGATAAAGACGTTTATTACACCCGCTGTAGGCACCAGGTAGTTTGCACACTCTCACCGACCTCATATTCATTTTCAGCGACCCCAAAAACCCCCGAGTAACGAGTTTAAGCCAATTATATGATAAATTACCACAATACTCCAGATAAAGACGTTTATTACACCCGCTGTAGGCACCAGGTACCTTGCACACTCTCGCCGACCTCATATTCATTTTCAGCGATCCCAAGAACTCCCCGAGTAACGAGTTTAAGCCAATTATATGATAAATTACCACAATACTCCAGAGGAAAACGTTTACTACACCCGCTGCAGGCACCAGTTATTTTGCACACTCTCGCCGACCTCATATTCATTTTCAGCGACCCCAAAAACCCCCGAATAATGAGTTTAAGCCAATTATATGATAAATTACCACAATACTCCAGAGGAAGACGTTTATTACACCGCCTGCAGGCACCAGGTAGTTTGAACACTCTCGCCGACCTCATATTCGTTTTCAGCGACCCCAAAAACCCCCGAGTAAGAAAATTGAGTCAATTTTTCCTACTCTTTACCGAGTTACAAATTTATAATAATTGCCTATTTCAAAATGCACTTCTGAAATGCATTTTTCTCATGTACAAATGCCTCGACTAATTTTAGTAATATTGGTTTGCAAATTTCGCAGAAAGTGTGCTATTTTGTTTATTAACAAATTCTACTTCTTCTTCTGGTTCCTATCTATTTCGGTTGTTGGAAATCATATTGGCAAGCATAACCTTGCTCGCTGCGGCTCGAAACAGTTCCGTTGAGGTTTTTTTAAACCATGTTCTCAAATTTGGCGGCCATGATATTCTCCTTCTACCGGGTACTCGCTTACCTTTGACTTTACCCTGCAATATGGACTGCAGCAGGGAGTAACGGTGCTGATTTCTCATAACGTGTCCCAGATACTGCAGTTTTATGCGATTGATGGTAAACACAATCTCCGGTTCCTTCTTCATTCTTCCTAGAACTTCCTTGTATAGATGAGCCCCGTTTAAATTCTCCTTTTTTTGGGTATTAATGTTTAGTCCGTACTGTTGACTGTACTCGTTGATTCTGTCCATTAGCCTCTGAAGTCCCTCTAAACTATCTGCTATGACCATGGTGTTGTCGGCATATCTAATATTGTTTACGCTTTCTTCATTTAGAAGGATGCCTTCGTCTACTCCGTATAGAGCCCCGTATATTAACTAATTAGCGCTCCCCATTCTTGTTCCTTTTTCAATTGTTGCTCTGTAATTCCGGAGATTATACCTTTAAACCAAAAAGACCCGAATTAAAATTCACCGTAATTTATAATTCTGCATAGAGATATTTTTTTCCGATTTTCTTCGACAAAAACTTTCCCCGAAAAATCTTTTATTTTCTATTAAAATTTTAGGGAAGTAATTATTTATGGATAAGTAAATAACTTGGTGACATAAAAGCTTTTTGTAATACATTATATTTCCAGATGCTAGCGAAAATCGAAAAAGTAATTTAGCAACAACTAAATTGGAAATTAAAAATTTACGGTCGCAATAATAAGCAAAATAATTATGAAAAATGAATAACCATTTTCAATTTCGTTGCAAAACGAAAATACAGCCGAACCATATCCTAGTTCAATCAGAGAGTGCTGCAAGCACCTCCACCGGTTTCGAAACTTATTAGTCTCTCATCAGGAGGCACATATGCTGCTCTCCCCGATCCAACCAAAACAAACCCCAGCGTGCAGTCCCGGATTGCAACGAACGAAATGGCATGGATGCCCTAGCGGCAACTGCTAGCAAAAAGACTAAGTTTTCACTCTAATGGCATATAAAACAACATAATGCTATTCTACATCCCACCAGAATGAAAACAATGGGAACCTTCTCTGGTTACACCTCCGAGGCTTCTACAATTTGCAAGCCATACGGATGCTGAGACTAAGGAAGATGAGGGAATTCTACAATTTGCAATTCACGTCCCATCTGCTCAGCGCGGTAAAGTTCCAACGAGAATGGTTCCCTTCATACTCCACACAGAGTAAATGTAAATGAAAAATGAATAACCATTTTCAATTTCGTTGCAAAACGAAAATACAGCCGAACCATATCCTAGTCCAATCAGAGAGTGCTGCAAGCACCTCCACCGGCTTCGAAACTTATTAGTCTCTCATCAGGAGGCACATATGCTGCTCTCCCCGATCCAACCAAAACAAACCCCAGCGTGCAGTCCCAAAATAATTATGATACACCAGAATAACTGATTTTTCCACCTACCTCTACCGAAAGTATAATTTTCCGGACCTGATTGTAGGGAGCAAAGTTGTACTTTTCCTCCCTAGGGAGGAAAAGTAAGAGTGACGTATTTCCTTCATGAAATATAACTTATTGACGCCCTGTACAATATCTATTTTCTATTACGTAAGTATCTATACATTTTAACGTTTATTTATAAAACACCCTGTATTTTGCAGAATGGTAAAAAACAGTAAATTGTTATTTTGATTTAACAATGTTTAGATTAATAATTTGACTTATATTTGACAGTTGACAGTTATATTGTACCTACTTGATAGTTTTAGTTTTAATAAATTATGTTGGTTAGTTACATAAATAAATTAAGTAAAAATGATTAATTTAAGAAAGGTGGAAAAATCATATGTATAACAAGGGAGTAAAGTGCCTTTTCCTCCCTTGAGTGATTACTGCCCACCGCTACGCGTCGGGCAGTAAACTTCATTCTCGGGAGGAAAAGTAGCACTTTCCTCCCTTGTCATACAAATAGCTGTTACCTATAAAAAAGCACTATATCTATCGAAAGTACTGTACCGAATTAAAATTGGACTTTTTAGGCGGACTGAGGAATGTTTTAAAATCCAAAGGTACACGTGTGGTAAGTTTTTCTAACAAAAGTCTATAACATAGGAAAAGATGGTAGTTTTATTTTGTTATAAATAAATAAATTTATTATTATACCAAAACTAAAGCATCTTTGGCATTTTGTAATGCGTTATTTAGGTGGCTCTACTCGAGTTATTTGGAATAAGAAAAATGAAGAAAATTCCTCTGTAGAAAGCCGAAATAGTATATTAAGTATGGAGAACGGTAAGGGTTTTATACCGATCGAAGACAATTGAAGATTGAAGACAATTATTGTCTGAGATCGGTTACCCTTAACGTTCGACATGCTTATAACGTTTTTTGCACGATTGATACCATTATAAATTATAAAATTAAACATTTTCGTCATATTGACTAGTTTCATTCATTTTATCAAGATAGATACTTTGGTTGTTAGGTAGTAACTAGGGTACATAACAACAATGGAGAATTGAGTTTTTATTTAGTTGTCAATAATTTTAAATACAATTTTGATTATTATAAATTAAAATATGAGCGAAAGTGAATTTGAAGAAGTTGAACGGGCTTGGGAAGAAGAGTGTTCCGCAATTATTCCCGAAAAATCCAAAATCCGTTATCAAAATACCTACCAAAGTTTTAAAAAATGGTGCGAAGGCAAGAATTTAAGAATCGAAGAAAAGACTCTATTGGCATATTTCGTTCAAAGACATGCAGTTGAAAGCTCCTGGAAGCCTCTGGGCAGAATATTCAATGATTAAATCCACCGTTTTTCTTTATGATGGCATTGATATTTCCAAGTTTTCAACTTTGATCGCGTATTTGAAGAGAAAAAATGTTGGATACTACTAATGTATGCGATTCTGCAGGAGTTTCTGTTAGAAGTAAAACCACAGCCCAAACAAGTGGGATTTCATTAAATAATTTAACAAATTGTACCATAAGTTTCAATATTAATGAATAATTCGTTAGTTTTCTTTACTCTTTCAAAAAATAAATTAAAATTAAGAGATTTTTTAACTCGACGGTAAGTGAATTACTTACCGTCGAGTTGGAGTACTTACCGTCGAGTTGGATTACTTACCGTCGAGTTGCTAGTAAATGTCACCTTCTGACGGAAAATATGTCACGGTAAACAGTCAAAAATGATCAATCGTGCAAAAAAATACATTTTTTTCCGTATGCCGATTTTGACCTTTAAAATTATATTTTCTTCGACCTTTGTTTTTTTATTTTTTTATTTTTGGAATTTTCACGTTTAATACCGATCGTTTTTATTATTATAATATATGTTATGAGTCTTTTGAAGATATAAACATTTATATGGAGAAAGAGGGCCCAAATAAAAGGTAATGGTTCGAAGATTATCATCCTATTGTTTATAACTTCGTCGCAAATGTCGGTCAAATTTGACCGGTTGTATCTCAGGAACCACTTCTCTCAATTTAACTATTTTTTTTTTCTTTTAAAAAGAGTCTCTTGATGTGTCCTTTCCAATACCGGTTTCTTAATTTAATTAAATATAATAGTTATATGAATATATAGTTATGGAACATTTTGAAAAACTGCTTAATGGCAATTATGAAGATGGCGAGATGGAGGATCCCATGCTTCAAATTAATGAAGATGATCGGCAGCCACTCCCCACCGAAGAAGAAATTAGGGAAGCCATCTTAACACTTAAAAATAACAAAGCCCCCGGTTCAGAAAATCTCCCTGCTAAACTCTTCAAAAACGGCGGCGACACCCTCTTGAAACACATGCATAAACTGATAACTACAATTTGGCAACAGAAAGAAACACCCACAGACTGGAAGTTGGGTGTACTGTGTCCTCTACACAAAAAGGGAGACATGATGGTATGTGATAATTATAGAGGCATCACTCTACTCAATATGGCATATAAAGTGTTGTCCAACGTATTGTACAAAAGACTTCTCCTCTACGCTGAAGAATTAGTAGGAGGATATCAGTGCGGTTTCTGTCCTAATAAATCAAAAACGGACCAGATATTTACAGTGAGGCAGATCCTTGAAAAAACCCTAGAGTTCGGCGTCGACACCCACCACATATTCGTGGATTTCAAAGCCGCATACGACTCAGTAAATAGAGGTAAACTTCTACTTTCTATGGTAGAATTTAAAATACCGCTTCATCTTGTCCAATTAACTGAACTTACGCTCACAGGAGCAGAAAGCGTGGTAAAGATTTAGAACGATTTCTCAAGACCCTTCCATTGCAAAAATGGACTAAGACTATCGTGTCTCTTATTTAACCTGGCATTAGAAAAAATAATTCGAGAGTCCCAAATTAATACGAATGGTACTATCTTTAGGACATCATAGGTAGGTAGATCTAAAGATTTTCTGACTGAAGCATTTCTGTCGTTAAGAGCATCTGCACAGAGAATGGGGCTAAATATAAATGTCCAAAAGACCAACCATATATATTGCACTAGGTCAAGCAACCCGACACCTACAAGAATAATAATTGACGACCTAGAACTAGAAGGTGTCGACACCTTCATATACTTATGCTCGCTGCTAACTAAAGATAACAATGTCAGTGAAGAAATTAAAAGAAGAATAGTGCTCGCCAATAAGTGCTACTATGGCTTAAGAAGACAGATGGCCTCAAAAATGCCTAGAAAAATTAAATTGACTGTCTACAAAACACTAATAAGGCCAGTGCTAACATATGGCTCAGAAACGTAGTCACTTACTCAGAATGACCAAGAACTGCTCAAACGTTTTGAGCGAAAAATTTTAAGATGAATATATGGTGGCATAAAAGAACAAGGTTTGTGGCGCAGGCGTTACAACTTTAAGTTGTATAGAAATTTTGGAGAACCTGACGTTGTACAATTTATTAAGGTAGCACGCCTTAGATGGATAGGTCATGTGATCAGAAAAGTGTGTGTGTAGTCAGAAAAGTTTTTGATCGAAGAGGGCCGACAGGACAACGAGCAAGAGGAAGACCGAAATTTAGGTACAACATAGAGAAACTGATTTAAAATCTATTGGAATTAGAGCATGGAGAAGAGTTGCAAGAGACAGGGGCGAATGAAGGATTGTTCTGGAGAAGGCTTTGGCTTATAAAGAGCTGCAACGCCACTGATGATGAATAGTTATGGAGATATGTCTGTTTGTTTATAAGCCAAAAGATTGTTTACATCTTTAAAATATTTCTGAGGCTGCTCAAACAGTCCAATTTCAATTCTGTAAAGTACGCTAGTTAGGTATAGTGCCTTTTTATACGAAAATCATAGTTATGTGGTCTATCATAATTATTCTGGTTATTATTGCGACCGTAAATTCTTAATTAGCAATTTAATTGTTGCTAAACATTTGTTCGATTTGTTCGAAAATATACCTAATATATACCAAAAAAGGTATCTTAACATGGTAACTTATCTCATCTCCTTATATTGGTAACAATTTTTTGCTAATGCACGATAATGCAAGACCTCACGTTCACAAACTGTAATCGAATATGTACAACAGGTAAATCTTCGGACTGAATTGGCCATCGCATAGTCCAGACCTTAACCCGATCGAACATTTGTGGGACATAATTGGCAGAAGACTACGACAGCGTTTACCACCTCCTAGAACCATACAAGAGGTAGAAACAGTAGCTCTTGAGATTTTGAATGATATTGATCAAGACATATTATTAATATAAAAGTACATATTTCTTGTATTAACAAATATAAGCGAAATGATAAAAAAACAAAATGTTAAGAAAGCCTAAGGCTACAATTGAGTTTTAATTTCAGTATTTTATATATGCTAGAATATTCCACAGGGTGTTCCGAACTTTAAGGAAAAAACACATTATGATTGTTACACCCGGTATAAAATTAAGTTTACCTGTCTGCAAAAATATTATTTGATCTATTTTCTTAAATAATAACATACTAAAAAAATCACTCAAATCGGACAACAGGTTTAAAAAATTCGAGACATCTAACATGTTCTATTTTTAAGGTGTTCCGTTAACACGGAATAATATTCTAAAAAATATTTAATGTCACCAAGTTATTTAATCTTTAATAAATAATTACTTTCCTAAAGTTTTACTTAAAAATAAAAAATTTTGTTGTGAAAACCCGGATTTTCCGAGGAAAATTTTCGTCGAAGGAATTCGGAAAAAACTCTCTGCAACCTACGGTGAATTTTACCTGGCGTGTTTTTGGTTTAAAGATAAAATCTTCGGAGTTACAGGACAGATCTATCGGACTTTGCAAACCGATATTACAAATATAATCTTAAGATTCGATTGCAACATTAAAATAGCTGGTTAATAACTTTTCTTAAAAATGGTAATTTTTTCGATAATTTGTCCAGACTAATAAAAGTTTCGCATTCTCAAACAACCCGCAATTCCTGCTATATTGAAGTTGTTCCTACTCTTGTTAATTAAGGTGTCAACCGAAGGTTGATTCATATCCGGGCTGTGTGTTTCTTTGTTTTAAGATTGTATCTCTCTCAAATCTTCAGGTAAGAACATAAAATAAATAGGGATGATAACGCGTAAGGTAGCTTGTAAATAAGATAGAAAGTGAAAATTGGATGATGTTTGTTAAGCTTTACGCAAAACATAAAATTCGTCCTCTTTTATTTGTCATTAAACTGTTTTATTCAAGAAATAAGAGGAAACACAAAAGACTTAAAGGTGTAAATGCAGAAAAACTTATTGTGATTGATTTTTGTTATATAGTGCAATTACTGTTTATTCTAGAAACATATTATGGGCATAAAAGGCGCATTTTTTGAGCAACTTAACGAAAAAAATTAAAAATAGGTCAATCGCGGGAAATAATATTAATGGGGTACGAAAAGTAGATTAACAGTAGAGTAGGAAGAAAAGGTGGAGATAACAGAGTAGAAAAATACGGAGAAGATACCACGGACAAAGAAACCACGCGTAAGATTCATATAGATTTATGCATCCAAAATCAACTGAGAATCGTAAATGGATAATCCCCGTGATACGTGTTTATTTATGTTTCGTGTACCTTAAGAAAGCATTTGACAAGGTCAAATTAACGGACGTTATCCATTTGTTGTACTCGAGAGAGGTACCTCCAGGAATAATTAGAAAGATCGAAAACATTTACCATAACAACACAATAAAAGTAAAAGTGGAAGATGAACTAACTAACCCAATTGAAATCGGCAATGAGAAATATAGGGGGATTCCTTGAGTCTTTTACGGTTCAACCTGATCATGGACGAAATAATAAAAAAAGTAAGAACAAAAAAAGGATACCGAATGGGAGAAAAACCACTTAAAATAATCTTCTATGCAGACGATGCCATATTAATCTCTCATACAACGTATGCTGCACCAATTTAACATAACCGAAAGAAAATTTCACATGTTAATTTCCCCAAAAAAAGACAAAATGCATGGTTGTAACAGCAGATCCAATAAGATGTAAATTGGAGCTGGAAGGTCAGATAATAGAACAAGTGATGGAGTTTAAATACCTAGGCATCACCCTATCTAGCTACGGAAGGCTTGAAACAGAAGTGAAAGATCAAACGAATAGAGCAATCAGAGCCGCAGGTTGCCTGAATGACACAATATGGAGAAATAAAAATATCGGAAAAAAAATGAGAGGCAGAATTTACAAAAGAGTCATCAGACCAATAATGACATACGCTTCAGAAACACGACTCGACACAGAGAGGACAAAAAGATTGATCGAAACAGCGGAGATGAAAACCCTTCGAAAAATCAATGGTAAGACTCTATGGGACAGAGCTAGAAGTACAGATATACGATAGAGATGCAAGGTGTATAACATTAATAATTGGGTAAGAAACTGAAGACTAGAATGGAATGACCACATAATCCGAATGACAACAAATAAACTAGTCAGGACAGCGAGAGACGGTTCCCCAAATAGGAAGACGATCAGTGGGAAGACCACGAAAACGATGGAACGACAACTTACTAGAGGCACATTGAAAAACAGACAAAGTCATGTCTATACAAAAAAAGAAGAAAAAGAAGATACGTTTTTTCTACGAACATCTTCTGCAACTATTTTAAGAATGCATAAATACAAGCGAAACCCCTAAGGAATGGAAAACCTCATTTATTTTATTTAGCGTATGGCTTAAGTATATCACAGAATATATTTAGATTTATGCATTATACAATGCATCACAAACAGATGTCCAATTTTTTTATATATTCGATTGACCCTCCGGTTGCCATTACAAAGTCTATAGGGTCGCCTGTGTATGCTCTGCGTGGGCAGTCCTGAACAATGTGACTGATCGTCTGTCTTGCAGCGCCGCAGTCACAAGAAGGCGAGGGGAGTTTACCCCATCTGTGGAGGGAGTCGGCGCATCTTCCACAGTTTGTTCGAATTCGATTAAGGGCTGCCCAAATCTTACGGGGACGTTCAAATTCGCCAGGTTTCCCTATGATGTCCGGTAGACTATGGTAATGCGGATCTGTCCTACTTTCCCAATCTTCTCTCCATCGGGTATTTAAGTCAAAGTTGGATTGCTGCAGCGCTTGAGCAGATTGTAGAGGGGGTAACCTGGATCGGAGACGGTTTCCAAGAATATCGGGGATGTCGTTGTGGACTAGAAGCTGGCGACTGTCCATTATTTTGTTATATTCTTTAACCAATGCATGTTCGCGGCGTAGGTTGGGTGGTGCTATATTGCTAAGGGTAGGTAGCCACATTGTAGGGGTGGGCTTAATTGTGCCTGTTATCATACGCATAGTACGGTTTAGTTGGGTGTCGACCAGGTGGGTATGCCTGCTATTTAGCCACACTGGAGCACAGTATTCTGCCACCGGATATATCAGGCCAAGAGCAGAGGATCTTAATGTTGATGCTGTGGACCCTCATGTAGTGCCGCAGAGTTTCTGTATTATATTGTTGCGTGTTTTCAATTTTGCTGCTGTTTTCGTCAGGTGTTCTCTGAATGTGAGCGTTCTGTCTAGAGTAACCCCAAGGTATTTCGGGTATTTATTGTGTTTTAACAGCTTGTTATTAAAATACACTCGCAATTCTCTGTTTGCCAACTTGTTGTTTAGATGAAAAGCTGATACTTCAGTTTTTGTAGTACTTGGCTGTAGTCTCCATTTCTTAAGGTATTCGCTGAGGATGGATAAGTCATTCGTGAGAGTGATTTCTGTAGTTTCTAAAGATTGGTGGCTTGTTGCAAGGGTCCAGTCGTCAGCATATCCAAACTTCCGAGATTCGGTTTCAGGCATGTCTGTTTCGTGTATGCACCACTGTGTAGCAAGAACTCTGGATGGATACCATCAAAGCCAGGTGCTTTACCTGATTTCATTTCTTTCAGCGCATGTGTGATTTCAGAAATAAGTATTCTTGCTGAATATTCGGAGTTCGTTCTGTTCATTTGTTTTAATGCCCTTAAGTCTCTTTTCACGTTGGTAGTATGTGTTCGATCTCGTGGAGCTCTGGATAGAGATACTATATGGGAGGCAACCTTGTTAGGAGACATTTTAGACTCTCTGGATTCCAGCTGGTTAGCTCCTCCAATTTTCCGCAACAAGGACCATGCCTGCCGGCTTGATTTTTTGAAGTCAAGGTTTTCGACAGTCTTTATCCATTTTTGGCGTCTAGCTGTATCGATGTTGTGTAAAAGCTCATCGGCTATTTCTCGGTCACCACTTTCGAGAAACTTCGTGTATAAGTCTTCGCATGTTTCAGTCCATCCAGGCACATATTCTTTGCGATACCCCCTAGGGATGGTTTTCTTGGCAGTGCTTATTACTGCGCCCACAAACCTCTCATAATGTTTGCTGGTTGGAGGGACCCAGCTCAAGGTTCGGTCTAGTTGTTCAGAGAACTTCTACCAGTTTGCTTTTCTAAGATTCCACCTGGGTCGAGGATATGATCTAATTATTGGAATTGATATTCCGATGGTGATAAGCACCGGACGATGTTGAGTATGTGGGAAGTCTGCAAGGACACTTCTCGCAGTTGTTAGTGGTCTGTCATTGGTATCTTTTGAGACAAAACATAGGTCTGGGTTATATTCTTTTCTCCATGCAGCTGATTTAAATGTTCCTCTGTCTAAGTGTCTATGAGGAAAACCTCATATCTAAGTACTATACATAAAAAGGGAGACAAAAACAATTGTAGAAATTATCGGGGATTAGCTGTAACCATGTCTGTCTTTATAGGAAGGTTTTGAAGAATCCAATCGAGGCAGAATATTTAGATTCTCAAGTTAAAGATCAAACAGGATATCATACGGGTCGATTCATATTTTCTTCTTAATCCGAATAAGAGGAAAAAAGATAGTATTTTCAATTTTTCATTGTCAATATTTTCTCTTCTTAATCTAGTCAGTTAGCTGGTATCTTCCTTAGGACTTTAATGTCCTTGTGGCTATTTTCAATTGCTTTTGAGATGTTTTCACTGACGATGGTCTGATAAGATCGAAATAGTTCTGAAATTTTAAATCCTTTTGGACTATTTAAATTTTGTAATAAAGATATGTATCATTTTATATCATATGTTTTCACTTTACTAAAACTTTTTTTACTATTACAATACTTAACAACACGTTTCACTTAATGACAGAACTATTCAAAAACTCAATTACTACTACTAATTGAATTTTCAACTTCCTGTTTATGTACATTTTCTGGTCTTTAATATCTTACGAGAAATTTAGATGTTATCTAGAATATTCTAGATTTTTAATACTTTTTCTTTTTCGTTAAGGGACTTTTTCTATATGGAATAAATCCTGCAGATCCGTCGTAACAACACCGATTCATGCAATATTTTGTTACATAAAAGTATTGTTCGTCCGTCCATCGAAAAAAAATGATGTCTTCCTAGATACATAATACACTGCGCCCCAAAATTAACGCATAATTTTAAAAACCCTGGTAAATCAAATAATTTGAATGTCTCGATTTTTGTGATAATATATTATTGTTATCCCCGGTGTATTGCAAAATTTATCGAAAGAATGGTAAAAAACCTGATGTTTTTAACATTTTTTGCAAAAAAATTAAAAACATGCTAGTTGTTCTTCATTTTATTTCAAATTAAGTTGGGTTGGAATACGTTGTGCTGACTGTTTAAAGGGGTTTTTCAAGTTTATTAAAGTTTTTTCCTTTAAAATGAACCACCGGCAGCAAGAAAATCGAAATTTGTCAGAAAGTGACTGTATTAGAATCGTTTTCTTCGCGAAGAAGGAAACACTCAAGTAGAACTCGCTGAATGTTTTAACGACACTTCTTTCACTGAGACAAAGGTTTGTTACCAGTACTTCTCTACAAAATTTTTGGATCGTTATAACTTTAGAATCAGCCAAAATACGATTAGAAGAAGACTTTCCGAAAACGCCCTACGCCCTTGAAGGGCACCAACTGGCCCATTACTGACCAGAGACCAGAGAGAAGGCAAATATTGCATTTTGCTCGTGAACATGTTGATTGAAATAATGACGATTGGGGAAGAATATTGTTCACCGATGAATCCAGGTACTGTCTTTTTTCTGATGACAGGAGAAACTGAGTGTACAGAAGGCTTGGGAAACGCTACGCACAGTGTAACACCGTAGGGACTGTACAGTATGGCGGCGGCTCGGTAATGGTGTGGGGTGGGATTAATTTGGAGGCTCGTACGGAATTAGTTAGAATAGATCGCGGCGGCTTACATCGCAGAGGTATATAACAGACATTTTAGAAGAACATATCCAGAGTTCCCCAGGGTTCAGTCCTAGCACCACTGCTGTACATTATCTACAACAGTGACATCACAAACCAAAATATCCCAGGCACTCGGCTGTTTCTCTATGCAGACGACACGGCTCTACTCACGACAACTTCTCGATACAACCCATTACTCATCCACAGAAGAGCCCAGGCTCTGTTGGACGCGGTCGAGGATTGGTGTTGTAAGTGGAGAGTCACGCTAAACGCAACGCGAACAAAACAACAACAATTGTGTTTCGCGCCCCTTCTGTGTCAGCAAAAATCATAAGAAATGAAGACGACCAATACCCACTGAGATTGATGGGAGAAAGGCTCGTTCTCAGCCCGACTGCAACCTACTTAGGAGTACTGTTTAGCAGGACTCTTAACTGGGACGCAGACCTAAAGGCAACTTTAGATAGGGTAAGGAACAGAGCCGGACTTCTAAACGCTCTCTCAGGACGTATTGGCAAGACACACAAGAAGACTCTCTTACACACTTACAAGACCTATATTCGACCCGTCATTGAGTACAAATCATGCCTCTACTCTCTATGCGCTAGAGCACAGAAAGAGAGGTTGTTGCGAGTGGAACGGAGAATCTTGCGTAGATGCAACTACGAGCACTGGAGATATCCCTCAAACGAAATCCATAACCTCTCAAACATACTCACAATTATCGAGAGAATAAACTCTCTGAACAGGAACTTCACAACCAAAATACTCAACGATCCCCCCTCCGACATACAAGAATCTCTTAAATGTTCCTGTTCATCTTCTGGCCACGTATTCTACCACGCAAAGCCCAAGCGAAAAAAGATTCAGCCACCGTCTGCTCTAATGCAAACATGCATTGACGAACTCCCAGTAGAATACGAAAACATCCTCGAGGCTACCCCGTTAGCCTACCGCACCCACCTATAACATATCCTCTTCCCTACCCCGAACAGGGATAAGTTGGTTTTTTGCGGTTTCCCAACTTCATTGCAAAATTATACCTGTTCGTCCCAAGAAAATAGCCGCAACTATTTTCACCACTCGAACGCTCACTGTCCACGCTGCGCTCAAAGCCACCTCCTGACCGCCGACGAGGGACGCAGGCCTGCCTGTCGTTGTACAATGGTTTCTAGGGAGATTGGTCGAGAGCAAAGCACGGACAGTACACGTAAATGTCAATGGAACCAACACAACTCCATCAAACTTTCTTCTCTGTTGTCTTTTGGCCTTCTGGACACCACCGTCCGGCATAACCCAGGAACACCAGGAACACCACACTTGTCCCAGTGCGTTTTTCGGACTGTTTGCTTTTGCGATCCAACACAATACATTCACCACAAACCCTGAAGAGGACAAAATCCTAAACGGGGACACTCATTGTAAGCATTTCCACAAAGCATTTAATCTTTATACGCAAATCAATACAATGAGATGATGAAGAACATGTCGTGCCGTTTGCACTATTTATTTGGGATAATTTCATGCTTATGCAAGATAATGCCAGGCGACACATGGCACGAATCGTGCAGCAATATCGTCAGGAAGTTGGAATTCCTGCCGAGGATTGGCCTGCGAGAAGTCCTGACCTCAACCCAATAGAACATATTTGAGACATTATAAGCAGACGACTACGACAACTGCCTAATGCACCAAACACATTATATGAACTGTTTTTGCGGCTAGTTGAAAGGGATCAAATTGATTAAGAAGAAATTAGAACGGTAATTCTCAGTATGAGAGATCGTTGTCAAGCAGTAATAAATACCATAGTAGGCAATACTCGATACTAGTACTCGGTACTAGTACTATCTTGAACTTTAAAAATTTCAATTTTGTCATTAATATAATGTTAATTTGTTTAGATCAGTTGTTTGTTTGGATGTAAGTTTTTTATTTCAGATGTTCTAAAACAACCATAAAGCGGAAAAGAACAAACAAAAATGCTTTTAACAAAAAAGAATTTTAAAATTATTCGTTAATTTGGGAGCACAGTGTATATTATGTTTATGGATAATTTTTCCTATAAAGTGTTACAAAAGTCCACTCCCCCTCGTATCTTTTGAACAGTTACACTTATAAGTGAAATTTGGAAGGAGGAAATAAACGGAGGTAGGCTTCTCAACAAATCATAACAGGTGAAGTAATAGTCATTATACTACAGAGCCACTGTGATAATTTCAAATAAGACCTTGTGGCAAGTGATATCTCGTTTGAAATGTATTGAAAACACCTATTTAATCGTATTAATTTTGTTTGGGTTTAAGCTGATTTTGATAAATAAATTAAATAAATACTAAAATTTTAAATTCGCATTAAATTAATAAAGAATTAAGAACCAATTCTTATCTTAAGTGTTTAAAATGTGCTCCGTCTACTTCCTGTCAGTAATTCCTTCTATTGCTAAACTCTTCTATCCATCTACCATAACATTTCTCAACCAGGTAATGCTTACTGCACCGTAATAGTGTGCAAGAGTACCATGTTATTCAAACGTTATTTTTAAGTTGCCGAGTCCACCTGGATTATCTTCCAGAATTTAAAAAGTTAACAGTTCAATTGCGTTTTCTAACATCCCCAGATGCACTTCACCGGTTAAGTTAGCATTGAGAAAAACGGGCCCAACTATGTTGTTTCCTAAAATATCTGTAACCTGTTTTGGCTGGCATTCTATAATAGGTGGCCAGTTGTAAATATAACATTTTTTTGATTAGCTTATATAAATTATATTTATATATAGCTTATACAGTCTGTTCCAACGAAAATTTGACCCTCCTAGAACCCCAAAAACCAAGAGCTTCTTCAAAATTTAAAAAAACATGTCAATTTTTAATGGGAGAGGGACGTATTCCCATGCAAAATTCATGCTCTCAAATGTAACCCCCTACTGCCCCGCATGGACCACCACTTTTTTTAAATAGCAAATGTGGTCGAGTGGTACATCATTTGAAAGGTAATTTTTTTCTCTAAACGACACTCTATTTTTTTTTTAATTTACGTAATAAGCTTGAAAACAATTTTGGACTTAACAAATTTATTATAAATTAGTCAAATCCAGAATTTTCTTTAAAGTTATTCAGCAAATTAAAAAAAATAGAGGGTCCTGTAGATAAAAAAAATACCTTTCAAATGATGTGCCACTCGACTACACTTGCTAAAAAAAACTGGTGGTTGATTCGGGGCATGGAAAGGGGGATGAATTTTGCATGAAAATTCGTCCCCTTTTCAATACAAATTGATATGTTCTTTTAAATACTGAAAAAACTCATGGTTTATGAATTTCTGCGAGGGTGGGGTCAAATTTTCGTTGAAACACTCTGTATATACAGTGAAACTTGGATAATTCGAATCTCAGGGGACCGTTAAAAAACTCGAATTATCCAAAAATTCGAAATAAAAAATAAATCTACAAAAACAACGATTACCTACAAAAACATCTGCAAATGATAAATATCAGTAATTGATTAGCAAAAAAACAGTAGTTGATCATTTTTATCGCTTGGAGATGTTTTTGTTCCTATTCTTGCACGAGTTTTGTCAACCTAAAAACATGGGCCAACAAAATTCGGCCAAAAAATACCAATTAAAACATTTGCAAGCTATAAAAAAGACCGACTTTAATTAATTTTTTCCAAAGAGATCCGAAAGTTTTAGCTGCGCTTTAGAATTTAGCTTCTCAGTAATGAAAAAAGATTCTAAGATATTCAGAAAAGATAGTAGAAAAGTTCGAATTATCCAAAATATAATTCGAATTATTCACGACTTTTTACCATTACTTATATAGGAAATGCTAGGAACCAGAATAAAAATTCGAATTAAAGAAGATTTCGAATTATGGAAGTTCGAATTAAACAGGTTCCACTGTATTATATATAGCTTATATATAGCTTATATATATAGCTTATATTAATATTAGTTTAACAGTAATAGTTATTAAGGTAACAAGAGTATTATAAGGACAATAACGCTTGAGGACAATGGTGTATATACCGAGGGCCTATGGCCTGAGTTATATACGTTGACCGAAAGCCTTATTCTCTATAATACCCGTGGTGCCTTCAACTTTTAATGTCCGACTAAATTCCTCTTTATATGCAAAAAATTTGAATGAATTTTGAATTAATTAGTTTTCAAATAGGTACATTTAGCAGCAATAGTCGTAACGTAATTGTGGTAACCATAGTTTTACTTAGATTTTTATTTGTCAACGTGACAGTATTTAACTAGTTATTTAAATTTAACGCCCAAGGGTGTTATTTTTCAAAATAACGCCCTAGGGCATTATATCATATTTAACTGACTTCGAAATCATGTCATTATTTGTCAAATAATATACCAGTCGGACATTATAATATTAAAAATCTATAACATACTAATTTTATCAGCTAATTTGAGTAAATTTCGTCGTCACGGCACTTCATTCACTACATTATCAAAATTTTTCTAATTATCACCAATATCAAATCTAATGAGCACATTATAAACACATTTACATATTGGCGCCTAGTGTTAAACTGAAACTCTAGTCCTCGTATTACGCTTCCAAGATATTAAAAGCCAACTTTAGAGCTGGTAGATAGCACACATACGCCAGATTATCTAAATATTTGCTATAAGTGCCTCATAAACCATGTAAATAATTTCGGAGATTAATATGTAAACCGCAAGTAGCGCAGAAAGGATAACACTACACGTTTTACGTTCCAATATGTCGTTTATCTTGACATACTGCCTGTATATATCATGCCTGAACCTTGATTGTGGGCTTTTACTGCGTATGCACAAAGCTTTAGCTATGCGAATGGTAGTGACTAGTGTACCTTCGTTACGGCTTTTTATTACATATTGTACGATTGGAAAGCTTTCTGTTGATAATAAATGTAGATATTTTGTTTGTTTTAGTATATTTTAAATAGAAATAAAGAAAAAAATATTGAATAAACTTTTATTATATTAACATTTTCGTATTCTTGAGCTGAATTGAAGCTAAAGGTAATTCGATTAGATTAGATTGTGTGAGGTCGTTTAGGTCTTGCCGCCACTCCGCACTTAGACCTATAGAGATCATTTGTGCATACCTTAATCTAGTTAAGCTGTAAGATGCCAATACTTCTGATAAATCAAAAATGAATAACCATTTTCAATTTCGTTTTTTTTACTTCTGATAAAGTTGATTGGCCTAGTAAAAGACTTGTTTGCTGTATCAGAGGACGCTATGCTGACCTCTTCTAGGAATTTTAGTCGTTTATAGAACAGTGCTACACAGTTGCATATTGTATGTTCTGCCATTTATTTTTCGTTATCACAGAAACGATAGTTCTCACCATCTGACTTGCCCCTTTTTTTGAGATGATACCTCAGAGGGCAGTGACCAGTGAGAAGGCTAGTGGCCATTTGTATATCTTTTGTTGTCATTCATAAAATGCGGTTTGTTTCAAAAGGCGACCCTTTTATGAGCCTACTTTGTTTGCCTTTATCCTGGTGGGTGTGTTAGGCCAATATAGTTGTAGTTGATTGAGATTCAAGGTCCAGAGTTCTTCCCTGATGTAAGTTTTCTATAGTCCGCAGAAAGATTCTGGGCCTTGGAATGGGATATTAGCCCCTTCTATTGCGAGACTATCAGCTTCCTCGTTTCCTGCAATTTCCTTGTGACCTGACACCCACATAAAAGTTACTTTGTTGCGTTTCACCAGCTTCTTGAAAAATTGTTTACAATCCTAAACCAACATTGACTCACGAGTAAATGACTTTAAAGCCTTTAAGGCAGTTTGGTTGTGTGATAAAATAAAGAATTCTGCCCTGAGTATTAGTACCACCTTATGCAGAACTGCAAGGGAGGAAGGTTTAGCATCGCCTTTAAATCTGCAATGTGGCATGTTTACATGGCCCCTGTGACTTTAAGACAAGCTAGCCGTTGCTCCTTTTGTAGATTGGCGTTAGCTGTTGTTTGTTGTATTTTGGCTACCATACGAGTGATTCGTATGTCATCATGGGCCTAGTAATCGTTTTATATAACCATATAATTATTTTCGGTTTTAGGCCACAAGTCTTTTCAAATGTCTTGCGGCAGTTCCAACTTGCCATCAAAGCTCTGGATAACATGTTTTCAATATGACTATTCCAGGTAAGTTTTTTATCTAGGAATACACGTTTTACGTTCCAATATGTCGTTTATCTTGACAAACTGGCGGTATATACCATGCCTCAATCTTGATTGTGGTTGACGAATTTCAAAATTCCTAATTACCCTTACGGCGTCTTTTGTCTTTGACATTCATAATATACCAGAGCGCATCTGTAAAAATATTAGTACATTTGGATTTTAAGAGGTGACTCATATTTTTTCGCAGAAATTGCTTGCAAATAACTCATATAATGATATTAGCGTTATGTCAAATTTTAAAATGTCAAAAAATGAATGAAAAATTCGATTTTTTTCTTCGTTTTTTGATTATAACTTTAAAATTATTAATTTCCTAGAAAAGTTGCATTAACCTAAAAGTTGCGTAATTAAATTTCCAACAATATAGGATTAGTTAAAAATTTTACAAATTTCATTTTCATTTTACGTTGTATAACCATTTATGCTATACTTAGGACCTTCATATTTCACCCAGAAAAACTTTATGATATAATTAAAAAATACTATAAATTTTATTAGGACCGGATTAATCGATTTTGCAAAATAAATTTGGCAATCCAGCTTTCGCAAAAAAAAAATCATTTTTTTAATGTTTAAAAGCAGACAGCAAGTTGATTTTTTTTTACATATAAAAAAATACTGTACCTTTCATTTGCAATTTGCAAATTTAAAATGGGTTAACTACCTCGGGGTCAGGAATTTTTTAAATAAACATTAATTTTTGGTGCTACGCGCAGGGCAGCGGATACGTTTGCTCTGATTGGGCATTCCAATGACCTTTGATAATGATTGATAAATTTTAATTTTTAGTACCTTTCGATATAAATACATAAACTTATTTATTGCAAAATAAAAGCACATATTCTGTCCTTTGAAATAACACATTTTTTGGTAAAAACTGTCTTTGTTCGTATATTTTAACTTAGAGAATAAAAGTTTATTATTTTTAAACATATGCAATTGTTTAAACAATATTTCACAAACAATAATCAATTTTGTTTGATTTTTGTGAAATTAAAATATTAAAATACAACAAAATATAGAGTAAAAAAATAATATATTAGATAAAAATTGGAAGACATTTTGGTGGAAATCAACTTGTGTGAATTTAACACCGCTGTCCTGCGCGTAGCAGCAAAAATTAATGTTTATTTAAAAAAATTCCTGACGCCGTGGTAGTTAACTGATTTTAATTTTGCAAATTGAAAATGAAAGATACAGTATTTTCTATATGTAAAAAAATTTCTAATTTGCTATCTGCTTTATTTTCAGTCCTGCAACATTTTGAAAAAATTATTTTTTTTGCGAGAGCTGGATTGCAGAATTTATTTTGCAAAATATGTTAAACCGATCTTAACGAAATTTACAGTATTATTTTATTATATCATAAAGTTTTTCTGCGTAAAACATGAAGGTCTTAAGTATAGCATAAATGGTTGAAAACCGTAAAATGCGATTACTTGTTTTTTATGGTTTTTTCGCAATTATTGCCATTTTGCCACAAGGGTGACAATTTTTAAATTTTTTAACCAATCCTATATTGTCGGAAATTTAATTACGCAACTTCTAGGTCGGTGCAACTTTTCTCTGAAGTGAATACATTTAAAGTTGTAATCAAATAACGATGAAAAAAATCGAATTTTTCCTCCATATTTTGACATTTTGATTATTTAAACAATGTTCCGGACCTTTTTGAGTGGGAGTATAACTCAAATATTATTATATGAGTTAATTCTAAGCAATTTTTGCAGAAAAATATGAGTCACCTCTCAACGTCCATCTCAAAACAGATGCGTCCTGGACTATAATAAATAAGTAAGCTATAACGATAAAGGCACCTATAACGATAAAGGCACATAAAATTAAAAACCATAATTTTTTGAATCAAAAATCTAATTTTTTGAATATTCAAAGTTTCAGTTTAAGTTATTACTTATTCTTTGAGAAAATTATTTTATTTCAAAATGGTATACAAAGTGCACCAAAAACAAAAAAATATATACAGTCCGTCAGCTATAACTTTTCCCATGCGGTACGATTCACTTTCAGTCAAATTAAGTCAAAACATAAATTGAAACGAACGTCGATGTGTATATATATTTTGTATACTGTATACTATATACTACACACATCGGTGTACGTTTCACTTTCTGTTTTGACTTAATTTGATTGAAAATGAATCGTACCGCATGGGAAAAGTTATAGCGGACGGACTATACCTATCAACACGATCTTTAGAACTCAGCTATTTTCGACACTATATAGATACAAAGATAAGACAATGCCTTGAAATAACTCAATAATATGACTTTACTTCCGGTTTAGTAGGCACTATCTTATTCATAACAACATAAAACTCGGATATTTTGCAGCATAAAACACATTACACTGTTGGAGAATTTTAATATCGAATTTATAACATAATATAGGGTGCAACTTTACGGAAGCATTGAATTACGTTCTCCTATATAACTTTATAATTGAGTTTTAAACATTTATGAGTAAATTAGACCACAATGTACACAATGTACTGATATTTTTTGAAAATTATCGATATGTCTTCTATTTGGATGCATAAGATTTATGTTGTAAGAAATAAATATCCACATTAATATTCTTGTTATTCTCTTCATATTTTTAACATTGAGAAAGCTCTGACTGAAAAATACTTAGAACAAGAGTAATACCCAAGATAAGTTCTTCTTTTAAGTGCCGTCTTATTCTCGGAGGTTGGATATCATCAAGACTATATTTACTCTATCTACCGCTGCTCTGAAAAGTTATATTGAATTGCATTTCACCAGTCCCTTAAATTATTCAACCAGGACACTTTCCTTCTTCGTATACTCCTTCCTCCTCTTATCTTTTTCTGTATTATTAACAGTGACGTAACAAAATCCGTCATCCCCCCCCCCCCCAGAATTGGAAATGTGGCTCTCTTTAAAAAATTACTAAATGCGACATGTGTAACAAAAACTTATATAAAAAACCAATACAGAAGTATAAACTTCGAGATGTATTCTGGTATAAAATCGTTTATTTAAAACTATAAAATGTCATCGATTGCAGAACGTTTTCGTTCTAAGCAGAACATCTTCAGTGCCTAGAATGAAGTATTTCCACGTTAGTTTAAAGCAAACGGTTAAAAATGTGACTGTTAAAATGAAAAATGTGGGAATACTTACATCCTGCCGAGTATTTTGAAACTAGCACACTGTAAATAGTGTTAACATCATCATATATGGTTTACATAATGTAATATGTTAAAATGTTATGACTACAAGTCGATGTTAATGGATAAAGTGGAACACATGCTAAAAGGGTGTCATGGTTCCCTGCTCGAAGATGCTAGGTACTTGCCAATTCAATGGGCACAGACCAACTGAGAAATTATGAAGTGGATATACAATTTGACAAGAGTGACATGACATGACAAGATAAAGCCAATTTTGGTTAAAGTTTCATTTGATTTTGGATTTTTTAATAAAATGCGAAGGTTTGTCTGCAAAAATAATTTAAATTATTTGAATAATAAAATCTACTGTAAAGTTTTAATTATCAACTCTCTATTCCAGAATAACTTATAGATTCATTAAATTTAATGCAGATATATTACTTGGTTTAAGTTGTGACGTCATCGGATGTGAAATGACGAGATGAAAGTTGAGTTTTGTTGAAACAAGGAAATACACTACATAATAAAAGATAATTAGACTTGCGTGGAAAAACAAAGCTAAACAAGCCGAAAAAACCAGAATTTAAGAGTATTTTTATGTGATGAAATGTTGGTTGCCTAACAAGGCAAGCAGGCAACAGGTTGAAGGTAAACGGTAGAATATTGCGAGAAAACAGTATATATACAAAAGGTGGCTATTTATTGTGTTAAATTTATTATTATACTATTGTAATGAATAATTATGTCTGTTAAAAGTTGGAAAATAGTTGTTAACAAAATTAAATAACTAAAGATTACTGTTAGTGAGGTAGATATATGTGTGAACGATATGATTGTATATAGTATTGTGAAATGAATAAAAGTATGTTATAATATAATAAAATTAAACTATGTGACATAAAGTCTAATTCATCTTTATGTAGTTTTGAAAGGACTGAATGAATTGGAAGTAATGTATCTTGATAGTCTACCAACGTAGAATAGTGAATAAAATAATTAGAATGAGAGCTACCAATATAGGTCAAATTGTGGGTTGGTGTCAGTATGTAAAGAAGAATCTAAATTGAATGAGTATATGAAATGAAAAGTATGAGATTGATTTCTATTGGTGATAGTGGAGTGAACAGACTGAACTAAATGAAATATATTTAAGTGCAGAACTTTATGAACGTATGTGATTGCAACTGAAATCAAACAAATGAAAAATGTGAAAAAATTTATTTTAAATTGGGATAAATGGATATTGGAAGTTGCCTGATATGAATGGAAATGAAAAGATAGATGAAAAAAGAAGAATAGTGAATGCAATAAAACTTAAATGTTATAGTCTGAAAGAAGTTTGACTGAATGAGTCGTAATGGATATAGGTGTGCAGTATCCTATTGTTAAGTAAAGTCTAAGAATCTAAAAAGAAAGAAGTGACAGAATGTTACTAAGTAAGGAAAGTGATATATATGACAGACCAGAGTGATTGGATGTATGGTGTTTTTTATTATTGTAAGCGGAGATGAGAGAAAATGAGTAAGTAACATAACAGGCAACAGGATAAGTGAGTGTGAAGAACATTCCAAAGAGACAATAAACCAGACCGATTTAAGGATTAATAATAATAAGAGCCATTTAAATAAATTATGAAAGAAATGGTGAGATGAGATATAGAGGACCTGAAAAAGAGACAGAGACACAAGGTCAAACCAGAAATGACTAGGAGTGGAGAAAAATATGAAGGATAGGAAAATAGAAGAATCAAAACTGTGTTAGGGATGGGATAGTGGGGGAGGCAGTAATGAAGTTGAAAAGAAATTGCAAGTTGAGATATGTGTTAATAGGTGATTAGTATGGAAAGAGAAGATTGTTATAAACTAGTAGTTTTTCATTTGTTTGATTTCAGTTGCAATCACATACGTTCATAAAGTTCTGCACTTAAATATATTTCATTTAGTTCAGTCTTTTCACTCCACTATCACCAATAGAAATCAATCTCATACTTTTCTATTTCATATACTCATTCAATTTAGATTCTTCTTTACATACTGACACCAACCCACAATTTGACCTATATTGGTAGCTCTCATTCTAATAATTTTATTCACTCTTCTACGTTGGTAGACTATCAAGATACATTACTTCCAATTCATTCAGTCCTTTCAAAACTACATAAAGATGAATTAGACTTTATGTCACATAGTTTAATTTTATTATATTATTACATACTTTTATTCATTTCACAATACTATATACAATTATATCCTTCACACATACATCTACCTCACTAACAGTAATCTTTAGTTATTTAATTTTGTTAACAACTATTTTCCAACTTTTAATAGACATAGTTATTCATTACAATAGTATAATAATAAATTTAACACAATAAATAGCCACCTTTTGTATATATACTGTTTTCTCGCAATATTCTACCGTTTACCTTCAACCTGTTGCCTGCTTGCCTTGTTAGGCAACCAACATTTCATCACATAAAAATACTCTTAAATTCTGGTTTTTTCGGCTTGTTTAGCTTTGTTTTTCCACGCAAGTCTAATTATCTTTTATTATGTAGTGTATTTCCTTGTTTCAACAAAACTCAACTTTCATCTCGTCATTTCACATCCGATGACGTCACAACTTAAACCACGTAATATATCTGCATTAAATTTAATGAATCTATAAGTTATTCTGGAATAGAGAGTTGCTAATTAAAACTTTACAATAGATTTTATTATTCAAATAATTTAAATTATTTTTGCAGACAAACCTTCGCATTTTATTAAAAAATCCAAAATCAAATGAAACTTTAACCAAAAATTGGCTTTATCTTGTCATGTCATGTCACCCTTGTCAAATTGTATATCCACTTCATAATTTCTCAGTTGGTCTGTGCCCATTGAATTGGCAAGTACCTAGCATCTTCGAGCAGGGAACCATGGCACCCTTTTAGCATGTGTTCCACTTTATCCATTAACATCGACTTGTAGTCATAACATTTTAACATATTACATTATGTAAACCATATATGATGATGTTAACACTATTTACAGTGTTCTAGTTTCAAAATACTCGGCAGGATGTAAGTATTCCCACATTTTTCATTTTAACAGTCACATTTTTAACCTTTTGCTTTAAACTAACGTGGAAATACTTCATTCTAGGCACTGAAGATGTTCTGTTTAGAACGAAAATGTTCTGCAATCGATGACATTTTATAGTTTTAAATAAACGATTTTATACCAGAATACATCTCGAAGTTTTTACTTCTGTATTGGTTTTTTAAACTATGGTATACAGCCAACTATTGGGATTTTCCCATTGATTTTTTAAAAACTTATATGTGTGTTATAGCCCAGTAAATGACCGTGAAATACGACGATACCGTACGGCCCTGTAATTTTCACTGTCACCACCGAAGTGGTCCAGTCAATACTTTTCGAGTTAATTACGAGTGAAAATGTTCAACATTGTTCAACAAAAAACCTTGTTTTCAAGCGGGTTTTCCCAAAAAAACTCAAAAAGTAAGTATTCGTAAGTAAGTTGCACAAATGTAGCTCATACAAAAATGAAGTCTGTCGACCAAGTAAATGCAAATTTGTAGCTCATGAAAAATTGTCTTATTTGTCAAATTCCAAGTCGAATGTTTCAACGTGAAATAACCTAAAAATGAAGCACTTTTCGGGGAAAACTGATTAAAACTTTTAAAGTGTTTAAAAAAAGTTTTAGGTGTTTTTGCGTTTTATAAAAATTTCTATCATCAAAACTAAGCGAGATACGCTCAAAATACAATTAAAGCATTCTTTGGTAAAAAGATTGTGAAAATATCTACAGATCTACAATTTTATTAATAGGTACATTTACAATACAGTATGAAAAATGAAAGAATACCCATGAACGATCATATCAAGCACATATTTTGGATTTGCTGCCTTTTTCTATAAATAACAAACGAGAGAGATAGATTAGTAAGTATTGTCTACAAATAAAAAACGTTATCCAAGACATACGCAGTTACATACTTTATAATCGACAAAGACGGCGATACAATTGTTCAAACGTAGTTATATTAATTTAGTAGAAAATTTAAACTTACACTTGACTATTTCTGTACTTCTAATGCCATTTTTAGAAAAACATTCAATATGAGTAGAGATAATGATTGTATAAACTACTATTCGAGTAATCGTGCTGGTCAACTATAATCTGACGGATTCGATTTCTGTCATTTTGACAGTGAAACTGGGTTAGGTTCGGTAGAGTTTATAAATTTTAATAATGAGTCGCAGTTCTTATTAAGAGCTATTTTGGTATTATATTGTATTTTTGGTTTGGTAAGTATTTATTTAATTAAAATACGTCAATAAATTTTGTGATCATCTGTCAATATGGTTAACTTCTGTCTATGAGTTCGCCAAACGTGTACATATTACTCTGACTTTTCAATCATAATGTATGAAATTACAGATTAGTATATTTTTACGAATGTACATTTATTTGCAGATAATGTCTGGAAAATGATCTGGATACCTAAGAATTTATTAAGTTTACTTTCATTTTAATCACTTAATGCAGCTGACATAAACGACATTTTTTAAATTCCTGTTACTATATACGTATAATGGAGAAATTCATAACACTATATTTGCTTACTCATTATTTTTGTATTATTAATCTATATCAAATAATTAATTACGGTAGTAATAGTGACATTTATCACCAATAAATATTATATATTATCAGAAACAGAATGTTGTTCTGAAGCTATTTTCTTGTGGCATTTTTACAATTTTAGCTATTTAGAATGGGAAATAAGCCACAATATTATTAAAAAATGATTTTTATTAACGTTTCGACGCCCAAATCGGGTGCCGTTGTTAATTAACATTAAAATTAACGTTAATTAACAACGGCACCCGATTTGGGCGTCGAAACGTTAATAAAAATCATTTTTTAATAATATTGTGGCTTATTTCCCATTCTAAATAGTTAAAATCAGAAACAGAATAACATCACAAAAATTTTTTGACACATTCTTACGTAGCGAAAAATCGTACGGTTTGGTAGTAGTCACATCCGTTTATTTTCAGTATTAACTTAGTTTAGACTTTGTTTTGACTAGAAATTTTTGATTTGATTCGTATGCATATCATCGATGACGCATGGGTGTTCTTTCATTTTCCGACTCTACATTACATACGATACATTGTATCTATCTGATGGGCAACTTTATTTTCAATACTGCATTGTTTAAAAACGTTGCGTAGGTATGCGTAAAATAATATAACAATAACACATTTTTAGATATATTAGACGACAAGATGGGGCCCCTGACATATTGGGGCCCCCCGCAAGCTTCATGCTGCGGGGGCCTCTGTTACGCCCCTGATAATTAATCTTAGCAGTTTATGCCGCTGACCCCTCATTAGATGTCGCAGATATTGTAACTTTCTTATTTTTATTGTGTTTATTATTTTGGTGTTCTTTGCCCATTTCCCGCAATTCTTCCGTGTTAATTTTCTTCTGTGTCCCTGCTATTCTAAGCATCCTCCTCTAACACCACATTTTAAATGCCTGTAGATTGTTTATGTGCTCTTGCTTTAATGTCCAACTTTCAAGTCAATATTGCAGTACATATCTAAAGTAGGCAGCATCTCAGAGCTGTAACTCTCAGTTCTAATCTAAAGTCTTTGTTGCAGAGAATTGATTTCATTTCTACAAAAGCATTTCTTGTTATTTTTATTCTGGCCCTTATTTCTTATTTTTGTTAAGATAAGGTTACAATAGTGATATTAAATAACAACAAATAATATTTTATGATTCATATTAAGATCTTTTAAGAGGCTTTATAGGGGAGTGCATGTAGATTTTCACTTCGGAAAAAATCAAACAAGATGGAAATTTTTGTAATTTTATTAAGATATGTTTAGTAAACAACATATCAAAAAGTTCAACTCGAGAAGTGGGTGCTTCATTTTTTATTAAACAAATGAACTACGAAATTGGATGTTTTTTTTAATAACTCCGAAAATATAAATTAAAAAAAACTGACTTGACCATTAAAATATTCAGAAAATTTTACAAAAAAAAATTTATACTAAGAATTTTCTTAAATTAAATCTGTATCTTTTATAATTTTTTATTTATAACGCTAAAGTCACCCTTCTCACAAACATTGGCGCACCGTAAACTGGGGTACGGCGAAGTGCACGTCTGAGTTATTTTAATGGAAGAAGAATAATTAATCTATCTCATGGTTAGAATAAAAAGAAATAACGTGTATGGGCATAAGTACGGTGGGGGCGGAAAGTGAGCCTTACATGAATTTTGTTTAAAAATGATTTAAAAATGTGTAACTAATACAATTTTACTTATAAAACCCTCAATTTTGCACATCTTACCTTCCAAGCATCTTCTAAATGATGTTATATTCAAAAAAAATCTCAAAAATTTAATTTAAATGATATGACGTCTCAAAAAATGTAATTTTCGAAATCTTCGTAGTTTTATAGAATTACCAAGATTTTAAGACGGTATTACTCAAGTTTAAACAGTTTAATCAGTGCTTTTTTAAATTTTAGGATGTAGCCTTTTAAATGCACTAAATTATTTTACTTTAGAAATGAAATAGACTATTTCTTTTTGAGAAAATTAAGAAAGACAACAAAAATGTA
Organism: Diabrotica virgifera virgifera; assembly: GCF_917563875.1. Lineage (NCBI taxonomy): Eukaryota > Metazoa > Arthropoda > Insecta > Coleoptera > Chrysomelidae > Diabrotica > Diabrotica virgifera. Next base: position 258,701,108 of record NC_065445.1, on the reverse strand, counting down.
ATACAAAAACCGAAAATTACCAGCTAAAAAATGTTTATACAAAGTGATCAAAACTTTTTTCTGTAAAACTTACCTAAAATACATTTAATAATAAGCTTTAACAATAATACGTGTTTAGCAAGAAAAAAAATTTTTAGCTCTTGTATAGTATGTCTGCGTAACTTGAAACCTATTGATAACTTTTTTATATTATCAGTTTTGCGAAAAAAAGTTATTCTTTTTAAAATACTCTGCATCGTATATAATCTAAGGTGCAATCATCAAATATCAAATTTAATTAATTTTATACGAGGTATGTCAAAAAATATAAATTTTACTCAAGAGTAAAGTACCATTATATTTCACAATATCGAAAACTGTTATTAAGAAAAGTTGTTTGGAATTAAAAAATTTGTTTTAGTGTTCAATTACATCCTTCTAATTAAAATATTGTGAATAATAAAGGCACTTAACTCTTAAGAAACATTCACATTTTTTACATACCTCGTATACAATTAAAAAAGTTTGATATCTGATGGTTGTATTTTAGATTTTAGACCAGGAAGAGCATTTTATGAAGAATAACTTTTTTTCATAAAAGTGACAATATAATAGTTATCATAATTATTGTAATAAAATGATGATATGTATCCGTAATTTGAGAAAAAAATTATTTTTTTGAAGTTATACTTCTTTACGGGCGTAATGACGGTGAAATTTTATATGGGAAAACCTAGCGACCGGGCGCATGCGCATTATAACTTTGTTCTGATTGGATGTTCAAATGACATGACAAAAATTATCCAATATGGCAGCTGTGGCACAGCTGTGGGACTGTACATGGTTTGGTTATAATGTATGCTTGTTGCGTTTTAAAATTTGTAGGAAGAGAAACAACAAACAAAAAGTTAGTTAATGGTTATACTGCCTTTTTAAATAGTTTTCATATTATATTTTTGGACTTATTTACATAGAAGAGATGATTGTTGCATGCCAATGTCAAAGCTCATCAAACTGTGCCTAGTATGAGTGCCGCAGATCTCGCTTATTCAAAGCTAAAGAATCTTTCACTGGTAAGTGTTTTATAAATAGTTGATCAAATTTTGTTATGATATTTGAACATAGCCACTTTGCACGACGCAAGTGATTGCGAAATTTATTAGTCGTTATACGGGCTCCGATACCTACCTTGAACCTACCAAAATACATAAGTAGTATGTAATACTTTTATTTTACACCTTAATATTCACCTAATATATTGTCTTCTTACTCTATGTTTTGTTGTATTTTTTCAATTCTAAATCATTTCAATTCAAAATCAAAATAATTTGATTTACATAAGTTAAAAATGTCAAAAGGTTAATCTGTTTAGTTAGACGATCTTCGCACATAATGACAAGCTGTCTCTGTGGCGAAGTTTTAATGCGGGTGAATCCCAATACAACGCAAATACCAGCCGCGTGGTAAGTTGGTTCGAATCCCAATAGAAACTTTTATTTTTTTATTTTTTTTTATACATTTTATGATTGTAAGTATATTTATTATATAATTTTATTTTCAGAAAATACGTATTAAGTTAAAAATTTTTCCGACAATTAATGTTCAGAAATCATTTGTGGCATTCTTAATGTGTTTTTTGGCACTGTTTTAATAAAAATTTTTGAGAAGTAGTAAGTATAAATTAATTTAATATTTAAATAAAATATAAATAAAAAGTATATTAATTTCGTTTATAATCATATAATCATATAATAGAAGTATAACTTCTTACGTGCGTACAAAGTACACACACATTCTTTTTTTTCGATTAGAAAGATGTAATTGTATATTTAAACATAGTTTATCTACTCTATGTCATATTATGTATAATTTTTTAGTTTGTGAAAACTGTCATTATAGATAGCAGTGCGTGAAAGATTTAAAGTGTGCGTGAAGTAACAATGTATTTTAAATGGGATTTACTTTTTCGCACTGTTTGTAACTTTCGAATTGTCATGGTGAGAATCCTTAACCTTCGCGTTGTTATGGTGATGACAATATGAGCAATGAATTACAACAAACATTTTTTAAGAGTTTTGTGGTTTGAAAGTAGTTAGAATTTTTAAATGTCAAAGTTCTATAAAAATTGTAGAATAGAAATGAATTCCAGTGACGAAGAGTTACAGCTTTTTTATTTGTTTATCGTGGATAAAATATTGTAGGAAACTGTGCGTGAAGTACTTTTTGCGAACTTGCGAAAAATCGCGTGCGTTCGCAAAAAGCATAATTCACGAACTGTTTCATAAATAACTATTTTAATTTCAAACAACTTTTCATAATAGCATTTTTTGATATTCTGGAATATAAAGGTACTTTACTCTTTAACGAAATTCATATTTTTGACATAACTCATATGAAATTGATAAAATTTTATATCTGATGGTTGGGTTTTAGATTTTTGAGTATCCAGAGCATTTTATAAAAAATAATTTTTTTCGTAAAATTGATAATAAAAAAGTTTTCCATGTAGTTTCTAGCTACGCAGATATAGTGTATAAGAGCTTCTGTATATTAATTTTCAAATTGCAATGCCATATTCGGATTCAGCATAATCAAAAACAAAATAGAAACATATTTGATGAAAGCAAAATAATGAATTTAACGATATTTTTAAAATTATTTATACAAAACAATTGTTATTGTTTAAACAATTAATAAACAATTAGCGGCCAAATCTGCGAGTAGAACTTTTTACTTTAACATATATAAACTAACAAAATAGTTTTAGAAAAATATAAGCTGTTTGAATTTTTCCGAAACAATGCATATTTTCGTTCTAATTGCACTCCCCTATTAATATTATTATCTGTTTTGTGACCGTAGTTTATCAGAATATTTACCTTAGTCAATACGTTTAGTCATTTTGAAGTTATGTTCGTTATGTTATGTTTATCTATTTTAGCTGCCATAAAATAATTTAGTCCGCAATATTCGACTGCGTATTTTTTTCAAATCGTCGAAAGGGCAGTCCGTACAGAGAACAATCGAATTATACATTGGTCATTCGTGCAAAACAACATCAAAAAGGCGTTAAAAAGGATTGAAACTTCAAAGAAAACAAAAACCCATAGCGACCTGAATAGCTGTTACCCAGCTCAGTATAAGATCGATGAATAAATTTGAAGTGTGGAAGAAAGAATATAAAGAGATAAGACCACGAAGGACCGAAATTAAATAAGTATGATGTAGAAGCTTAGTATTTTATCCAATTGAACATTAGAGAAATGGAATAGCAGATTTTGGGCCTTGTAAGGAAATGTGTGATATTAATGCCTTCGAGGTCCAAATTAATTAAAACTCTCTTGGTTCAGATGCATTATATTTACAATCAACTCCATCAATGACTAACCATAACAACGTGTGTTCATATAACAGTAAACGACCTACCTTACATTAATTAAATACTAAGGACAATAATAATATCTACAGGGTGTCCCAGACTAATTTAGCCACGCTATATCTCTTAAACGAATAGAGATTTTCGAATGGGACAAAAAGTGATATATGCTACTTGTAATACACTTTAATATGGCGTACAAAAAAATCATCCCCTAAATATTCATCCCTTAGTTATAACCCATAACTTTAGTTTTTTTAAAAGCACCCTGTATATTTTTTTATAGTTTTGGATGTGGTATTTTATCGTCTATCCAACACATTTTTTGAAAATAAAATCGGTTCGTAAATAACCAAGAAACTATCAGTTTATTTTTGTTAGTCGTGTGTCCTAGACTAATTTATCCAGGCTATATTTCTTAAACGAATAGAGATTTTCGAATGGGACAAAAACTGATCTATTCCATTTGTAATACACTTTCATATGGCGAAAAAATTCATCTCCTAAATATTCATCCCTAACTTACAGGGTGTTATTAAAAAAAAAATAAAGTTAGGGGTTGTAACTAAGGGATGCATATTTAGGGGATAATTTTTTTTCTGCACCATATTAAAGTGTATTAAAAATGTAATAGATCAGTTTTTGTCCCATTCGAAAATCTCTATTCGTTTAAGAAATATAGCATGGATAAATTAGTCTGGGCCACATAATTAACAAAACTAAACTGATATTTTCTTGGTTATTTACGAACCTATTTTATTTTCAAAAAATGTGTTGAATAGACGATAGAAGACCACATGCACAACTATAAAAAAATATACAGGGTGTTATTAAAAAAATTAAAGTTACCGGTTGTAACTAAGGGATGAATATTTAGGGGATGATTTTTTTCTACGCCATATTAAAGTGTATTACAAGTAGAATAGACAACTTTTTGTCCCATTCGAAAATCTCTATTCATTTAAAAGATATACCGTGGCTAAATTAGTCTGGGACACCCTGTATATCGTGGGACATTCACTTTTATATAGAATAAACTATTTACTATTTCAACATCACGCGCGGCCACGGTCATGGGCGATCGCTTATATTATTTACTTTGGTTATTAACTTTCAATAAAAACATCTTTTTGTACATGGTGATATTATAATACTACAGCCTATTGTTTCAACTATTTGGATGTTGAAGCAGCTAGCAGCGTATAGAGATTACCAGTTTAGTATCTTTTGCAGGTCTAAGGAAGAAACTATCTTCCTCAACGGTGTACAGTTTCATCCAGTAACACAAAAAATAACCTCGGGATAAAACGATTTCTGAATGTTTTTTCTCACTGAAGCAGTTCATTTTTTGATAAATTAAAAGATTATTGATTGTTGGTCTAATCAAGACCAACAATCATGTATAGCAGCGAGACATAAACATTGACGAGGAGACAAAAATCCATATAGACAAGGCGAAAACGGCGGGTTCGAAGGGAAAAATATTCAGAATAAGGTTCAAGAAGTCGCCCAAGTGAAAAGTGGGCCAATTTTTTTTAACAATTTTTTTTTAATCAAATTGCAAGAATCAATATTTTTGGCCCGAACAATTTTTTGTTTAATTTTTTGGACCATTCTGGACAAAAAAGGTCTCTCATAATTTTTCTCTAAAGTTGATCGTTTTCGACTTATAAGCAATTTAAAATTGAAAAAAACGAAAAATGGCGATTTTCAAGGCTTAATAACTCGGTTAAAAGTTATTATTATGAAAGTCAATATATGACTAAATCAAAGTTTGAAGCCCCCCCTAGAAGATCCTGAAGAAATTTTTGTCATTATTTTATTACTTAGCTGTTATTTTTAAGTAATAATAATAAGCGCCATGCACGTGTGCGGGTCTGTAAATGCTGAGTGCGAGAGAGAAGCTATTCCAGCAGTCCAATTGTGCATCTTACTCGCACGCACATTTACAGCAGCGTCAATTCAATAGGATAAAACCACTCATTGTTATTAATTAAAAATAACAGCTTAGTAGTAAATTAATGACACAGATTTCTTCAGGATCATGTAAGGGTGACTTTAAACTTTGATTTAGTCACTTTCTGACTTTCAAAATAATAATTTTTGACCGAGTTATTAAGCCTTAAAAATGGCCATTTTCGCGTTTTTCAAATTTTAACTTGCTTATAACTCGAAAAAGATCAACTTTGGAGAAAAATTATAAGAGACCTTTTTTGTCCAGAATGGTCCAAAAAACCTAAAAAAAATTAGTCCGGGCCAAAACATTGATTTTTGCAATTTTACTAAAAAAAATTGTTAAAAAAATTGGCCCACTTTTCTCGTGGGCGACTTCTTGAACCTTATTCTGGGATGTCTCACGAATGTGACTATGCAAAAATATCTCATGGGAATATTTTTCCCAACGAACCCGCCGTTTCCGCCTTGTCTAATAGTAAATGCTATGGAAATGAAGTTCCTGAGGAAAACAGCAAACAGAAAGATGACAGACAAAATACGAAACGAAACAATCAGACCAAACTTGAAACTAGAACCAAATCAATGAAAAAATAGTAGAGAGACAACTTAGATGGTTTGGACAAGTGTGTAGAATGTCGAACGAGAGACTTACAAAACGAGTATTCGAAAAGAGAGTGCAGGGGAAAACAAAACAGAAAGACCAAGAGTTATGTGGGTCGATGAAATCAGAAAAAACTCGAGAAGAAATCAATTGACATTGGAAAGTGCAAGAAAACTAACACAATATGGGAAAGCAACAGCGAAAAGCTCAACTCCACCAGCCTTATACCTAATAGAAAGGCTTAAGGCTAAGTAATTAAGTAAAATATTATTAAGAAAACGTAAGCCAAATTTACCTTTTCTTTACAATCACCTTATAGTCTAAGATACGAACAGAAGGTCAAAATGTACCCATCTGCTTGCCGGATGGAACATTTTTTTATTAAATTTCATACATAGAAAAACACGACCAGCGTGGGTTGCCTATCAAAATCGTCTCATAGCTATCCTTAAGGTGGGCCGAAGGTGTTGAAATCAATATTCCAATCAAATTTTTTTTAAAGTGTGGTAGAATTATTTTATTTTTAAATTAAATAGGCATATTAAGTACAATTCATAGATTATTCAATAGTCCAGGGCGCATCTGTTTTGAGATGGACGTTGAGAGGTGACTCAAATTTTTTTGCAGAAATTGCTTCAAAATAAATCAAATAATAATATTTGAGTTATCCTCCCTCTCAAAAAGGTCCGGAACATTGTTTAAATAATCAAAATGTCAAAAATTGAAGGAAAAATTCGATTTTTTTCTTCATTTTTTAATTATAACTTTAAAAGTATTCATTTCCGAGAAAAGTTGTACTAAAATAAAAGTTGCGTAATTAAGTTTCCTACAATATAGAATTGGTTAAAAATTTAAAAAATAGTCACCCTAGTTGCAAAATAGCAATAATTGCGAAAAAACCATAAAAAACAAGTATTCGCATTTTACGTTTTTCAACCATTTATGCTACACTTAGGACCTTTATATTTCACCCAGAAAAACTTTTGTGATACAATAAAATAACACTGTAAATTTCATTAAGATCGGTTCAATAGATTTTGCAAAATAAATTTTGCAATCCAGCTTTCGCAAAAAAAAATCATTTTTTCAAAATGTTACAGGACTGAAAATAAAGCAGATACCAAGTTTTTTTTGCTTATAGAAGTGTACTGTACCTTTCATTTGCAATTTTTAAAATTAAAATCGATTAATTACCACGGCGTCAGAAAATTTTTGAAATAAACAATAATTTTTGGTGCTACGCGCAGGACCGCGGTGTTCGTTTCACACAAGTTGATTTCCACCAAAATTTCTTCCAATCTTTATGTGATATATTATTTTCTTACTCTATATACTCTATATACCCTCCTTTATGCTTTAATTTAAACCGCGGAGATGTTTTAACTGATGAAATGAAAGCTGAAGGCTTTTTCTACGACTTTAAATCAGCAAATTTTCAAGGTATTTCTGATTACTTAGACACAATATGCTGGGATGAAATTTTCAGAGACAAAAGTTTAGATGATATGGTCAATATACTTTATGATGTCTTATAAGGCGCTACCTATCGATGTTTATGTACCAATGAAAAAGTTTTATACCGGCAATTTTCCTAAATGGTATACCCGAAAGTTAAGAAACTGCATTATTGCTAAAAAGAAAGCTCATAAGAAATTTAAAATGACCAGGTTACCTCAAGACTATAATGAATTTTCTAGATTGAGGTCGATATGCAAGTCCTTATCAGGTCAAGCATACAATCAGTTTGTAGCAAACGTTGAACATACACTTCCTAGTAACATTAAAAGCTTCTGGAGGTTCGTAAATTCTAAAAGGAACAATAATAGCATTCCGAACACCTTAAACTATAATGGCCAAACCAGTTCCGATGGTCCTACCATAGCCAAGATGTTTGCTCAGTACTTTGCTGCAGTATATAGTGAGGACGAATGTCCTATTCCAAATAGTGCAAGGGCGAACACTAGTTTCAACATTACTGGTTGTGACTTATCTATTTCAGAGGTATATACCAAATTATCCCAGCTAAACATACATAAGGGTCCAGGGCCTGATGGAATCCCACCCAAGTTACTGAAAGACTGTAGTTTTAATCTTGCTCGTCCCTTATTCTTTATTTTTCAAAAATCATTACAAACGAGTGAATTCCCTCCCGTTTGGAAAGTTAGTTTTATATCACCGATATTCAAGAATGGAGATAGAAGCAGGGTACAGAGCTACAGACCTATTAGTATCCTTAATACTATACCTAAACTATTCGAGAGTTTAATATGTGACAAAATTAAGTCTACTATACAAAATGTAATCATTGAACAACAGTATGGTTTTGTTATGGGGAGATCAACTGAAATGAACTTGTTAAATTATACCTCCTTCTTAAATGAAGCATTGGAAAGTAAACAACAGGTAGATGCGATTTATACAGATTTTTCCAAGGCATTCGATAGAGTCAACCATACGTTATTGTTACATAAGATCGAACAGTTGGGTTTCTCTGATCCTCTGCTTAGTTGGATTCGAAATTATCTATTAGATAGAAGGCAGATAGTTCGTATTAAGAATTATTTCTCTAATGAAATTATAGTTACATCGGGTGTACCTCAAGGCTCCCACTTAGGACCTATCCTTTTTAATTTATTTATAAATGACATAAATAAAAGCTTCAATTTTGCTCAATTTCTTCTATTTGCTGATGACCTTAAATTATTTCATATAATTACCTCTAATTTGGATCACTACAATTTGCAATCAGATCTTAATGGTCTTGTGGAATGGTGCTCACTTAATGGTATGGACTTAAATGCAAACAAACGCCATGCTATAACTTTTACTCGACTAAGACACTTTGAGAATAATTCTTACTTTATACGGGACACTAGGTTACAATTAGTTGACTCAGTTATAGACCTTGGTGTTATTCTTGATACTAACTTGAGTTTCAACCTACACATTAATAGCATGGTTTCTAAGTCATTAAAGATGCTTGGCTTTGTTAAAAGATGCAGCTATGACTTTACGACTGGTCGTTCTTTAAAATTTCTTTATTGTTCTTTGGTTAGACCACATTTAGATTATGCATCATGTGTTTGGTCACCTCAATATAACCGTCATATTAATAAAATCGAACAAGTTCAGCGTAAATTCTTACGTTATTATGCTTATAAGATGCATCTCACTGGTCAAAGTTATGAGTCTTTACTGCAAATTATTCGACTTGACTCATTACAGAGTCGTCGTCAACATAAAGATCTTTGCTTCTTGTATAACTTAATTCATGGTCATAAATTCTGTATCCCACTTTTAAATAAAATTGGTCTACATGTACCTTCAAGAACCACCCGTTCTGTGACCACCTTCCACGAGGTCATTAACCGCACAAATTATGGTTCAAGTTCCTATCTCTATAAAACTATTAAATTAGCAAACACATTATCTCCGCAAATTGATTTCTTTGTGAACGACTTTACTGCGTTTTCCACACAATTACATTTATACTTAACTTAGTGTTCTAATTTCAAGACTGATTTGTCAACTACTGTTATTGTCTTTGTTCTAGGATAAGTTGTATTTGTCAATTTCAAAATGTTCTAGCTCTCAAATGTTAAATGAGAGCAAGTAATTTTATTCTTTATTATTGTTTGTTATGTATTTACCAATTTTGTACCTACTAGATCTTATTTTTCTAATTTGTGTGACATTTTAATTGTATCATGTACTAATGGACTTCGGCCGTAAATAAATAATAAATAAATAAATATATTTTGTTGTATTTTAATATTTTAATTCCACAAAAATCAAACTAATTTTATTATTGTTTGTGAAATATTGTTTAAACAATTGCATATGTTTAAAAATAATAAACTTTTATTATTTAAGTTAAAATATATGAACAAAGAAAATTTTTGCTAATATAAGTGTTATTTCAAAGGATAGAGTATGTGTTTTTTGCAATAAACAAATTTATTTATTTTTATTGAAATGTAATAAAAATTAAAATGTATCAATCATTATCAAAGGTCATTGGAATGCCCAATCAGTGCAAACTCTCAGCTGTCCTGCGCGTAGCACCAATAATTAATGTTTATTTAAAAAAATTCCTGACGCCGTGGTGTTAATCGATTTTAATTTTGCAAAATTGCAAATGAAAGATACAGTACACTTCTATAAGCAAAAAAATTTTCAACTTGCTATCTGCTTTATTTTCAGTCCTGTAACATTTTGAAAAAATGAATTTTTTTTACGAAAGCTGGATTGCAAAATTTATTTTGCAGAATCGATTGCACCGATCTTAATGAAATTTACAGTATTGTTTTACTGTATCATTAAGTTTTTCGTGGTGAAATATGAAGGTCCTAAGTGTAGCATAAATGGTTGAAAAACGTAAAATGCGAATACTTGTTTTTGTATGTTTTTTTCACAATTATTGCTATTTTGCAACAAGGGTGACTATTTTTTAAATTTTTAACTAATTTTATATTATAGTAAATTTAATTACGCAACTTTTATGTTAGTACAACTTTTCTCGTAAATGAACACTTTTAAAGTTATAATCAAAAAACCAAGAAAAAAATCGAATTTTTCCTTAATTCTTTGACATTTTGATTATTTAAACAATGTTCCGGACCTTTTTGAGAGGGAGGATAACTCAAATATTATTATTTGATTTATTTTGAAGCAACTTCTGCAAAAAAATTTGAGTCACCTCTCAACGTCCAAATGTACTAATATTTTTACAGATTTTACGGTCTACAAGGAAAAATACTGAAAACTAAAACAACGGTGGCAAATTTTTAAATGACACCTGAAAATATAATGAATTTTGCGGTTGACATCAGAACTCATCATTGGATCATGATAAACAAAAAATTCAAGAAGATTTTATTAGCTAATGAGTTTCTCGAGGTAATTCTTAATGTCAAGTTTTTTTAGTCTTATCTAATTTTGACTTTTTGATACCACTCAGAAGTCAAAGCAACGAATTTTTTGTAAAAAAGGGTGAAAATTAACATATTTATTATTGTTAAACAAAAAATAAGCATACAAAAAGCAACCAAAAATATTTCGACAGTTCTATCTTAAGTAGTGTCTAAAGAAAATATATACAAAATTCCAGGTGGGTCGGTCAAGTAGTTTTTGAGTCACAATGTCTACAGCCTTTGAAAAAAAAGTTTTGAGGAAAACGCGATTAAAGTATTGTCAACTTCAATTTTCAATTTTTTTTGTCTTTCAAATCGTGAAATGATTCACACCGGAATATCTTTTTGAATCGCGGAGTAATGTAGAAAAGAAAATAAAAATAGCTGTTGACCGTTGTTCACTACGTTCAAGCATGCTGGTACGAACCTACTACAAATCGAGTCGAAGGTAGGGCTATTTACAACTATCTTCCTATCTCCCTACCTTCGACTTGTTTTATAGCAAGTTCGTGCCAACGCGTTGGAGCGTAGTGAGAAACGGTCAAAAGCTGTTCTTATTTTCTTTTGTAAATTACTCCGCGATTTAAAAGCATATTTCGATGAGCATCACTTTATTATTTGACAGATAAAAAAGAAATTGAAAATAAAAGTTGACAATACTTTAAACGCGTTTTTCTCAAAACTGCTTTTTTTAGGCTGTAGACTTTGTAACCCAAAAACTACTTGACCAACTCACCTGGAATTTTGTATGTATTTTCTTTAGACATTCCTTGAGGTAATGCTGTCGAGATATTTTTGTTATATGCTTATTTTTTGTTAAACAATAATAAATATGTTGATTTTCACCTTTCTTGCAAAAAAAATGTTTGTTTAGATTTCTGAGTGATATCAAAAAGTCAAAATTAAATAAAACTAAAAAAATTTGACAGCGTTACCTCGAGAAACTCATAAACTAATAAAATATTTTTGAATTTTTTGTTTACCTTGATTAAATGATGAGTTCTGATGTCCACCGCAATATTCATTATATTTTGAGGTGTCCTTTAAAAATTTGCCGTTGGCTTATTTTTCAGTATTTTTCCTTAAATTTTTCTTGGGTAATCTATGAATTGTACTGAATATGCCTATTTAATTTAAAAATAAAATAATTCTATCATACTTTAAAAAAAATGTGTTTGGAATATTGATTTCAACCACTTCGGCCCTCCTTACGGATAGCTATGACACGATTTTTATAGGAAACCCATGCTAGAAATATTTGTCTATGTATGAAATTTAATAAAAAAAAATGTTTCATCCGGTAGATGGGTACATTTTGACCTTCTATTCGGATCCCGTACTAGTATACACAATGTATTTTGGGTAAAGACCCGATGATAAAATGTATCTAGGTCGGTCTAGAAAAAGGTGGAAAATGCTGATAAATTTTAGGAGACAAGTGTATAACAAATTTGGAAAAAATAAATGTTTAAATCATTTTTCTATAAAATGACATGAAAATCACAAAATCACATAATCACTCAAGAGAGAAGTATATATTGCTAACATCATCCTTTAAAATAAAAAACGATAACCAAGCAAAAAGATAAGTTGGCGGTAAAGCCACAGTTAATATTCTTCAACGAGATTGTTAATTCTTCCTGGAACATCATTCTTATGATTCTTGGATCTAGTTATCGGATTAAAAAAAGCACTGTGCTTTTTAGAGAAAATTTTCATTCCCAAGATTTGTTTTCGTTAGAATTTAATTTAAATTTAATATCGTTCGTAATTCAGTAAAAGTTAAGTAAATTGCAAATAAAAGTAAATTTGAAAGTGGAAAACTAAACGTAAATTCCGTTAATAAAGCTAAATAGATTGATCAGATTTTGTCGTCTGCCTCTCTTAGGGCCGGTTGTTCGAACGCTATCACTATCAAATATTTAATTATTGTCACAACTGTCAATGTCAACTTTGGTTGGGTTGCTGAAAACATAATTGATTATAATTATGAGATCAGTTAATCAATTAACATAACAATTATTAACATAATTGTTTAACTAATTTCATAATTGTAATCAATAATTATGTTTTCAACAACCCAATCAAAGTTGACATTGACAGTTGTGACAGTAATTAAATATTTGATAATGATCATTTCTGATTAGCATTCGAACAACCGGCCCTTAAGGACATAGAGTAATAACTACTATTAATAGTCTAAACCAATTTAGCCAAGTCAAAAGTAATTTAGCGAACATTTAAGGACTTTTACATGTAGAGACATAGTATGGTATAGTTAGACCCAAACCCAGACATCCAAAGTGAAAGTTATCCTCCAACACCAAATTGTTCTATATGGTCCACATAATGTTCAGAAAAAAGTCACACCATTTTGAGCGTCTGGTTTGGGGGGGAGAGGGGGGAGAAATCTGCAAATTCGTAGTTTTTTACGTTTTTCGTCAATATTTCTAAAACTAAGCGGTTTAGCTTGAACAACCCTCTACACAAAATTGTTCTACATTAAATTTGAAATAAAAAAGGCCCTATGCATATCCCTTCTAAAATGAACGGTTCCAAAGTTACGGAGGTAGTATAGTATAATTGGTCCAAAAAAAGGCCTAACCCAGACATCAAAAATAAAAGTTTTCCTTCAACACCAAATTGTTCTATATGGTCCACATATTGTTCAGTAAAAAGTTGCACCATTTTGAGCGTCCGGTTTGGAGGGGAGATGGGGGAGAAGTCGGTAAATTAGTAGTTTTTTTTAGGTTTTTCTTCAATATTTATAAAACTGTACTTTAGCGTAAGGAATATTCTATAGAAAAATGTTCTTCATAAAATTCAAAACAAAAAAGGCTCTATACATAATTGTTATAAAATCAACGGTTCCAGAGTTACGGAGGGTGAAAAGTGGAGGTTTTCGATACTTTATATATTTACCGATTTCTCCCCCCTCTTCCCCCCAAACCCGACGCTCAAAATGGTGTGACTTTTTTCTGAACATTATGTGGACCATATAGAACAATTTGGTGTTGGAGGATAACTTTCACTTTGGATGTCTGGGTTTTTGGTATAGTTTTATCATAAATATTGCCCAAAAAATATAAAAAGTATCGAAAAACTCGACTTTTCACACTCCGTAACTCTGGAACCGTTGATTTTATAACAATTATGTATAAAACATTTTTTGTTTTAAATTTCATGTAGAACAATTTTTTGTATATAACATTGTTTATGCTAAAGCATAGTTTTAGAAATATTGACGAAAAACGTAAAAAAACTACTAATTTACCGGCTTCTCTCCCATCTCCCTCCCAAACCGCACGCTCAAAATGGTGTAACTTTTTACTGAACAATATGTGGATCATATAGAACATTTTGGTGTTGGAGGAAAACTTTTACTTTGGATGTTTGGGTTAGGCCTTTTTTTGGACCAGTTATACTTACTATACTACCTCCGTAACTTTTGAAACATTCATTTTAGGAAGATTATGCATAGGCCTTTTTTATTTCAAATTTAATGTAGAACCATTTTGTATAGAAGGTTGTTCATGCTAAACCGTATAGTTTTAGAAATATTGGCGAAAAACTTAAAAAACTACAAACTTACCGATTTCTCCACCCTCTCCCCCCCACCAGACCCGACGCTCAAAATGTTGTGATTTTTTTCTGGACATTGTGTGGACAATATAGAACAATTTGGTGTTGAAGGATAACTTTCACTTTGGATGTCTGGGTTATGCCATCTTTTGGATCAACTATACTATACTAACAGGGACGGCAAAAAAATTATACATCGATATATTGTATCATATGATACATCGAATGAAGATATTGATACATGCAATAAATCAATATATTCTTGTATAATTAAATAATATAAAAAATAACAAATAAAAGGATGAGGTTTTATCCAAAAATTAAAAGAAAAGATACACCTACGAATAAAATGGGGTACGAATATATATTATTTTCAACAATTTTAAAAAAATGTGAAAACGTTGAATTATCCACTTACGTCTGTCCGTCCGTTCGACCGTCTGTCTGTCTGTCCGTGAACTCAACTTCTCCGTCATTATACCAGGTAGAATGACAAATGGACGGCGTTATGCATAACTCGACCAAGCGCCAAAACATAGTTTTGAGATAAATGGCTTCAAAGTTTTTCGTTTCTTAAAAATGCATTTATTAACATATTTGCACAAAATTTTAACAGAAGAATGATCACCGATAACTCTTTTTGGTTGAAAAGTTTCAATATAATCGCACCTACCATATTCTAGAAAAAAAAATAAAATGTCGCTTGGTCTACTTATGCTTTAAATATATTTTAGGAAGTTTAGTTGTTATACATTACTAGACCAACTACCATTTATGTCGTTTGGTCTATTAATGCAAAACAAAATATTGCGATATGCCTCTTGTTATCACTTAACAAATAAACTAGTATTTTTTTATTTATATGTTAAACGTGTATTGTCATTAAATATATTTTTTTGCATTTTATTGCTCTAAATTTATTTTACAATTCAATAGCGTTAATTCCAATGCAGTTAAAATTATATCAATAAAAAATTGGAGTATACAGAGTTTTTTCTGTTCTCGACTGAAAACTGCTCATATTTGAAGATAATTCCTTAATTTAGAAGTTTAGTAACGAATAATACACAATAACGAATAACAATACAGTTACTTTTATTTGCATACACAATGCAATACTTGGTTGCACGTTAACCCCTTAATGTACACGCTGTCTCTGGCATGAGCGACCATTAAATTTTAATTTTTCAAAACTTTTCAAGCACTCGTGAAGTTGTTATTTGTATAAAAGTGTATAAATATCTAAATATGTAGCGGTAAAATATTTTCTACATTTTTTCTTCTAATTTTACATCTATACCTTTTTTTATTGCCAAGACTGTGTTATTATTGTAAAATGATATTTATTTATCTATTAACTTGCAGTAGGGACCATTGACAATTCACAAATTGAATTTTGTTGAATTGTTAAAAATCTCTTGTTATTCGAAGCGTTAGTGTACTAAACAGCGGTACATAGATACCTTTTTTATTGCTCAGCCAGTGTTAAGACATTGTAAAGTGAGATTTATTTTTTAATAACTTGCAGTCCGAACCATTGACAATCGATACGAATTGAATTTTGTAGAATTTTCAGTATTTTGTTTTTATACAAAGCGTAAGGGTATTTGAAGCAGTCTGAAGTGAATCGTGTTTTTTTATTCTTAAAACTATTTTATACCTTATATATAGAGATTTTATATAGATTATTTGTATTTTTCAATTTAATTATACATAAATACAACATTTTCACTTTAAAGAAATTCGACCATTTTGGCGTTTAGTCTACTATTGCGAAACTAAGAATGGCCGTTATGGATATACCTAGTCTTGTTATGCAAAACTAAAAACCCTTAATAGACAGAATGTCGCTTGGTTTAATTTTGTTTTTCTTAGTAACCGTTAATGTGATAATAACAGGGATTTTTTTCAAGATAGTTTTAGCTATGTGTCACCAGAATCCGCTGTTACCTCGATTTTAAAGAAATGGCGCTTGGTCGAGTTATGCATAACGCCGTCCAAATGAGGTGCCAAATTAAAGCTTATAATCCAAGGATGGTACTTAAGTGAGAAATTTGACCTAGGCTGTTTGTCCGTCTGTCCGTCTGACCGCGAATATAACTTAATATTATTGTTGGTTTGTTACGAATAATTATAATTTAAATAAAAATGATTATTTTTCAAAGAACAAAGTATTTTATTCAATTTATTATTTATATTAAGAAGTACTAGTTCGCTGAATTACTTTCTTGTTCTTGGCTTTTTCCCATTATGAGTTTGCTGTTTTGGTCTTCCATAGCACTTTATTCTCCCAGTCGCCATCTCTGAGGTCTCTATCTATCAAACATTTCCTATGTGAGTTTTCCATCTCACAGCAGGTCTTCCTCTTCGTCTTCCTCTCCGTGGGTCCCAGTCCAGTAATCTTTTCGGCTACCTGTGCTCCGGCATTCTTTGTACATGCCCGTACCATTTCAGGGCTCTACTTTTATGACCACAACTAGTGATGAGCAAAACAAGAACAAGACCAAAACCAGGCTAGTCTTGGTCTTGGTCTTGTTCTTGCAAGCTTGGTCTTGGTCTTGGTCTTGCAGCTAAAAGGCAGTCTTGGTCTTGGTCTTGCACTAGCCGGTCTTGTTCTTGGTCTTGGTCTTGCTGCAAGAGTCTTGCTGGTCTTGCTTGTTTGGTAGTAATAATTTGCACCAAACAATTTCGAATAAAATGTACATTGAAATAAATAAAGATGTGAAGAATGAAACTATGTTTTTTGCTTTAAAATTTTAACAGAATGTAGAATGTAGTTTCAAACGGATACCAATTTTAACATTATACATTCACCTATTGACCTAATTATTTCTCTTTATATAAAAAGATTAGAGTATATTTTTATAATGGTAATGTTTATCAGTAGGAAAAACCTGCATTTACAACCCTTGTTGCAATTGCCGGCCTTCGGTTGTGTCACGTTGTGTTTTGCATACTGTCGACCAATACCTAATATAGCCTTCATAATAATAAGGCGACCTAACCTGCCGCCTGCCTTCAGACCACGTCTTGAGTCTGGATTATTGTTTATTGCCCCTGTATTTTAATAAAATGTTAAAGAAAAAGAGCTTCTTAAAGGCAAGCGTCCACAGACCCGCATCGTACGCATCGGACGCATCGTACGCAACGGATTTTAGTTTGCCTTGTACAGAAACTTATGTAACCGCGTCCACTGATCCGCATCGTACGGATCGCATTATCGATTGTCAAACTAAAATCCGTTGCGTACGATGCGGGTCTGTGGACGCTTGGCTTAAAGGTGCCGCACATGGTCGGAGACCTTCAATTCACGGATTTTACGAAAAGGGATAAACGGTTTATAGTTGTTAAGAGATAATGATCTGCTCCTTTTACTTGAACACTGTAGTATTTATCCTACGAGGGTCAAATTTAAGAACATAAATTAAATTTTTTTAAGAGAACACAAAAATCAAATATTTTTTACTCTATTTAATTATTATTTAATATAATTAACTTTTTTTATAAACTAACTAAAACATACTTTTTAGTAAATACGTACATATTTACCATACCTATTTATAGACCTAATACTATAACATAATAACTAAACCTAATGGGGAGTTATAAACGCTTAATTCTGTTATAATTGCTCTCGTAACACGAGTTATTCGCACTTTTTATTTTCACATACTTTTGGATTGAATACCCATTATGACATTTAAAAAGTTGAAAATATTTGGATGTGGGTAGTAAAAACTAGAATTTAAAACAAACTGAAATGATGCGCATGCATTTCAAGTGCGGCACATATTATTTGTAGGCACTTTCTGGGGAAAACCTAGATTCTTCCAAATAGTTTTCAACTATGAAATCAGTAAAATTCTTTACGCGTTTGTCATCCGGGATTTTCACAAATATTCAACTTCCAACTTTCGTTGATTGTAAAAAATTAATCCAAAAAATAATTTTAAAAATTTCCCAGTATCGGAATTTTTGTCATTATATTCAGAAACTGAACCTAAGCTTTGGATTTTGCGATACCAAGTTTGACACATTACAATCGACAACCAGTTATTTTTTATTCAGGCCACAATGCTTTCACAGCATTGTGAATCCCTTTTCAAAATCTATTATGATATTTTTTGTATTATGTAATTTTAAATTTAACGACCTACATTTTTCCTCGATTATGCGAAAAGAATTGAAATAAGTGTCAGTATTTTTATTAGACAAAAAAGCGAAAACTACTGATACATAAAAACCGTTTTTAATTGCATTTTTTTTTAAATGGATTACCCTATCTATAATTACATTTTTTTGTCTTACAAGTAATTTCAATTGTCCTTGAACTGTCGCCGTTTGAAAACTTGCCTTCTGGACACTTTGAAGGTTGAGAAAATGCAAACCGTTTGACCTAATCAAAACGACTTAAAAATATAACCAAAATATTATGTGTTTTAAAAATTCGATATTGTTTATACAATGTCAGTATATATTATTGAACTAAAAAAATAAAGTTAAATAATAAAAACCAATTTTTCTCAAAAAAGTGCAAGAGTCTTGCAGGTTGGTCTTGGTCTTGCGTAGTCTTGCAAGGTTCGGTCTTGGTCTTGGTCTTGGTCTTGCAATCAAAAGGCAGTCTTGGTCTTGGTCTTGATCTTGGTCTTGGTCTTGCTGCAAGACCAAGACCAAGACCGCAAGACCAAGACCGCAAGACCAAGACCAGTCTCGCTCATCACTAATCACAACCTATTTGTAATTGAGCATTTTACTTCTATTCCGTTTCATATTTCCTCTGTTCTTATTCTATCCTACCTGGTGATTTTTAGACACCTTCTCATAAACTCCAATTCAACTGTTCATATTTTATTTCGTATTAGTGTTGTCACTGACTATTCTTCCGCTCTTGTAGGGTAGTATTCAGCACTATGCCCTGAAAAATCCTTTTTTGTTTTCTTTAGTTAGAGTGTTCTTTCATATCACTTCAAGGAGTGCTTTAGTGGCTTGTTTTCCCCGTATTATTTTCATTTCTCTATCTTTCATACAAGTACCACCTCGGTTTATCATTTACGCTAAATAATTAAAAGTCTTACAACTGTTAATAGTATCTTCTAAACTTACGTTTAAATCAGCAAACAGTCTGTAATCAATTACTTTCGACTAGATTAAATTGGTTTAGACTAGGCTAAACTAGTTTATCCGGATATAAAAACAGGGTCTAGGACATTTCGGCGTCGCCGTTTCGGCGTGGCCATTTCGGCGTGGCCGTTTGGGCGTAGAGCCGTTTCGGCGTAGGCCGTTTCGGCGTCGGCCATTTCGGCGTCAGAGATTTTATTTTAGTTGACTAAATACCTACATTGGAGTCTATTAGTAAGACATTATTTTGAAAAAAATCTTTTAATATAGTTATTTAAATAGATACATTGGAGTCCATTGATCACAAAATTTTAATATTAATGGTAGATTTGTATATGTCAATTTTATACTTATGTGTGTGTGCTTGTTATTTAGCTCATAGTTAATGTAATATCTGTAATTGGCTTCTAGCTGTAGATATTATATATAAATAAATGAATAAACAAGATTTTGGAAAAATGAATATTTTATTTTAGTTATTATTTACATGTTATAATTAGATATGTGCTAGTCCAATTAAAAATATACTGCAAATATTTTTGCTTAAAAAAGATATTTTAACAATATTAAAATTCTCCGTCTATATACCATATAATGTATGTCTAATTAAAGTTGAAAAATGTCAGTTATCATCTAATTAGCTCTGGGACAATTAAGAGAACAGCAATTATTATTAATATGCATTAATAAAAAATCCAATATAGGTATTTGCAGAATAAAATATAACAAAATGTTTATAAAAGAAATATATTTAGTTTATTTTTCTACTTGACCATTAATGTTAAAATTGTGTGACCAATGAACTCCAATGTATTTAAATAACTATATTAAAAGATTTTTTTCCAAAAAATTGCCTGACCAATAAACCTCAATGTAGGTATTTAGTCAACTAAAATAAAATTTCTGACGCCGAAATGGCCGACGCCGAAACGGCCTACGCCGAAACGGCCTACGCCGAAACGGCTCTACGCCCAAACGGCCACGCCGAAATGGCCACGCCGAAACGGCGACGCCGAAACGTCCCATTCCGATAAAAACATACACTTCAGGATAAAATAGTTTGGCCTGAAGTATGCGTCTTTATATCAGGATAAACTAGTTTGGCCTAGGACAAACTAGGTTGGCCTACACCCCTACTAGTTTATGTTATGCAGACGACGCCGCAATAATCGCCTAGACAGAATACGATCTCCAAAGATTAACACACATCGTCAATACAACAGTCAAGAAATACAATATGATAATATCAGCAGAATCAGCTTTCAGAAAAAACCAAATGTATGACAACATCTAAATACCCACTACAATGTAAAATCGAAATTGATTGGAAAATAATAAAGCAAGAAGCAAGGTTTAGATATCTGGGAATAGATATAACCAGTTATGGAGATGTTGAAGAGGCAGTACGACAACAAAGCTTAAAAGCAAGTAAAGCGGTGGGATCTCTTAATGACACAATCTGGAAGAACAAACACCTAAGACACGACACAAAAACAAGAATCTATAGAGCAGCAATTAGACCTATATTAACATACACGGCGGCGACAAGACCTGACACATCTAAAACGAGACGACTACTAGAAACAACAGAGATGAAAATACTCCGACGAATATCAGGGAGAAGTCTGTTGGATAGGGAGAGAAACGAAAACATAAGAAGATCATGCAATATAGAAGACATAAATTGATGGGTGGCAAAACGGAAACAGGAATAGAACGAACACATTACTAGAACGGCAGAGGATATGATAGTACGAATAGTATGAGACAAGTCACCAAATGGACGAAGAAGTATTGGCAGACCAAGAAAAAGATGGTGCGATAACTTAAACCATTTAGGAGGCTTATATTGAAGAAGAAACAGGCTTCTTTAAAGCCTACATACAAGAAGGAAGAAGAAGAAGAAGAAGAAGAAGAAGAAGAAAAAGAAGAAGAAGAAGAAGATAGAAAGAGGAACGACTGGGTAAGATCAAAAGCAAAAGTCGAAGATATTACAATAAAAATTGCCAAATTAAACGGAGCTTCTCAAGCCACACTACTAGCCAGAAAGACCAACTTTAAAACACTACAATACAACAATTATTATAGACCTTCCAAGGTAGACGACCAAGAAGAAAATCGCAGATAAGGTGGGTAGATGACTTCAAAAAATAACAGGAACAAATTCGCAGGACGAGACGCAGGAGAGCTCTAAGCTAAGAAGAAATAAGAAAGTACCAATTATTTTTAGAAACCTTAACGAGACAACGTATCTAATATTTACCATAATACCAAATTATAACGTACAGCTAACAGGAAACCATGAGATTATAAATCGCATTTCTAAATATAAATATCTAGAAACTCTTATTAACAATAATAAATATATACCAAATAGCAGGTAACGCTTTAAAGAAAAATAGTACCTAAAATATCAGAAATGAGAGCCGTGAGATCAATCAGGGAAAAGCTTAAGAGTTGGTATACAAAGTAAACAAATAAGGTATCCCTGTAAAACACAACATAATATACGATGGGAAAGACAGCGAACACAAGGATGGAAGAGGCATATCTCACGAATGGACATTGAGAGACTATCCCATGTAGTAAGGGATTTAAAACCAAAGGCGTCAAACCAACCAGCAGACTCTTTTAAAAATGGCGATACAGCTGGCATTCAACGTCATACATTCAGTCCTAAAGAGATGTTAAGCCAGATATAAGAAAAGAAGAAGAAAAAGATATCAAACCTAAGTGACGGAATATTTGAAGAGTCATATAGAAGTCAGATTCTTCTATGACCTCATGAACCTGTGAAACCCTTTAAATCTATTACATCTATTAAATCTATCCTATTATACCTTGTAAACACAAGTACAAAAGGAATCAAAATAAATAAGGAAAAACAACCTTGATGAAGACACGCTTTTTGGTTCAGAAATCTTAGAGAATAAAATGACTGTAGAATATTATAGTTATTTTAACCAGAAGCTAGCAAAATTATCCTAGTTTTGATCATATCCAATCTCTGACAGGAGAACATAATTTTAAGAGAAGTCAAATAGATCACCGATGTAAGAAATACTTTCATGACCTGAACAAAATCTAGTAAGTACCCAAATAGGAAACTGAATTCACGCAAAAGTTTACTTATCCCAGTGAGCCTATGTGCAGCAATGATCAATATGCTCAAGAAACTTAAATCAAAAAATAATTCAAAAGCCTTTACTATTGCATCGATACGCCCACTAGAATAGAGAACTTCAAAAGTTTGGGTTATATAATCACAAATGCGCATAGACAGATATTTCGCAAATCCAAAATACTAAACTAAAAAAATACAAATTCTGAAAACCTAAACTAAAAGGAATAAATTAGGGCAAGCTGCAGCTTTATATTCCGTTCTAAATATTTAGTATTTCCAGTTCAGAAATGAATATTTTTTTAAATTCAAAATTGTGTTTTGTACTGTTGTTTTGCTAGATAAATTACGGCCCGTTATCATTTTCTCGGGGAAAAGTTCATAAAGATTACAGAATTAATTCCTTATTAAATAAACTTCCTATCTCACCTTATTAAAAAACTTCCCAAAAACTTTTCTCATATTTCCTATCACGATTTACCACACACAAACGCAAATCAATTTAAAACAAAGTCTTGGTCGCAATTCTAATCCTCGTAATTCACCCGATTCAGTTCCCGTAGAGTACCGTCTACTCTATAGTACCCGCGAACTAAATTTCAAACTACCCGACAATGCGCGATGGTTTCGTCATAGTTGGCCACGATCAGCGGATACGGAATTTGATGCATTCAGCACAAGCGTTGAAGTTCCTCTATCTAGCAGGCCCTGTAACTGGGTGGAGGCGCATGCTTCGAGAGAGAATCGATGAGACCCATCCCATCGGCGAAGATATAATTTCTCATGTTTTTTTTTCTTGATTATTTTTATTTAGAAAGGGGTATTAGATGTAGAAGGTTGTTAAAGAGGTTCTTAGAGTGGTTTTTAGTAGCAGGGTTTGTAATGGGGAGGTTTGAGGATGTCGGCTCGTAGGGAAATTTTCGGAGGTCGCCGGTGCGAGATGTTTTCTTACGATCATATGACGTCAATGAATCGTAATGCGTACGTAGCGATAGGGCGCGAATTTAAGTAAACGACAGAAGATGCAATAGAAAAGCGAAACGTGTTGAAATTTGTATAGTATAGAAACGGATATATAGCAATATTTCTAAAAAAAATTTCTGAATTTCTTATCGAGATAAATATTTATTTGTACTTTTTTTACTCGGGTTTTAGACCAGGAAGGATCTGTTTTTAGGTGGATGTGAGAGATAGCATTCTGATTTTTGCGGATAAAGTTAGGTGATAACTTCTTTAATAATAATAATTGACTTATGCACCTTCTCAAATATGCCCGGAACATTAATAAAATATTTAAAAATTTCAAAAAATTTCGTTTTTTTTTTCTACTTTCTTTGCTTATAACTTTAAAACGATTCATTTTGGAACTAAGTTGTATAGAAATAAAACAAAGATGATTAAATTTTCTACCAGATACGATTGTTTAAAAATGTCTTAATTTAACACCCTTGCTGCAAAATAGCAATAAATATAAAATAAGGGGGCAAAACAAGCCTGTCTTTGTTCAATGTTTTTCCATCACTTAGGTTACACTTGGAACCTTCCTAATTCGCTTAGAAAATTTTTGTAATGTGCTAAAATCGTCCACCAAATTTCATTAAAATTGACTTACTAGATTTTGCATAATAATTTTGCAATCTAAACTTTTTTTTTAAATTAAAATTTTTTAAAATCTTGCACAGCAAAAACTAGAACATACAAAGATTTGTCAATTTTTTTACTTATAAAGAAGCACCCCACCTATCTAATGCACTTTACAAGAATTGAAATCGGATTATTTAAGCAGCCTCAGCAATGTTTAAAAGTTATAAACAATTTTTTGGCTTATAAACAAATTAGTGCTGTGTCTAGGAGGGGGTGCTTCGGGCTTCTTTATTTAGATGGACTTACCCAAGTTTTTTATGTATTTTGACCCGTAGAACACGAATTTTTTGGGTAACAGTTGATCCGGATGTCGATAAGATTGTTATAAACAAAGAACTTGACGAATTACATAACATCGAGTTTTCGCAAAATAAAACATTTTTGCATTACTTGAGTAATTCTAAGCAAAAAATGTTCTTACAAGATTTTTCGTAGGATGCATAGTTTTCGAGATAAACGCGGTGGAACATTAAAAAAATCGAAAAATTGCAATTTTTGAACGAGAAAAACTTTTGATTAAAAAATAAAATAGCAATTCTGCTGACAGCATTTAAAAGTTTAAGTTAAATTATACCGGGTTTAATTATTTGCATTGCTAAAAATTAATTTTTTATTATTAAACAAAGCTATTTGTTCATAAGCCAAAAAATTGTTTATAATTTTAAAGCATTGCTGATGCCCCTTAAATAATCCGATTTTAATTCTGTAAAGTGTATTAGATAGGAAGATCTTTATATGTAAAAAAATTAGCCAACTTCTAAATGGTCTACTTTTTGTTCAGAAAGATTTTAAAAAATTTAAACTTTTTTAAAAACATTTATATTGCAAATTAATTATGCAAAATCTATTAGACCAGTAAGGATCTGTTTTTAGGTGGAGGTGAGAGGTGGCATTCAGATTTTTGCGGAAAAAGTTAGGTGATAAATTCGTTAATAATAATTGATTTATGCTCCTTCTGAAATATGCCCGGAACGTTAATAAAAAAATTCAAATATTTAAAAATTTCGAATAACATCGATTATTTTCTACTTTTTTTGTTTATAACTTTAAAACGATTCATTTTGGAACAAAGTCGTATAGGAATAAAACAAAGATAATTAATTTTCTATCAGATGCGATTGGTTAAAAATGTCTTAATTTATCACCCTTGCTGCAAAATAACAATAAATATAAAATAAGGGGGCAAAACAAGCCTGTCATTATTCAATGATTTTCCATCACTTAGGTTACACTTGGAATCTTCCTAATTCGCTTAGAAAATTTTTGTAATGTGCTAAAACCGTACACCAAATTTCATTAAAATTGACTTACTAGATTTTGAATAATAATTTTGCAATCAAACTTTTTTTTTAATTAAAATTTTTTTAAATCTTGCACAACAAAAACTAGAACATACAAATATTTCTCAATTTTTTACATATAAACTCCACCTGTCTAATGCACTTTACAGAATTCAAATCGGATTATTTAAGCAGCCTCAGCAATGTTTTAAAATTATAAACAATTTTTTGGCTTATAAACAAATTAGTG
The DNA here is from genome assembly GCF_917563875.1 of Diabrotica virgifera virgifera. NCBI lineage: Eukaryota > Metazoa > Arthropoda > Insecta > Coleoptera > Chrysomelidae > Diabrotica > Diabrotica virgifera. The sequence continues at coordinate 258,675,288 of NC_065445.1, read as the reverse complement.
CTGTGGCCAGGAGGGGGTGCTACGCGCTCCTTTATTTAGATGGACTTACCCAAGATTTTTATGTATTTTTTGACCCGTAGAACACGATTTTTTTGGGTAACAGTTGATCCGGATGTCGATAATATTGTTATAAACAAAGAACTTGAGGAATTACATAACATCGATTTTTCGCAAAATAAAACATTTTTTTTGTATTTTTTGAGTAATTCTAAGCAAAAAATGATGCATAGTTTTCGAGATAAACGCAGTGGAACTTTCAAAAAATCGAAAAATTTAAATTTTTGAACGCGAATAACTTTTGATTAAAAATAAAATCGCAATTCTGCTGACAGCATTTGAAAGTTTAAGTCAAAATATACCGGTTTTAATTATTTGTATGGCAAAAAATGATTTTTTTTATTATTAAACAAAGCTATTTGTTTATAAGCCAAAAAATTGTTTATAAGTTTAAAACATTGCTGAGGCCCCTTAAATAATCCGATTTTAATTCTGTAGAGTGTATTAAATACGTAGAGCACCTCTTTATATGTAAAAAAAATTAGCCAACTTCTAAATGGTCTACTTTTTGTTCAGAAAGATTTTAAAAAATTTGAACTTTTTTAAAAACATTTAGATTGCAAATTTATTATGCAAAATCTATTAGGTCGATTTTAATGAAATTTGGTACACGGTTTAGGTATGTTACAAAGAATTTCCTAAAATAATTACTAAGGTTCTAGGTGCCACCAAAGTGGTTAAAAACATTGAATAACAATAGGCGTATTTTGCCCCCTTATTTTGTATTTATTGCTATATTGCAGAAAAGGTAATACGTTAAGACATTGTTGACCAGTTGTATATCATACAAAATTTAATTATCTTTATTTTATTTCTCTACGACTTTGTTCGAAAACGAATATCGTTTTAAAATTATAAGCAAAGAAAGCAGAAAAAAATCGACGTTTTTCGAAATTTTTAAATATTTTAATTTTTTTATTAATGTTCCGGGCATATTTGAGAAGGAGCATAAGTTAATTATTATTACTGAAGGTGTCACCTAACTTTATCTGCAAAAATCCGAATGCCACCTCTCACATCCAAAAATAGACGTTTTTTCACAGATCCTTACTGGTCTATATTAGATCGATTTTAATGAAATTCGGTAGACCATTTAAGTAAGTTATAAGAATTTTCTAAGCGAATTACTAAGGTTCTAAGTGTCACCAAAGTGGTTAAGAAACATTGAATAACAACAGGCGTATTTTGCCCCTTATTTTGTATTTATTGCTATATTGCAGAAAAGGTAATACCTTAATACATTTTTGACCAGTCGTATATCATACAAAATTTAATTATCTTTATTTTATTTCCCTACGAGTTTGTTCCGTTAACGAACCGTTTTAAAGTTATAAGCAAATAAAGCAGAAAAAAATCGATGTTTTTAGAAATTTTTAAATATTTTAATTTGTTTATTAATGCTCCGGGCATATTTGAGAAGGAGCATAAGTCAATTACTATTACTGAATGTATCACCTAACTTTATCTGCAAAAATCCGAATGCTACCTCTCACATCAAAAAATATACGTTTTTTTACAAACTAGTCCTGGTCTATTTTAGAAAAGCAGTATTATAAGATAGTTAAAAAATACTTAGTAATGCCAAAGTCACATTGAGTTATCGAAAAGTTAAAATGTTATTGGTAATCCAAGCAATGAGCAGTGAGGGCAACTGACATAATATTTCAATCAATAGAGATTTTCTATAATAAACGAGGAAAACATGAATATTTTGCTTGACAGAACCATGATGAGCTAGTGAGAGAGGTCGCACAAGACTGCAGAGCCGTCTTTCTCCACCAAAGTATTGAACGCTCAGTAACTGTCATGTTACTCCATCTCTGGTCTGTATAACCAACAAATTTTCTTTGGTTTCAATCTCCAGATTTTGTCTACAACTCCTGTGCAGTTCCAGAAAAGTCGCTTGCCCTTTTGGTTATATTGTTAATATGAGGACTCCATTTGAGTTTGGAATTCAGAGTTACCCCTAGATACTGTACCTCACTGGTTCTTTCCAGTACCTCTCCAAATAATTTCAGCTCACTTAGTCCAGTAAGCTCGTCATATTTGTGAAAGCTACAAATTTAGCTTTGGAAAGGAGAGGTTCTCTTTCAGACATCAATTCTCTACATAATGCAGGGCATATACAGGGTGTAACAAAAATACAGGTCATAAATTAAACCACATATTCTGGGACCAAAAATAGTTCGAATGAACCTAACTTACCTTAGTACAAATATGCACACAAAAGAAGTTACAGCCCTTTGAAGTTACAAAATGAAAATCGATTTTTTTGAATATATCGAAAACTATTAGAGGTTTTTTGTTGAAAATAGACATGTAGCATTCTTATCGAAAGAACATCTTAAATAAAAATTATAGTGAAATTTGTGCACCCCATAAAAATTTTATGGGGGTTTTGTTCCCTTAAACCCCCCCAAACTTTTGTGTCCATTCCAAATAAATTATTATTGTGGTGCCATTAGTTAAATTCAATATTTTTAAAACGTTTTTACCTCTTAGTATTTTTTCGATAAGGCAGTTTTTATCGAGTTGCGGCTTCTTTTTTAATATGTTTACATAAAAATTTTATGAGGGTTTTGTTCCTTTAAACCCCCCAAATGTTTGTGTACGTTCCAATTAAACTATTACTGTGGTACCATCAGTTAAACACAGTGTTTTTAAAACTTTTTTGCTTCTTTGTATGTTTTTGATAAAGCATCTTTTATCGAGATGTGGCTTCTTTTTTAATATGGTTCAAAATATACTTAAAAATGTAAATCATAAATAAATTTTCATATTATTACCAAGTCTCCATAACCGTACTTTACCATATACAAATATGTGGTGGATTTGACAAACATTCAAATATCTCGATAAAAACTGACTTTTGAAAAAAGTACTAAGAGACAAAAAAGTTTTTAAAAACTTGTGTTTAAGTAATGGCTCTACAATAATAATTAAATTGGAACGTACACAAAAGTTTGGGGGGGTTTAAAGGAACCAAACCTCCATAAAATTTTTATGGGGTGTCCAAATTTCATTATAATTTTTTTTTAATACTACTACCATAAGAATACCACATGCCTATTTTCAATAAAAAATATCTAATAGTTTTCAATATAATGGAAAAAATCGATTTTCATTTTGTAACTTCAAAGGGCTGTAACTTTTTTTCCGTGCACATCTGTACTAAGGTAAGTTAGGTTAAATCGAACTATTTTTGGTCCCAGCATATGCGATTAAATTTATGACCTGTATTTTTGTTACACCCTGTATAATCTGATCTTCAACGGTACTGGGAAATTTTTCCCTAGTCACTACTACAATATCGTCTGCGTAATCCTGAACTCAGATTTCTTGGGCGCTTATCCCATAATTCAGGTCATCGATAACGATGTTCTGTAATGACGGTGACAATACATTTCCTTGAGGATACCTCTTAGTTGCCCTCAGATTTATGGCACCTTCATACGTATGTGTGGATATTATTCTACTCTGTAGCATTTGAGTAATCCACTTGCTTGTCATGTTGTTGATTTCCTTCCTCAATAGTGCACTTTGTATAGACTTGATCGAAGTATTATCAAATGCACTCTCTATATCTAAAAATGTAACAAGGGCGACTTTTTTCTGGTGAAAACTGATTTTGAGTTCCGACAGTAGATTGGCAGGACAGCTTCACGTGATTTTTCCGATTTATACGCCTGTTGCCGTTGGTGTAATGGGTTTGGATTTAGATTATTTTTCTTGATGTGTTCATTCAAGATTTTTTCCATGGTTTTTAACATGAATGAAGTCACACTTACAGGCGGCCTATACGATTTTGTTAAGGTATAATCTGTTTTTTTTTTGGTTTGGGAATAAACGCCACCCTTGCTCTTCTCTGAGCTTTGGAAATGTATCCCAAGATTTAGATATTGCGATCAGGGAAACTATAATTATTTCCAGTGCCTCTTGGGGTTGCTTAGGAAATATTCCATCCATTCCTACAGTTTTGTAAGTCTCAAAAGTTTCAATAGCCCATCAGACCTTGTGAGATTGCAAGTTGATTTCAACTTGAGATTGAACCTCATCTTGAGCAAGGAAAATCTCTTCAGTATCGTATACAAACTTCGGTCGATTGGACGAGTTGAAAAATCAGCAGCTTAGAGTTGGTAAAATGCTGATTTAGAAGCTGGTTGCCGATCGTTGCTTTACTTAGTGACAAATAGATCTCCTACCGAAAAAAGTAAATTGCAAAAACATGTGCGTACGTTAACAATACACAAGACATGTACGTTGAAATAAATTGGGTGCCATTATATATACAGTACGCTGGAATAAGTGTTGCCACATTGGTTGCCTCTCTTCATGTTATTCTTTTCTTCTCTAGTATTCTTCGTACTACCCCATCCCATGTTTTATTGGTCGTTCTCTTTTCTTCCTTTTCTGTATTTTTGCTTCTCAACCCTTCCTCACTGGTCTCATCTTGTTCATTCTTTGCAAGTGTCCCCACCAACTAAGTTGTGTTTTTCAATGTATTCTTAGTATCAGTATTTCTTAATCTATCTTGCCTCGGCTGCTTGAATTCTGCTTTTTTGTCTTTCATCCAACACCCACGTTTTACATCCATAGGTTAGTATGGGTCTGAATATCGTCTTGAACACGTTAATTTTTGTCTTTTGTGTTATTTCGCTTTTGATGATAAATTTCTGGTTCATTGCATAATAAAGCTTCATTGTTTTGTCTATTCTATTATTGATTTCTAACTCAGTTCTTCCTGTTGCATCTATTTCTACCCCTAAATATTAAAACGATCTTACTTGCTCTATGTTGACATCGTGAATTACTATGCGTGAGTGACATTATACCATAACAAATTACTAAATTCTTTAAAAAAAAAACTTTTAAAGAAAAAGAGAAAATCTTTCATCCAAAAATATTGTCAGGAATAGAAGACCGTAGGCGCAAAATTTCGGGCCAATGCTCTTAAAATACATTAATTTTTTTCAAATTCTGAGAATACTGATAACCCTTTTTGAAAAATTTAAACGCAGAATGAAACATTACATTATTACCGGCGACAGAAATTCGATGAAAACTTCTATGTTTATTTTATTAAGTTACATGGGAAAAAAATTTGGTGTGATTTTTAATTTCAAATATCTCATGCAAAACAAACTTTTTGTTTATTGCTAGGGACTTTCGGCCCTTGGTAATAAAAGTAATAATGTAACCTTTCATTCTGCGTTTAAATTTTTAAAAAATACTTAGTAGTTTTCTCAGGATTCCAAGAAAATGAATGCATTTAAAAAGACATTGGTCCAAAATTTTGGGCCTACGCTCTTTTAAATAATTATACTGCTGTCAATTAGTTTCAGTTTTTCCGTGTTTATTACTTTATATTTTATGCTGGCCTTTGTAACTTATTCTTTTATCTCCCGTGTAATATTGGCATGATTAAAATTTTAATTAAACAAGTTTTGTAAACCTAAAGCTGCTTTGGGTTAGAAAATATAAATATAATGCTAAATACTAATAAAAAATTTTTATTCATAATGTAAAATCACATCTGTTGATGAAAAACAAAATAAAGCTCAAAGAATTAGTTTATAAATTCCGGTGCGGAGGGAGCGAATAACGCTCGAGAATGGATATAATCGTGTTCGGATTGCCACCCCAAAATTCAATTCCGGCGATGCAAGAGCTCAAGTAAATAAAAAAGGGCCAAAAGAAGGCATTCGTTCGAATTGATCCAAATTAAAATTGATCATATAATACAGTTTACAGTGCTCTGCAGGAACATACAGATACGTACTAATATGTTTGAAATGTGGGGATTACAAACAAAACTTCCGACCATCCTATTGTCTTTTTTAACTTAGGAATGGGTTTATAAAAATAAACACGTTTTGTACTAGGGCGGTAATATAAGAACTTAGCCCACAAAATAAAAACGATTATTTCATTCATAGGAGATTCTGACCAATAAAAAGCTACGGAAATAAAAATTAAAGTGATTATTTTTTTATGATTTTAATTTCCAATCGTATATTAAGATATTTGATCACGTGTTTAATTCTGTCCAATCACATTAAAATTATACTGAGAATTATTTACTGTAGAAAATTACCGATAGAATTTTTTTAAGTAGATTGTTTCTGTTTAATGGCAACCAGTTTCCTAGTTTTGACAACTGTCACATTTAAGAAAATATCCATAATATTCGTATTAAAAAATAATCTTACGAATATCACACGAGAGTAAGAATAAATAAGAAAATAATGCTTCATTTTTACTCAAATTTGTTGTCATTGGGCAATAGCCACCGAGTTTATACCCGATATTATACCCCACAATATTATACCCGATAATTTTTGATAATATCCCGTCGTCAAGTATATTACGTCAGATGCCCTTCGTTGCTACAAAAAAATACATTCAGTGACATTAATGGCAATTAATGTTTTAAAAATTATAAAAGTGATGACTTTCAACCGTCAAATATTTATAACAACTGTGTGTTTAATTGTACTAATTTTTACTTACATAAATAAATTACAATAAAATTTTGGTTTTGAACAGTTTATTCATGAAATAATCGCAGAAAATTGCATTCGATATCTAAAATTATTATCGAATTGTTGCCCTCATGACACTTTGACATAATTTCACTTCCCTTCGGGTCGTGAAATTAAAACTGTCAAAGTGTCACTCGGGAAAAATTTGATAATTCTAGAGCTCTTGTGCAATTATTGATGTCCCCTTTTGGCTCGATACACTTGACCTAGCGATGCTCTAACTTATTTCCGTTTTTCAGACGTGTCTGAACCCGTCTGGAAAATACGTTTTCTTGAGTTCTGCAAAGTAGGCTTGTGTGGCGGCGATGAGCTTCTTATTCGACTTAAATTTCTGAACAGCTTATCATTCGACTTAAATTTCAAGTTTAGAAATAAAAAGAAGTTGGACAAGGCCAAATTTGGAAAATACGGTGGATGGGATAGCAGCTCGTTATCCAATTCGACCAATTTGGCCATGGCCAAATTGGCGCCGAGCGGTTTCTGATGCCCAAAATTCCATGAAGGATAAGACTATCTTGATTGTCTGAGCTATCTCGCGCACCTTCAGTCGGCGGTCTGCCAATACGAAACCGTGACCTTTTTTAACGTTATCCTCCGTGGTAGCCATGTTCGGGGCACCTGGGCGTGACTTATCAAATACCGACATGCGACCACGTTGAAACTCGGTCAACCAAATTTTGACGATCTCCATCGAAGGAAAAGCCCCTATCGCCCTTAGTGAAACACCAAATTAAAGATGATACTTTATTTCTCTAACTACACTCTCCACCCTGAAGACCTTAAATGTATACTTAATGACGCTGCTGTACTGACCGATTCGATTGATGGTTGAACTGATAATCATTGATGATGAGACTACATGTTGTCTGTTTGAATTGACTCGAACGAATATATATAAAAGCACATCTAAACTGTTTTAGTTGACTCGAAGGAATGTATTTAAAAGCACATCTTGACTCGTTGAACTGATTCGAAGGAATGATTCTAATGTATACTCTTTCTTTGCGACAAGATGAATTGGGTCATAGGCCACACGACTATCAAACAAAGGTTTTTATTAAGTCATCAAATTAATATACAATTGCCCAAAAATGTTGTTTACGATTTGCAATTAATGAACTTAATTAGAAGCGCGCAACTATACAATAACAAATTTCGTTAGTGTGATATACGGGGTGATAAAAAGATTGTTTAATATCGAATATGAAAACTGAATGTTTGAGATTACATACCCTTCCGAAAACAAGAGTCGAATCACCAACCGATATTGCTCTTTTTTCTAAAATCCCTAGATACGCTCGTTTTCACACGCGATCAAAACAAAACTACTAGTCCGATTCATCTGAAATTTTGACATAGCCCGTCTAAAGACAAGAATTTTATGACAGTAAATTTCTCTTGGGACAGTGGCTCCATCGAACGGAGGATGGCTAAGTACTTATACAGGGTGTTTGGTAAAGAATGGGCCATAGCTTTACCTTAGATTCCTGAGCTTAAAATAGGTCGATTTAAGCTAACTTACTTTAGTACGAAATTGATAATAACCGAAATACAGGGTGTCAAAGTTTTATTTTATTTATTCTTGAATATTTCCTGAAACGCATGAGATGACAACATAAAATTTGAAATGCTGGGGTTTTTTTGGACGAGAAATCTAAATTCGTCACCAAAAATAATGTATTACCCAGAGGGCGCCACATACGTCTTTCAGCGCTCATTTAATTTGTTAATTTTTTTTATCCCCCACTCTACATACTTTTGGAAACAAAACTCTTATTCTCTTAATATTTTTACTTAAAAAAAGGTACTTGCTAAACTCAGCTGTTTTCGAGATAAACGCATTTTAATTCTGCGCTGCAACATAATTTTTTGCATAATATATTATTGTAGTTACACCCGAAAAATAAACTTGAAACCATAATAATTGTGCAAGTTCTCATATGTATGTCATTGCATAGCAAATCCCATTTAAAGGAATTTGCGATACACTTTTGGAAATGATTATGGTTTTAAGTTTATTTTTCGGGTGTAACTACAAAGACATTATGCAAAAAATTATGTTGCATCGCAGTTTAAACTGCGTTTATCTCGAAAACAGTTGAGTTTAGCGAGATAAATGTAGTATACCTATTTTAAGTAAAAAGATTAAGAAAATAAAAGTGTTGATTCAAAAAGTATGTAGAGTGGGTAATAAAAAAAATTGAACGTATTTAATGAGCGCTGAAAGTAGTGTGTGGCGCCCTCTGGGTAATACATCATTTTTGGTGGCAAATTTAGATTTCTCGTCCCAAAAAACCCCGCTTTCCAAATTTCATGTCGTTATCCCATGCCTGTCAGGAAATATTCAAGAATAAATAAAATAAAATTTTAACTTTGACACCCTGTATTTCCGTTATTATTAACTTTCGTACTAAGGTAAGTTCGCTTAAATCGACCTATTTTAAGTTCAGGAACCTAAGGTCTTTACCAAACACCCTGTATAGCTATATATTAGGCATAAAACTTTTCTTTTTTCTTTTTGTTAGACTCTTAATAAGACTCAAGAAACTTATCATCACCCCAATACTAATAATTTCACAATACTGAAGATCACTGGTATCAATTTAAAAAGAAATAGAGGAAGACCGAGGAGAAGCTAGAAGGACTGTGTGGTGAAGGACTTAAGAGAGAAAGATTTAGATGAAGAAGACAGGATGGACAGAAATGGATGGCGGAGAATAGTAGGGAAAAGCCACCCCTAAAGAGACATAAGCTGAGGAAAAAGAAGAAGAAGACTGGCATAATTTTAAAACAGTAATAAACAAAACTACTTTCGACTTACACAAAATGTATTATAAAAAACAGCGAAATAAATAATGATTATATTGAACCTTGGAAGAAAGAAGGAAATTTAAAAACCGAGATAATTAAAAATACAGAAAGAAATAAGATGGAAAATATAGAAAAATAAAAAGAAGCTGTATACAAAATAACAAAAGAAGCGTAGTTTGAAAGAAATGTCTGGTAGTTGAAGATCTGTAAAAGAAGCACGATATATTTAACTTCACAAAAAAATAAAACAGGCTGTTTACAGCTTTCTGATTCTTTTGCGTAAAATCGAATACTGTAAAATTTTAAATATACAGGGTGTCGCGAAAAGATTGGTCATAAATTATACCACAGATTCTGGGGTCAAAAATAGGTTGATTGAACCTCACTTACCTATATACAATAGTGCACACAATAAAAGTTACAGCCCGTTGAAGTTACAAAATGAAAATAAATTTTTTTCCATATATCGAAAACTCCTTAGAGATTTTTTTATTGAAAATGGACATGTGGCATTCTTATGGTAGCAACATCTTAAATAAAAATTAAAGTGAAATTTGTGCACCCCATAAAAATTTTATGGGGGTTTTGTTCCCTGAAACCCCCCAAACTTTTGTGTACGTTCCAATTAAATTATTATTGTGACACCATTAGTGAAACACAATGTTTTTAAAACTTTTTTACCTCTTATTACTTTTTCGATAAGCTAATGTTTATCGAGATATTTTGAATATTTTTCGAATCCACCACATATTTGTTAAATAAGTTTAAAAAAGGTTAAAAGTACGATTATATGTAGAGACCTGTCAATAATCTGAAAATTTATTTATAATTTACATTTTTAGGTATATTTTGAAAAAGAAGCCACATCTCGATAAAAGGTGACTTATCAAAAAAAGACTAAGAGGCAAAAAAGTTTTAAAAACACTATGTTTAACTAATGGTACCAAAATAATAGTTCAATTGGAACGTACACAAACATTTGGGGGGTTTAAAGGAACAAAACCCCCATAAATTTTTTATGTAAATATATTAAAAAATAAGCCGCATCTCGATAAAAACTGGCTTATCGAATAAATACTAAGATGCAAAAAAGATTTAAAAACGTTGTGATTAACTAATTATACCACAATAATGAATTAATTGGAACGTACACAAAAGTTTGGGGGGGTTTAAGGGAACAAAACCTCCATAAAATTTTTATGGGATGGACAAATTTCACTATAATTTTGTTTTAAGATGTACCTGTCATAAGAATGATACATGTACATTTTCAATAAAAAATCTCTAATAGTTTTCGATATATTTAACGCATTTTTAACGCTCGTATGGAGTGCTAAAAATTGCATGTTTAACACAGTTGTAGAAATAGTACATTGTTTACCAGGTAGGAAAAGCTTAACATTCCTGGACGACTGTGAAGATTGCTAAGTCGAGGTGCAAGCCGAGACTTAGCAACACAGAGTCCAGGAATGTGGCTTTTCCTACGAGGTAAACATACTATTTTTCCGCAAATCGTTTAAAATTCGACAGATATTGATTGATTTAAAAAAAACGCGATAATTTTATTCCCAAATAAATGGTGCTTTGAAATTCCTAATAAAATTACTTGGGTTACTATGGAAACGTATTGAGGTTGAATTGTCAAACTTGACGCTTATAAATTTAATTGCTGGTGTTCTCGAAAGTAAAATGATAAGTGATGATGAAATTTCCATTCCTGGGACTCCTCCAGAGCTGGTTGAGGCAGTGAATACTGCTTCATTAGAATTAATGCCAAAGAAATCAAGAGAAAAGTACGAAAATGCATACAGACGTTTTATGGATTATCGCATGAGTAAAAATATGTATTATCATTTATGTAGAACACTAACAACTGTACGGAAATATCATTTCCTTACAGTAAGGAAATGACATTTCCTTACAGTAAGGAAGTCCTGACTTTTTCTTCAAGAAATTTTGACAGGAATGTCAAAATTTCCTGGCGATTTGCGGAAAAATATTTTTTTCGTACTTCCGGGCCTAAAGTGACAACTTCACTCCCTTGTGACAGGTACTAAAGTGTCACATTTAATCCCTCCGGGATTAAATATTGACGAAACTCCCGGAACGATTAAATCACAAACAAACGAATTTAAGGGATATTTTATTGAAAAATATAATTAATTAGAATGGTAATTAACGTTAATATTCAAATTAATATTGTGACAGTTCGTCATATTGACCAGTCTTTCCTGGGTTAATGCAGCAGATAACTGACGAGTAACAGATAGGTCCTTTTCATATTGAACTGGTGTTTGTTTCGAAGATCCTGCGGAAACAGGAAGCGAGAATGAGGACTGTGGCATAACTATAGTGGACGAATCGGCGACTTGACCAAATATTTTATCTGAAATTTTTTGTTTATTTTTAATAGACGATTCAATATATCCCTCGGCCACGTTGGAGGATTTCCATCCTCCATGTCTCTTCAGCACGTCTATTGTTGCTCCCGAATCAGCTAACAAAGACGCAGATGTGCGTCTAAAACAATGTCCCGTATAAGACGTCGCATTTTCTAATTTCAAGAAAGCTGCTATTTGCCGTGGAATTGTACCAAACATGTTTTTTCCTACTACTCGCGTAGTACATTCTTTGTTGATGTATTGAACAAAAAATTTTGAATGAGTTGTCCCTGTCTTTCGCAATGCCACATATTTCCGAAATATCGCCACAAAACTGATGGCACTGTTTTCTGAATTTTTGATCACAAAATTTCGGTCAATTTTATTTTTGGTGTTTCTAATCGCAATTAGGAAGGAATCGCCCAAATCTCTCAGATCGTCGATTTCTAAATCAACCAACTCTTTTCCACGACAAGCTCCCGCAACGCCCAAAATAAGTGCAACCTACAAAAAAATTGATTTCTTAAAATTTCTGAATATAAACAAATTTCCAAATTTACCTTAAGCATTAAATATTTATCATCCGGAGCCTCCCGTAAGAACTGATCTACCTGCTCAGACGTGAGAATTCTTGACTTCTTTGGCTTAAATCCCTCATTTCTTCTCTTCAAAAAAGCTAATAATTTTGGAAATTTACTTATATCAATATCTTCTCTAATGTTAATAACCGATTTCAGCATTGAGTAATGTGCCCAGAGAGTTGAGGCACAAACCGCTTTTGATTTATCATCGAAGTAGACTAACAGCGCATTTTCAGTAGGTTGTCTCACATTTTTTAAGCGGCACCACTTTTTAAAAGCATCGTACTGCTGCTCGTATAGTTTTCTAGATTTCGGTGGTAACAATTCTTCACCTACTTCGGCTGCTCTTTTATCAATATCAGATACACCTTCTTCACTCATGATACCAATAATTATCAATAACAATGTTTCTTTACAATGACACTAGTAATGACAATGTTTCTAAATTATAACTGTCACAACGCAATGTTACTATGGTAACTTATTTTAAAGACAGTTTATTAAATGAGTTGAAGAGAGAAAAAACTGATTGAAATTATTGAAATAATTAATAAAATCATACCGGAAGTACGAAAAGTATCGTATATACCTTGCGACTGAAGTACATTTAATCCTTCAGGTAAATTATGGCCCTCCCTGCGGTCGGGCCATAAACTTTACCTTCAGGATTAAATGTACTACTTCAGTCCCGCGGTATATAATGTACTATTTTCTATTCTCGTACTATAATATATCAATTATGATGTCACTACCTGTATCATAATGAACTTCATTATGATACAGATTTTCATTAAGATACAGATTTTTAATCAATAGGATCGCAATATGGCATTCGCCATAAAGGTGGTACACGCGCAGTGACCAATAGCGAGTCAAATACATGCGCTTTGACAGTTTTCAATATATAAACAAACCGTCAAACTGACAAACAACTGAATTTATTTGTATTACAAAATTAATAAATTTGAATATATTTTAAGTTGTGAATGATCATAGAAAAAATAGTGTATACAACTTGCATTTAATTATCATTATGAAGCTAGTACTCTATACTAAACTCGCCGCATACGGTTCGTTTCGTAACCCTCATACTCGCTTCATAATGAACATCATTAAATGCTCGTTGCATAATATACTATGATAGTTGCTGTCTCTGACCAATATTTGAGTGTTCTTGTTAAGACAATTTTGAACTAATATTTAAGTGTTTTTGTTAAACAGACGACAGATATTATACTTACGATAAAATGATCTTACATACATGAAGACCTTATGTATTAACCGAAATATCTTAAACGTTTTTTCGGCATGCAAGTACCCACTTTAAACGCCGTTTTTTGTCGGCTGGTAATCCAACAAATATTTTATTAGGGATTATAATAGTAGTTATACTTTTACGAAATGTCACTAAACAACACTTAAGTGTTTTCTTTTATTTTCCATAGTAAACCTTCTTTCCTTTCCTTCAAAAACTGTATCAAACTCCAATCTCAACAAACTGGTATATATTATTACAATGGCATACGATAAATGTCATTAAAATATAAATATAACCATAAACATAAACATAAATAAACTATAATTATGTGACGTCACGGGTCGTTTGAACTATTTTGAATACACAGAAGATTTTAAATTTGTACCTCTAAGTTATTATGAGTTTTTAAAGCGTGAAATCTTGGAAATCTCATTTTTAAACAACACTGAACATTATTATGAATTAAAAAAATGTGCAAGTTCCCTATTTAAACATATATTTTTGAATATCTTCTATTAAATTAAAATTAGATTAAAAATATCAAACTTTATTTTCAAACTTCTAAATAAAACTTTTTTAATATACGCTTAATACCTATTAAAATAAAGTCATAAAAATATCAAATCGTAAAATGCAAATTTACAATATTTTATATTCTTCTTGTGGAGGCAGTATAATCTGTGCGATTGTCTGGGTCTTAAACGGATTGAGTTATAAATGTTTTATGTGCATTGCAGCCCATAAAGTATAGATTAAAGTAAAGAATTCTGAGACGGTGAAATTTTAAATAAAAAAAGGACTCCGCAGGTCCTCTAAAAAATATTATCCATAATTATTTAATAAATCAGGAGAAGAACAAAGGTGAGTGACGTCATCGAAAGGATAGCCAGACTAAAATGGAGATGAACAGGACACATAGCCAGAATGACAGATGGGCGATGGACAAAGAGGTTATTAGAATGGAGAACAAGAGAGGAGTAGAATGCAATAAGCATAATATGCATTTTCGTAACTATTTATATAGCTAGTGGTTCAACCTTATTCTACACATGCAATTGTCCTAGTATCCTTCTTACCTTTCTATCAAAAGTATTAATGAGGTTTTTGGTTTTTTCATGATTCATGTTACTATAGTATAATGTTGCTATTGGTCTTTTGATGGTTTTATACAGGGTGAGGCAGATAAAGGACCTATTAGAAATATCTCGAGTACTAAAGGTAAGAAAACCATGAAAATTTAATTACAGGGGTTTTGACGTATAAACTATATAATAAAAATATTTTGGTCCCTTTGCTACTTACGGTTATACCGGAAGTTGATTGTAACTTCGTTTTTTTAAATGGGACACCATATATTATTATATTTTTACATTTTTAGATTCTGCTCGATGTCTTCTTTCTCAAAATATGAGGTTTTGTAATATTATATAGGGTAGTTTGAAGGATAATTACGGTTTTTTATAAATTTTGTAGCAAACTTCACACCCTGTAGAATTATACTGATTTGATAACAAAACCTCCATTTATGTTCAAGTGATTTTTAATATAGTCTATTTTTATTAAAATTAATAATATAGCGATGTTTTAAAATGTTTAATCTTAGTATACAGGGTTGGTCGAAACTCGGAATGAGCATTTTTTGAGTTTTCTTAAATGGAACACCCTGTATTTTTGTATTGTTATGAAATGATATTTTATAGTACTTTTTATTTTTTAATTTTTAAGCATTCCCTATGTCTAACTGCTTTAGTTATCCGTAGTTCTTTAAGCCAAACATTAATTGCAACAAAAATTACGTAAAATTTTATTAGGTTTGCCGTGAAAATATTCAATCATAAATATTTTTTCGAAAATAAACATATTATATTAATCTCGATTGACCCTTAATTTAATAATGGTGGTTAATATGTTAAAATAGTTAAGATTGTTGGTGTGTTTAATATTAATAAAAACATACAATATTCTATCTAGTTGGCTATGACTTTGACACTAAATAGACTTAAACATTTTGATTTCCTTAAACATTCTACTATTTTTGAAGTTCCAGTTGCTTTGCTACCATTACTAATATGAATTTTCCCAACAAAGAACTGATTCAGATGTTTTTTTGTTTTAGGAGAATATAACAAATAAAAATGTGCTATTAGCAATAAGTAATTATTATTCCATGATAAATGACAACCAAAAAGAAAAACTTTTCAAAATTTACTAGAGCGGTTTCAACGAACTGGACATTTAGATTACGAGAAATCTGATCGTACAAAAACTATTGTAAATGATTAAAATGAATTAAATGTTAGTGTCACTGAGAATCTGCATATTAGTATTAACGTTCTCGTAATCTAAGTGTCTAGTAGGTACGTCGAAACTATTCTAGTAAACTTTGAAAAGTTTCTCATCTTGGTTGTCATCTATCAGGGAGTTGCAGATGATAAATTCTTATTATTGTTAGTAGTACATTTTTGTTATACTCTCCTAGAACAAAAACTTTACTAATCAGTTCCCCATTACAAACATTTATATTAGTAATGGTAACAAAGCAACTGGAACTATAAAAATAATTAATGTCTAATGTTTAATCAAGTTTAGTGTCAAAGCCATAGCCAACTAGGTAGATTATGTTTTATTAATATTTTATGCACCAACAATCTTAACAACGTAAGCATATTGGTATCTCATCCAATATGAATAAATTAAGGATCATTCTAGATTAACATGTATTTATTTTCAAAAAATTATTTTTTATTGAATATTTTCACGGCAAACCTAATAAAATTTCACGTAATTTTTGTTGCAATTAATGTTTGGCTGAAAGAACTACGAATAAATTACAAATTAAAGCAGTTAGGTATAGGGAATGCTTAAGAAATACAAAAGTAGTATAAAATATCATTTTATTATTTTACTAAAATACAGGGTGTTCCATTTAAGAAAACTCAGAAAATACTCAGAAGACACTCATTCCGAGTGTCGACCAACCCTGTATACTAAAATTAAACATTTCGCTATATTAATAATTTTTAATAATAATAAACTATACTAAAAATCACTTGAACATAAACGGAGTTTTTGATATCAAATCAGTACAATTATACAGGGTGTGAAGTTTGCTACACAATTTATAAAAAACCGTAATTATCTTTTAAACTATCCTGTATAATATTAAAAAAACCTCATATTTTAAGAAAGAAGACATCGAGCAAAATTAAAAAATATAAAAATATACAGGGTGTTCTTTTTAAAAAACGAAGCTACAATCAACTTACAGTATAACCGGAAGTGGTAAAGAGACCAAAATATTTTCATTAATTAGTTCATACCTCAAAACCCCTGTATTCAAATTTTAATGATTCTCTTACCTTTAGTTCTCGAGATATTTCTAATAGGCCCTTTATCTGCCTCACCCTATATATTTAGAACTTTACTTTCCTATACGATTTCTTTGGATTCAAACACCTGCGACAGAGAAAAGTATGCTTTGTTAGCAAGCATTATCGTTTTCCGTATTTTCTCCTCCTCTCTGCAGTTCTGTTATCTATTATATGTACGTAGGCTACTGTATAACTTCAATATTTGCGTTGCCAATTGTCACATTTTACATGTTTCGTTATTTGCTTGCTGATAATAAAGCTTTAGTTTTATCTTTATCTATGTTGACGGCTCCCCTTATTTCTTTCGCATTATCTAAGTTCCACATAAAGGCACATGTCTATTACGTTGATGCTTCCTGTTCCCTGTAACTGCTCCAATGGATAGGGCATGCACTCCTCTACATATATACCGCCACCAATTTTATCGACTAGGGTGAGCGCCGAGCGGGAGCACCAACGTATTGGATACGTACCTTAAGGTTCTGTGATGTCCCTTACGATTCTGCTTATCAAGTTTAGATAGTCTGTATTGTTATATAATTTTATGGAAAAATTTTAGAAAATTAATTTTGTGCCAAAGATCACGAGATCATAGATTTTCATCGCCCTGTATATGGCCAAAAAAATTGTAAATAATATTAGTTAGTCATAAGCAGTGTTTCGTTAAAAGTGAAAATCGTTCAGTATTATTGATTTTCTGAACGGACTTATACAATTAATACCGTCGGATTGGAAAGTACATGTATTCGCTTTGAAGTAAACAATAGGACGTTTATAAATGCTTCTTGGAAGGAAAGACGGTAAACACAACTGTTGAGTTTTAGAATCGGTTTTTTTATAGCATGTAGAAACACAAAATTAATTTTGGTATCTCCTGGAATTTGACGAAACCGAAAAGTTGTATACCTACAAAAATAATTTGTTCTTAAGAAATGAAATTAGGAATGTAATGAGTAGAGAGGATGTTTTGTGATTGGCGAGAGAGACGCATGGAGAGAGAATAGAGTGTTTGAGTCTGAGTTGAGGAGGAAAAAAGTCACTGTGTAATGAACATCTGGAAAGAGCAGTCCATTTTTTGAAAAGTAAGAAGTCCGTGTAAAGTGGTGAAGTTGGCGGCCGTGTAAGCAGAATCGTGTTGAAACGAAATCGTTGATCGAGTTGAGAAGTTAAATCTCCTTGTGTCCGAAGAGATTCCTGTTTCTGTTTGGAACGAGTAGCCGGTTGGTATCAATTTGAACAAGATATCGAGCAGAGAGAAAACTGAGGAGAGATTTCGAGCGAGTGCTGTTGTTTGTTTGTGAAGAAATTGGGACGAAAAGGATCGTTCGCAGCATCCTAGGAGCACGTCTGGGAGAATCGAGGACTACACAATCCACGAGAAGAAGTAAAGAAGAAAAAAAAAAGGTTAGTCAGAATATTTTTGAAACGGAGAGAGTTGTTTTATATCACATACCATATTTGTTTATTTTTTATTCAACAGTGCTATAGCATAATTTAGTCATTCATATAAGTAAGTAATCTATTCAAAAGGTGAAAAGTAAATTTTGTTTTTTTTATGTAATAGTAAGAACAGTCTAACGAATTATTTAAATGAAAATTTTGTTAAAAAAAGGAGATAGCAGAATTAAAGATTAATTTATTAGATAAGAAATAGTTGCAACAAAATTGAGCTTTAGCATACATTTAAATCTTATATTTATGGTATATTGAATAAATTAATAATATTTATAGAGTTTATATGACATTGAGTATATTTATTTTCCCTGTTTTGTCCTGGATGAAGTAAGTAACTAGAGATAACTAGCCACAAACCAAAGGTAATATACTAAAATAAATTAGCCCTGAAAATAAATTTTATTGGAAAGTTTTATTTAATTTTGGATTTGTTTTCCATAAGTAGTAATTAAAATAATTAATTAATTAATCAAAGTAAGAATATGCTGATCAATCTCATAACAAAGAGAAAATACAGAGCATAACAGTATACATCACAGTCTGTGTAGACTTATTAGACAACATATTTTTAGGGATTATAGACATTGTTCTTAACATATTCCATACATATATTAAATAATGTTAGAGGGATAACTAATTTTACCAATTAACAAAAATGAATAACCATTTTCAATTTCGTTGCAACACGAAACTCGAGCCGCACAATTATTCTAGTTCAATCAGAGAGTGCAGCAAGCACCTCTACCGGTTTCGAAACTTATTAGTCTCTCATCAGGAGGCACATATGCTGCTCTCTCTGACCCAACCAGGACAAACCCCGGCGTGCAGCCACGGATTGCAACGAACAAAATGGCAGGGATGCCCTAGCGGCAATTGCTAGCAACAGACTAAGTTTTCAATCTAATAGCACATAAAACAACACCAAAAAATGTTACTCTACATCCTACCAGATTGAAAACAATGGTAACCTTCTCTGGTAACACCTCCGAGGCTTCTACAATTTGCAAGCCATAACGGATGCTGAGACTAAGAAAGATGAGGGAATTTTACAATTTATGATTCACGTCCCATCTGCTCAGCGCGGTAAAGTCCCAACGAGAATGGTTCCCTTCATACTCCAATCAGAGTAAACATATAAATCAAAAATGAATAACCATTTTCAATTTCGTTGCAACACAAAACTACAGCCGCATCATTTTTCTAGTTCAATCAGAGAGGGCAGCAAGCACCTCTAGACTAATGAGACTAGTGAGTTTGACTAATGGGATGAGAGACTAATAAGTTTCGAAACCGGTAGAGCTGCTTGCTGCACTCTCTGATTGAACTAAAATAATGATGCGGCTGTAGTTTTGTGTTGCACCGAAATTGAAAATGGTTATTCATTTTTGATTTAAATGTTTACTCTGATTGGAGTACGAAGGGAACCATTCTCGTTGGAACTTTACCGCGCTGAGCAGATGGGACGTGAATTGTAAAATTCCCTCATCTTCCTTAGTCTCAGTATCCGTTATGGCTTGCAAATTGTAGAAGCCTTGGAGGTGTTATCAGAGAAGGTTCCCATTGTTTTCAATCTGGTAGGATGTAGAGTAACATTTTTTGGTGTTGTTTTATGTGCTATTAGATTGAAAACTTAGTCTTTTTGCCAATTACCTTGGTGATTGCTGGGATATACTAGATTGTATTCTTCTGTGAATTGGTCTGTAAAGTGATTCAATCTCCTGTTTTCGATCCACAGGAAGACCTTATAGATCAAACATAGTAAAGATATGCTATTAAATTTTTTGTTTGTCTTCATTTTTGTTGATTGGGATATAATTGATTTTTCCAGTCTTCTGGAATTTCTTCTGTGTTTCACACGTCTTTCATTAGTTTATGAAATATATCTATTTATTTGGTCGTTTTCGTATCTCCTCTTTTTTTTTTGCATACTTTCTAGTTTAAAGAGTAGTGTATACAAACTGACATATGTCGTGACTGTTTAAAAACTTACATCGGTCAAACTGACAAAACCTTTAACAAACGTATAGCAAAACAAAAAAGGGCTTTTAATAATAGAAAAACACGATCTACGTGAAATAAATGATTCGTTAAGAGTATAATGAAAATACAAAACAAAAATTAAATTTAATTAGAAACTTATACGTTTGTTAGTTGTGTTAGAGCTTTATAATATACATGAACATCTTGATGTGTAAAAAATAGTAATGCTTATCTGTGTCTAAAGTTGTTTTGTTTATAGGCGAGCGGTAGACACCCCCAAAATGACCAGGGACTGACCACGAAGAGGTGAATGGCCAATTTTAGTCACACTGTATGTTTTTGATGGTGCTGAAAACGAAAATGAAGTTTATTTTGAATTATATGTGGGGGAACATTGTCAAAATTGCAATTTTACCCTAAAATTAAAAAAATCAAATCACGTTTTTTGCATTTACCTCGCTGCAACTCTGTTCCATTTAAATATTTTTTTCTGAAATTTTTACAGTGTAGAGTCCTAATATTTTTGAAGACAACGGTACCTGTTTCAAGCTTTCAGTCTTATTCTGATAACGGTTATAAATTTTTTAAAGTAAAAGGTGCAGATTCGTGCAATGTAAAGTTTAATCGCAAAAGTTGAGTGACGAAAGGGCCTAGCCGGGTAAGATGGTGAAAAGTGCCCCCAACCCAATCTAAATTCCATATAGGCCACTTTTTAGCACATATAGAGGAACTCACTTTCTGAAATTTTTAGTCCCCTAGGTGGTCACGTGACCCCCCTAGAGCCTAATTAGGCTTTTTAGGTTTTTATTTTTTATTTCAGCCGCATTAAGAGCTAGCCAAAAACTTTATTTAAAAAAGTTGTAAGTTTCAAAAAGATCTATATGAAAAATTTTTTTTTTATTTTTTTGGCGGGAAATTCGAATTTTTAGAACAATTTTAAACTTTTAAATAAATCTGAAAAAAAACTAAGACACTCGTTTTTACGAAAATTAATTATAATGTGTATTTTTGCACAATCTTTCACCCTGAATTTTTTCAGATTTTTAAAATTGGTGAAACGTACCTTTAAAAATAAAAAACCGCATTTTTTCGGTTTTTTTTTTTCGTTTTTTTGATACAATTTTATACATATTTTTCAAAAAATTTAACACCGTCACTAGAATAGGTAAAAAACTGAAAAATAATTGGGATTTGCTTCATAAAAATTTTTTGTAACGCCATCCATTTTCAAGATACAGGGCGTTGAAGAAAACAAAATTTTACATATTTTTTACGATTTTGCCGAAACTACTGGCAACATTGTAATAAAACTTGGCGGGTTTTAAGAGGTATTTATTGTGCATGTTTTGACATACAACTAAGGATTTAATATTCATCATTGGCGCGCATAGGGGTAATGGTCTGAACTTTTCAAAGAAAAAAACATAGTACGCCACTGACATATTTCAAATTAACAATCATTTTTGAATTCCTCGTTCAATTTGCAATAAAAAATCTATCTTCTCATTTTTTCATACAACCCGCTGTTTTGCTGCAAAAAATAAAATATCTTAACGCTTCCAAAGTATTCGAATTAATTTTGATAATGGATGTATGAGTTTATTATGTATGTAGATGTAGAAACTACTAGAAGTTCGAATACTTTGTAAGGGTTAAGATCTTTTATTTTTTGAATAAAAATGGCGCGTCGTATGAAAAAATAAGAAGATACA
Organism: Diabrotica virgifera virgifera; assembly: GCF_917563875.1. Classification (NCBI taxonomy): domain Eukaryota; kingdom Metazoa; phylum Arthropoda; class Insecta; order Coleoptera; family Chrysomelidae; genus Diabrotica; species Diabrotica virgifera. The sequence goes on along the minus strand of NC_065445.1, from coordinate 258,653,140 downwards.
TTTTTTGTCACAAATTGAACGAGAAATTAAAAAACGATTGTTAATTTGAAATATGTCAGTGGCGTACTATCTTTATTCTTTAAAAAGTTCAGACCATTACCCCTATGCGAGCCAATGATGAATATCAAATCATTAATCGTATGTCAAAATATGCACAATAACCAGCTCTTAAATCCCGCCAAGTTTTATTACAATGTTGCCAGTAGTTTCAGCAAAATCGTAAAAAATGTGAAAAATTTTGTTTTCTTCAACGCCCAGTATTTTGAAAATGGATGGCTTTACAAAAAATTTTTATTAAGCAAACCCCAATTATTTTTCAGTTTTTTACCTATTCTAGTGACAGTGTTACCTTTTTTGAAAAATATGTATAAAATTGTTTCAAAATACGAAAAAAAACTGAAAAAATGCGGTTTTTTATTTTTAAAGGTACGTTTCACCAATTTTAAAAGTCTGAAAAAATTCAGGGTGAAAGATTGTGCAAAAATACACATTATAATTAATTGTCGTAAAAACGAGTGTCTTAGTTTTTTTTTTCAGAGTCATTTAAAAGTTTAAAATTGTTCTAAAAATTCGAATTTCCCGCCAAAAATTAAAAAAAAATTTTTCTTATAGATCTTTTTGGAACTTACAATTTTTTTTAATAAAGTTTTTGGCTAGCTCTTGATGCGCCTGAGATAAAAAATAAAAACATAAAAAGCCTAATTAGGCTCTAGGGGGGTCACGTGACCACCTAGGGGGCTAAAAATTTCAGAAAGTGAGTTCCTCTATATGTGCTAAAAATTGGCCTATATGGAATTTAAATCGAGCTGGGGCACTTTTCACCATCTTACCCGGCTAGGCCCTTTGTAATTTAGCTTTTTAATTAGGTTTATGTTAAAATACAGAGTACAAACAACTTTTCTGGAAAGTTTTAAATCAAAATTTTTTTATATAGTTAATATAGCGCAACTTTTAATATCGACATTAGAAATCCTCAAAATAACGTTTATTTTTGGAGATACTGGCCATGGGTGGTAAATGGCTAATTTTGGTCTTACAATATGTTTTTAACGGTGTTGAAAACAAAAATAAAATATTTTTTAAATTTTAGGTGGGGGAATATTGTCAAAATCGCAATTTTACCCTAAAAATAAAAAAAATGAAATTACGTTTTTTCGTTTAACTAGCTACAACTCTGGTCCATTTTAATATTTTTTTCTAAGGTTTGTATCTTAGTTTTATTCTAGTAAAAGTTATGAATTTTTTTAAGTACAAGGTGCAGATTCGTGAACTTCAAAGTTTAACCGGAAAAGTTGAGTGACGAAATTTGAAAGTTATCTTATTAATCACATTCATGTTAAAGCATACAGTACAAAGGAGTTTTCTGGAAAGTTTTGGATACAAATGTTTTATAGAAAAAAAATGGTGCAACTTTTAACATACATCCCCAAAATAACGCATATTTTTCGAGATACTGACCATGGATGGTGAATGGCTAATTTTGTTCTCACTTTATGTTTTGGATGGTGCTAGACGTAAAAATAAGGTTTATTTTAAATTTTATATGAGGGAACATTGTCAAAAGAGTCCATAGAAGTTTTATGTAGAGTTTTAAATCTAGATGTGTTATAGAAAAAAAAATGGTGCAACTTTTAATTTGAAGAAAAACGTGGTTTATTTTTTTTATTTTTATGGTAAAATTGCGATTTTGTCAATGTTACCACACTTAAAATTCAAAATAAACTTCATTTTCGTTTTCAGCACCATCAAAAACATAAAGTAAGACAAAAATTAGCCATTCACCACGCATGATCAGTATCTCTAAAAATTAGGGTTATTTTGGGATTTATAACGTCGATGTTAAAAGTTGCACTATTTGTTTTCTATACATCATTTTGATCTAAAACTTTCCAGAAAACTTGTTTGTATTTTATGTTTTAACAGGAATGTAATTAAAAATCTAAATTCAACTTTTGCTATTAAACTTTGCAATTCACGAATCTTCACCTCTTACTTTAAATAATTCATAACTTTTATTATATTAAGACTAAAAGCGTGAAACGGATACCATTGTCTTTAGAAATGTTATAGCTATATACTGTACAAACTTCAGAAAAAAATATTAAAATGGAACACAGTTGTAGCGAAGTAAACATAAAAAACGTGATTTCATTTTTTTTTTAACTTTTAGGATATAATTGCGATTTAGACAATGTTTCCCCACATAAAATTCAAAATAAACCTCATTTTCGTTTTCAACACCATCAAAAACATACAGTATGACTAAAATTGGCTATTCACCTCTCCGTGGTCAGTATCTCGAGAAATAAGCGTTTTTTGGGGGGTGTTCCGCTCGTCTGTTAGTTTTGCCTTACTTGTAGACTTGTGCTGATAAATATTGTTCAAAATAAAGGATACATTACTATTATAATATCGCCAGGAATTATTGTTGAAGACAGGCACACAAAAAATCAATACTTTAATAATTAAGTTTCGCTTAGAAAAAGTAGAGCAAAGTTATAAAAACATCGATAAAAAAATTACCAAAAAAATTATGTTTTTCTAGCCGCTATCTATTTTTGTTTTGAGGAAAAACAAAGGAAAATGGTGCTTCAATTAAACTACAAACCGTGTAAAAAGTGTCCCGAAAATAAAAAGGGCTTTTAGTGTTTTTTGCGCTCCAGCATTGTCATCTGATATTTTACTATCCCAAGAATCTTTTTGTAAACAAGGCCAATATATTTGAGTTAGAAGATCGATAGTGGTATACGACGATATACAGTGGCGGGATTCTACAACCTACAAAAATCTAAAAGAAGTAGGACAAAAGATTTACATTTTATGAGTAGGAAATACCTATTTTGTGGTTGAAAATATAAGTATTTAATGTTAAAATGTGAATTGTATTTAACTAGACAAAAAACATAAATACAATAAAAAAAATTATTCAAAATCAAGCAAAAATTCGTAAAAATCATTATTTAAGATTCTTCTTCTTTCTCTTTATAAGTAATTCTTCGTATTTATTCGCGAATTAATATCTCTACCGAATATTCCCACTCCATCTTTTGCGCGATCGGCCGATACTTCTCTACCAATTCGTGATTTATCCCTTGCTATGCTCACCACACGTGTCTTCCCTACTCTGCTTATGTGGTAATTTCATTCTTTTTTTTTATTTAGTGTCCATTCGTTTGTACCTGTACGTTACATTTTCTTCTAATGTCTTTACTCCTCTTTCGTTCTCTCAGCGTATTTCCTCTAGTAGAGAACTTTATATATAAAGTATATTTTTGTTTTATTACATAAAAATGTTCAGTTTCGTTTAAAAATAAGATTTCCAAAATTTCACGTTTAAAAAATCTCTTAATAACTTAGCAATACAAATTTAAATTATTCTGTGTATTTAATTTATTTCAAACGATCGAAAAAGCGCGCGAAAAAATCTTGTGGCGTCACCAAGTTACATTCTGTAATGGCAGGTCTCCTGTCTCACACAAAAGTATAAACCATTTTGTTTACATTGGTATTTGATACAGTTTTTAAAGAGATAGTATTTAAGTGTGTTTATTTACTATGGAAAATAAAAGTAAATATTATAAGCCTTGTGTAGTATGACAAAAGAAAAAGAAGTGCTTAATTTAGTAAAACAATGTAAGCGGCCACGTGATGCGGAACGAAGAAAAATATTGAGTTCTTCAACTCGTCATGCAGGGCAAAATATTTGGCAGGAAAGGACCGGGACGCCGTCGTATCTCGTGGTTGAAAAACCTCCGACAATGGTTTGGGATAACCTCCGCGGAGCTGTTTCGCAGAGCAGTCAACAAAACAATGATAGCCTTGATGACCGCCAACATCCGGACCGGATAAGGCACTGAAGAAGAAGAAGTAGTACTACCATTGTCTAAAAGTACAACATTTAAAGCCCCCAATAAAATATTTATTAGATTACCAGTAGGTAAGAAACGGTTTTGAATAAATCAAGTGTATTTTGAATGAAAAGATAATATAAATTTCGATATATTTTGGTAGATGTGCAATACAGATTAAATGATATTTACCTATACAATATTTTTCTGAAACTGTTTTTACTATAAAATTAAAATAAACTAATCATAACAAAAAATAATGTGTGTGTACTTTGTACGCACGTAAGATATTCTTCTATTATATAGGTAATTTAAACGAAATAAATATACTTAACAGGTTATTTGTATTTTATTTAAAAATTAAACTTACTTTCTTATCTACCACTTTCAAAAATTTTTTATTAAAATAACGAAAAATAAAAAAAAGTATGAATCGTCCAGGATTAGAACCCGCGACCTTCCGTGTGCTTCCGTTCTCTGTCCCATCGCTCTGCCAACTACGCCATCGAGCCACTTGAATTGACATGTAAGTTTCGGATATAATTACACAACACGGCGACAAACTGTAAAAATGTTATGCCTACATATTTTATTATTTTACTACAGGGAAACACAAATCCAAAAACACAAGAATTATAATAAATAATACATTTCCTAAAACCACTAATATATTCTTTTAATGACTTATTTGCACGGTTACAGATACATACATACCTATCTTGAAAGATTAGCAATGAACTACATACTGTCAGAACTACATACTGTCAGTGTGCGCAGGCGCGTGGTTCATGTACAATTTCACCCTCAATCAATTCGCCGCTAAAGAAGAATATCTTCAATAAATTGTTATGTTCATAATGGGTAAGTTGTCAGCTTGCCCTTTAGAAACTCTTTGGTCATTTTATAAAAAGTATCTAAAAAAACACTCAAATATTATGAAATATACAGTTCACGGCAACAATCTAAAGATTTATAAAACTAAGGAAATCTACGGTTTCGTTTTGATTTAAATCTGTCTCCCTCCATCCTCCAATAATACTATTTCTAGGTCTACCTGTTGTCAAGGAGGCTCTAAGGAAGACACCAACGCGGCCGTAGTTTCTCGATATAAATTAAAACTGTTTATATCGCAGTATGTATAGAACGCCCTCTAATGGGGAATAAGTAAAATGAATTTCGACTCGATCAAGTTCTCTGTTTAATCCAGGTATTACAGTACCAAAAGGCACCGTTAGGAAAATATTCCAATTTACGGTTCAGTGGCATTAGTAAAATAAAAAAATCTACGGTTTCCTTTTGATACTATCGGAGCACTATCGGAGGATGGAGGGAGACAGATTTAAATCAAAACGAAACCGTAGATTTTCTTATTTTACTAATGCCATACTCTGTATTAGAGGACAAAGACAAGACATATTGCCCTGTCATACCTGGGTTAAACAGAGAACTTGAATCGAGTCGAAATTCATTTCATTTTTAAAACTGACATACACCATAAAATGACTTCAACAAGTAAACGAATATTAAGCTTAATGAATTAATGGTGTGGACCTGAAGCATTTTTAACTTTATGACATTACGACCAATGAGGGCGCATGACTGGCAGCTATAATTTGAATCTTCTGTCGATTTTAATCGTTTTCAGGGAACAAATGAAAGACAAAAACAACTTTTTTTTGGTATAAGTATAATTTAAATTGTGCTCTGTTGTGATTTATAGGATTTTTTTCGAATTTTAAATTTTATGCAAGTTCCATATTATTCTTATTTCTTGCGTTTTAAGTAGTCTCTTCGTTATGTCTGTATCTGGTCTTGTCTATTATGCATATGTCATTATTGGTCTTACACTGGTTTTATAAATTCTTGACTTTATCTCAGTGTTAATATGTCGGTTTCGCCATATACTGCGCCATACATTGAACAAGTTCAAAACTGATGCCATCAATTCCTATTTTATATCTGATTGGTACTTTACTGATTAATATTGTTTATCTGATTATTACTTAAGATTATAAAGCAAAACTAATACAATATTGCCCTAGAATAAAAAAATCTTAAAAAAGCAATAAAGTGACCATCCCGATGTATTTTCTAAAAATTTGCTTCTCAGCTTCTTGCAGAACATGCAGATTCCGTTAACGTCAATTTGTTTTATTTGTTATCTTAGTCTTTTTGGATGCTGTAAATTAAAGGGAAGAATTATCCCGAGATATCCTATTTAGTAATTGTAGGATGGAAAATGAAGTTTTGGATAGGTGGTTTTGGTCACAATCAAAAATTATTTACTAAAAAAATTACAGAAATATTTAGTAATTTTGTTCTTCTTCTCTTCCCGTTCTTTGGTTTTTCGACCTGCTAAACTTAAGTCCTCCCTCTTCAATAGCCCTTTTCCAACATTTTAACTTCCCTTCCAACATATATTTGAGCTTTTCTACTAACGCGATATCATCGGCAAAGATCACTAACTATTAAAAAAAGAATGTGTGTGTACTTTATACGCACGTAAGAAGTTATACTTCTTTTATATGATTTGAACGAAATAAATATATTAAGAGGAAAACGAAGAGCCCTAGATACAAAGTTTACTACATTTTAAACAATTAGAATAATTGAAATAAAATACAGTAAACAATATTTTAAATCCAAAACTTTTCGTTAATAAACTGCTTTCTGGCTGCATTACGTATCTCCGGATTTTACAATATATAATCACAGAGACGACGAAAATAGGAGAAAGCAAAAAAGACACTTAGGCCACGCATTTACCTTTTCTTCGTCTAGGAAAAGGACCGAAAGACAGTTTCTAAATACTTAGAACTGAGTAAAAATGGAAAAGATAAATGCATATTTTTGTTTATATTCGGTTCAGATTTTGACCACAATCTCCATATAGCCATTTCAGCATTCTCATACCTCATTAGTGAAGCTATGCAGTCACAAATCTGAAGGAATACAAAAAGAAATAAATATACTTTAAACAGTTTATTAGTATTTTATTTCAATATTAAACTAATTTTAATACTTATTACTGTCAAAAATTTTATTAAAGCTCTACAACTAACTATTACAACTAAGTCCATACTGTATGTGTGCGCATGCGCGTGGAATAATAAAAATTTACTCTCAATCTCGCCTAAAGAAGTATAACTTCAAAAATATCTTAAAAACAAGTTACTTATTTTTATGTAAGGAATCAAAATCTACAATAAACAATAGGAGTTCCCAGTTTTTCGATCCGATGTTCGTTTCGCTAAATATTCGACTGTCCTGTTATTTTTGACATACCCTGTAAATAAAAATATATATGACAAAAAGTCTACGGATTGTTTGAAAAATACAAAATATAGCTATGACAGTCATTAACTTTAGAGGCGCAGAAACCATCCGAGGCTGCTTCTAACCTAATGTGTATTGTGTATCTCACGTAGTGGTTTTAAAGATGAGACCGAGGACAAGATAATCTTGAATCTTCAAGAGGGTAGAAGGAGTAAATTAAAATCAAGCAGAAAACATAAAAAATATGAGGAAGTCCGTAAATTAAATATATATAATACCTTTAATTAAGAAGGAAAATAGAAAGACAACAATATTTTTTATAAAAATTAGAATGCTTAAAAGAAGTCATAATTACTCCAAAATTAATATTAAGTGAAAGCGAAAAGAGAAAAGGTTAAAACCCACCAAATTTTAGTTGCATATTCTCAAGCAGTTTCAGAGCAATAAACAAATCGTCAGTTTGTAAGAAAACTTTCAACAACCTTTATCTGTCAAAACAAAGAGTACACTATTTTTTGTGAAATGTGAATAACACTACAAAAACTATTTTGGTACAAGAACGAAAAGAATATTGTTTTCACCCAATTCTGAAAAAATGTGAAAACTTTAAATTATGCACGTCCGTCTGTCCGTCTGTCTGTCTGTCTGTGAACACAACTCCTCCGTCATTATACCAGGTAGAATGACAAGTGAGGTGTCAAATGAAAGCTTATAATCCAAGGATGGTACTAAAGGTGAGAAATTTGACCTAAGCTGTCTGTCTGTCTGTCCGTCCGACCGCGAATATGACTCCTCCGTCACTGTACCAGGTAGAATGACAAATGAGATGTCGAATGAAAACTTATAATCCAAGGATGGTACTAAAGATGAGAAATTTGACCTAGGACTTCCGGTTTGAGAAAAGGCACGAGAAGTACTGTTTTAAAGTCACCGGAATAGTACAAGTGATATATTAGTCCACGCGCTCGATTACTTTGGGTGAAAACCTAGGACTTACGAAGTCCAATTACTTGTTACAAAATAATTCCATAACAAGTATCCTAGCGAATCCACCGAAAATTATAATGCTTACACAAAAAATATTGTATTTTACTTAATCTTCAGGGGCGTAACAGAGGCCCCCGCAGCATGAAGCTAGCGGGGGGGCCCCGATCGATCTGGGGCCCCATCTTGCCGTCTAATATTATTTCAAAATCTGTTATTGTTATATTATTTTACGTTGTGTGTCCTTTAAAAACGTAAATTTCTAAATAGGCGTATTCGGCAAGTGGATCATTTCATATCTAAAAACTTAATCCTTTTATGGTGACGGAAGACAATAAACTATAATGCTTTGTACGTGACTACTGAAAGATTTGAGAATTGCAATGTGCCGAATTTAAGAACAATATTTCTAAATCTAGAAATGGGTTTTCTCTTTAATCTTTACCTACGTTTAGTATTTCGATACAATTATCCAGAGACGTAACAGAGGCCCACGCAACATGAAGCTCACGACGGGGCTCCAATATGTCATGGGCCTCATCTTGTCGTCTAATATGTAAAAATGTGTTGTCATATTATTCGCATACATACGTTTTTTAAGCAGTGCAGTATTGAAAATGAAGTTGCCTATCCGAATTAATAAAATTGTAGAATATTCGCTGATTGTAGTGCACGAAGAAAGTTGTTCATCTCATAGAGTAATACTATGTACTAATTTAATCATTTAGTAATTTTTGTTCTATTTTATTCTATCTATACCAATAAAGATGAAAAATGTAAGTCGTCATAAACAATGCCTGAATACACCAATAGCTCAGTAAATGACAGTTTTGTAGTGAAATTATCAGCGTCACGACGGACATATTTGCTTGACAATTTGGATTTAGGTTCTAGTTACACTCCACTTCAAATTTGGACGTATGCCGTTGGTTGCTTTTATTTCGGAGGGTGACATCCCTTCTTGGCGTGAAAAACATACGTTTAAAATATGTCCGGAAATGTATAAATTGACTAATTATAGGCAACTTTTGTTCTATAGAGATTCTTTATCTCTGTTAATACTTTTCAAGGCATTTGCGAGTGAAAATGTTTATTTTTCATTAAAAAAAAACTCAAAAATAAGTATTTAATCGAATTAAATATTAGATATCGAAAAAACATTTGTAGCAAAAATGTAGCTTATAAGATACAAAAAAATGACGTACTTATTCATGAAGTAGATCGACACAGTACAAGCTCAGTTGAATCTCATGAAAAATTATTCTTATTTGTCCAATTCCAAATCGAATCTTTCAACCTGAAATAACCAAAAAATGAAGCAATTTTCGGGAAACATTCATTAAAACTTTTTTAAATGTTTCCTTTTTTTTATTTTTTTAAAAAGTTTTTAGCACCAAAACTGTACGAGTTATGCTCAAAATAAAGTTGGCCGCTTTTTGGGTAAAAAAAAATCGTGAAAATCTCCCCCTATTTCGCACCTCAAACAAAATTTATCGTTAGCGCTTTACCATTTACTTTAAATATTTATTGTTTATATGATCTGTAAGTTTGACCGGTTCGAAGTTCTTGTTTTTGAAAAAAATGGTTTCATAGTAAAAAAAAGTTTTTTTATTTTGGAAAAATGCCTTTTTTTCAAAATAACAAAAAAAGTATTAGTGATACCTACGAAAAATCTCAAAGAGTAAAGAAATGTAGGTTTTGCTTTTATAAATATTTTGGCTTTATTTTGTTTATCTGTAAGACAAAAATTGGTTAAGATGTGGCTGTTTAAAATTTGCATATACTCGTGATCAGTGACTCGTTCAAGCCCTTTCAACTAGAACCCTTTCTAAAAAAAGCAATTTAAACCGGTGAAACTTAGAGGTCATATAAAAAAGATAAGTAATTTGTGAAGCGATAATGATTAGTTTAATTTGGGGTGTTAAATAAGGAGATATTTTCACAATTTTTTTATAAAAAAATGGGACTATCTGTCTTTTGAGCGTAACTGGCTTAGTTTTGTTGCTAGAAGCTTTTGTAAAAAATAAAAATAAAGCATTTTTAAACACTTTAAATTCACCGAAAAGTATTTCATTTTTGGTTATTTCGCGTTGAAATATTCGATCTGGAGTTTGACGAATAAGAAAAACCTTTTATGAGCTACAACTTTTCTTTTACTGGGGCGATAGACTTCATTTCTGTTTCCTTTTTTTATAAGCTACATTTTTGCTAACAATATTCTTTTCGATCAAATACTTACTCTTTGAACTATTTGCGAAAAATCGACTAAAAACGTGGTTTTTTTGTAGAACAATAAACATTTTTACTCATAAATAACTCGAAAATTCTTAAGTTGGCCGCTTCGGTGGTGACACTGAAAATTACACGGCATCGCCATATTTTACGTTCATTTACTGGGCTGTAACACATATAGGTATTTGTTACACATGTCGTATTTAGTAATTTTTTAAGGGGGGCCCCATTTCCAATACTGCGGGGGGGCCCCGACGGAGTTTGTTACGCCACTGTTAATCTTCTCTATACAGAAAAAGAAAATTAGAAATTATATATTAAATTGGTAATTAAATTTGTGTTGCAACTATTTATTTTAATTCAATAATATACTATTTTATTTTTGTTACACGTAAAAAATTAAATAATAAAAAATGATATGTAACAAATTTGGGGAGTCCACCATTTTTTGCATCTGGCGTATCCACCATTTTTTATAATTACTACCAATTTTTTAGTTATTTTGATATATTATCTTGGAAACGAATCATTGTCCCATTAGATGGGAGATTTTCTCTCACATATTCAACTTTTGCCTTTCTTTACACAATTTTACAAAAAAGTTGAGGTTTTATCAACGATAAAGCCATTTTCTTTAAAAAGACACGATTTTATTCAATTTTATTATTATTATCTTTATATACAATGTGACTATTGATGCCGCCAATATTTAACATTGAAAAATATTGTGGTAAGTGACCATCTACAACTAACCCCGTGAAACAGAATATAGGATTTTCATATCATCGACCACATCCACGGCGCCTTATATTATATCATAAAAGGATATTATTTTAGGTTTTAAGGGAAAAAATAAAATTAATTTTTATACACAGTTGGTGACGCCACCCGTGTTGAGCTGCCCCCCCCCCCCACTTGCAAAAATTAAAAAACAAATAGCCCTGATTTATGAGCTATTTATGAGCTCTCATATTCCGCAAACTAAAAATTTTGAGCTCGTTCCACTGAGCAGGAATTTAATACCCTAGTGGGGGGGGCTGAGTCAGCCCCCCCCCACTACTTAAAAATAGGAATATTGAATCGGTTTTTGCGGCAGAATTACGAGCTATTTATGAGCTCTTGAAATTATATAGTTTCGATTTTTGAGCTCATCCCCTTCACCCCCAAACAACCCTTTAATTGATTTAACTTAAGAGAAAGATGCTGAGAAAACTTAAAATATATCGTATTGCGAATATAATTCCTATAGCTTATATACTCTAAGAATAAACTATTAAATCAAGAGCATTTCGATTATTGAGCTACAACCCCTTCGCCAGAAAACCACCCTATCTTCCCGGCTTAAGAGAAAGTTGTATTTAAAATGCGTTAAACTAATTATTTGGCGACTACATATCATTTAATAATTTATAAGCTTCCAAATTACGCGCATTTAGATCAGTAAATTGCAATTTATTTTGTATAGTGCAGTCACTGAAGGTAAAAATCAACGATTACCTTCAATTTCGGTGAACCTTCATCGATTTTCACGAAAATTGGTCAGTGGTTAGAGGATACGTCAAGAAACAAAGGTGACATGGTACCACCTTGCGCCTTTACCCTGAGGGTGGATACCGCCCCTTCTCGGGGGTGAAAATTACTTTATAAAAAATAAATGCACAAATCAATAAAAGAACAAATTAAAAGCAAAATTTATTATATAAAGTTAATAAAATAAGTCAATACTTTTTAAGTTATTAAAGATCAAAAATTTTAATTATTTGTGAAAAAAATGCATGTTTTGAAAAGGTTTTTTGTAAATCACTGAAAAACTTTAAGTTTTTACAAAAAAGTTAATAGTAGTTTAATTTGTATAGCTTATATTCTAAGAATAAACTCTTAAATCACGCGTCTTTCGATTATAGAGCTACAAGCCCTTCGCAAGAAAACGACCCCGTATTCCCGGCTTAAGAGAGAGTTGTTCTTAAAATAATTTAAATTAATTATTTGGCGACTACATATCGTTTAATAATTTATGAGCTTGCAAAATATACGCATCTCAATTATTGAATTGCCATTTTCTTTCTATAGTGCAGTCACTGAAGGTAAAAATCAACTAGTACCTTCGATTTCGGTAAATCTCCATTCATTTTCACGAAAATTGGTGAGCGGATTTTGATACTATCAACTTTTTCTGCATCTTATTTTTCATAGGTATTTCTAAGTACTTTGACAAGTATTTAGTACCTAAGTGTTATAAAATGCATCTCTTTCCCGTTATTTAAGCTTGAACCCTTAGATTTTAACAGTCGCGGAAAAAAATATACATTTAATTACCAATAACTTACTTTAAATTAACATTAAAGGGTTTTTCAAGTAAGCAATTTATTATATTTTCTATTAGCTTCAAATTTAGTGATGAAAACTTTTTTGTAAAAACTTACAGTTTTTGAGTCATTTATGAAAAATCGCTCTAAAGCATGCATTTTCTTTCCAAAAATTAAAATATTTGATCTTTAATAACTCAAAAAGTATTGATTTATTTTAATCACATTATATAACAAATTTTGCTTACAATTTGTCCCTCTCTCGATTTGTGGGGTTATTTTTAATAAAGTAATTATCACTCCTGAGAAGGGGTGACATATACCCCAGGCTAAAACCCCAAGTTGTTATTGTCAATTCGTGAAAATAAATGGAGATTTACCGAAATCGAAGGTACTAGTTGATTTTTACCTTCAGTGACTGCACTATAGAAAGAAAATGGCAATTCAATAATTGAGATGCGTATATTTTGCAAGTTCATAAATTATTAAACGATATGTAGTCACCAAATAATTAATTTAAATTATTTTAAGAACAACTTTCTCTTAAGCCGGGAATATGGGGTCGTTTTCTTGCGAAGGGGTTGTAGCTCTATAATCGAAAGACGCGTGATTTAAGAGTTTATTCTTAGAATATAAGCTATACGAATTAAACTACTATTAACTTTTTTGTAAAAACTAGTTTTTCAGTGATTTACAAAAAACCTTTTCAAAACATGCATTTTTTTCACAAATAATTAAAATCTTTGATCTTTAATAACTTAAAAAGTATTGACTTATTTTATTAACTTTATATAATAAATTTTGCTTTTAATTTGTTCTTTTATTGATTTTTGCATTTATTTTTTATAAAATAATTTTCACCCCCGAGAAGGGGCGGTATCCACCCTCAGGGTAAAGGCGCAAGGTGGTACCATGTCACCTTTGTTTCTTGACGTATCCTCTAACTACTGACCAATTTTCGTGAAAATCGATGAAGGTTCACCGAAATTGAAGGTAATCGTTGATTTTTACCTTCAGTGACTGCACTATACAAAATAAATTGCAATCTACTGATCTAAATGCGCGTAATTTGGAAGCTTATAAATTATTAAATGATATGTAGTCGCCAAATAATTAGTTTATTGCATTTTAAGTACAACTTTCTCTTAAGCCGGGAAGATAGGGTGGTTTTCTTGCGAAGGGGTTGTAGCTCAATAATCGAAATGCTCTTGATTTAATAGTTTATTCTTAGAGTATATAAGCTATATGAATTATATCCGCAATACGATATATTTTAAGTTTTCTCAGCATCTTTCTCTTAAGTTAAATCAATTAAAGGGTTGTTTGGGGGTGAAGGGGATGAGCTCAAAAATCGAAACTATATAATTTCAAGAGCTCATAAATAGCTCGTAATTCTGCCGCAAAAACCGATTCAATATTCCTATTTTTAAGTAGTGGGGGGGGCTGACTCAGCCCCCCCCCACTAGGGTATTAAATTCCTGCTCAGTGGAACGAGCTCAAAATTTTTAGTTTGCGGAATATGAGAGCTCATAAATAGCTCATAAATCAGGGCTATTTGTTTTTTAATTTTTGCAAGTGGGGGGGGCCAGCTCAACACGGGTGGTGACGCGGGTGGTCGCTTGATGAGAGAATCTCTCACATGAAGCGCACTGACTCAACAATATGGTGATAGTAAGTAAACTGAGTCACTATCTGAGAGGAGAAGTCTATTAGATTGTCGAGGGAGGATAGTTAGGAGACTAGAAGGAAATACAGCGCGTATCATTTCCCAGAAAAAAAGTTGTGCGCAATTTTCTAAAACCGTGAGAGAAAATCTCATATAGCGACCACTGGCGGGTTAATATTGTCTCATTTTCTTCTTACAACGCACGACGCCTATCCGTTTCGGATGTTACCGAGTTATTCGAGACTGTCACAAGCTGTAATTACAGGGTGCGCCAAACCTCTGGTCTTCTTTGATTACGGCTAAACTATGAGATATACAAAAAAATGTTTATAACAAAACTAATGTGTATCAAAGAGGTCTATAATTTAAAATTATTTTCAAATATACAGGGTGAGTCAGAACGACGGTATGAACCAAAGTTGTATTTTTTTAAATGGAATACCCTGTATATTAAATCATTTTTAAATATATTATTTAAAAATATGAAAAATTTGTATAAGGTCTTATAGGCCTAAAGTTAATAATTTTCGAAATATTTGCATTTTTATTGAGAAAAATGGTAATATTTATAGAGTTGTGGATTATGTTTCCAAGGAAATAAAAATTTAGGTGATAGGTCAAAGTTTTTAAAATATAATGTTATTTTTAAATAATTTAATATTTTTTACTTTTAGCCATAAAATATACAGTGTGATCACTATTTGCAAATACAAAATTTTCTCATTTTTTTTAAATGGGACACCCTGTATATTAGTTTTGCCTTTTGTAGTAAATGTTACAACCTTTCTTTTGGTATAAGGTTGTATGTACCTAGCGTGTTTCGTTTTGTAGATATTTTAAAAAAACTATAGATTTTACGTTTTTGCGGACTTTTTATTTAAAAATTTTTTTGCAAAAATATAATTATAATCTGGTTTTAGAAACATACACTAAAATATAAAATATGAAAATAAAAACGTCATTAAAGATTAAAATAAATCGTATGCTAGTACAATTCAATTGAATTTAATAACTTTAAATTATTTTACAAAAAATATTTTACCATATTAATGAATACATAAATTAGTTACTAAATTAAATAAACAACCAAATTTTAAATCAATCGTAGTAATTCTTCTACCGCAGCAACTTTCCTGTACCAAATTAATTGTTAGTTATATTGTATTTACGAGTAAGATCAGTTAATAACTTTTTAATTTACCTACATCTTGAGAACGTATAAAGTATGCTTTGAAACAAATGAACGTTATGGAAGTATATTAAGAAGTAAATAGTATCTATGTACCTACTCGTGTCAAAAAAGCTGGTAATAATTTCTAATGGTTTCGCCCAAAACAAATGTCATATCCAAAAATTTTTCGGTTAAAAAATTAAACTTTAAAATATAAAAAATTGTTACAAAAATTTCAACTACAAAAGTATTACCAGTTTTTGTGACACCAGTAAATACTATTTATATTAATAAATAATTTGGCTGATAAATTTAACATTCATTTGTTTCAAAGCATACTTTATAATAATTTTTATATTCTCAAGATGTATGTAAGTAAATTTAAAAGGTAAATTAAAAGTTTAACTAAATACAATTTAACTAACAATTAATTTGGTACAGGAAAGTTGCTGTAGTAGAAAAATTACTACGGTTGATTTAAAATTTTGTTGTTTATTTAATTTAGTAACTAATTTATGCATTCATTAATATGGTAAAATATTTTTTGTAAAATAATTTAATGTTATTAAATTCAATTGAATTGTACTAGCATACGATTTATTTTAATCTTTAATTACGTTTTTATTTTCATATTTTATATTTTAGTGTATGTTTCTAAAACCAGATTATAATTATTTTTTTGCAAAAAAATTTTTAAATAAAAAATCCGCAAAAACGTAAAATCTATAGTTTTTTTAAAATATCTACAAAACGAAACATGCTAGGTACATAGAACCTTATACCAAAAGAAAGGTTGTAATATTTACTACAAAACTCAAAATTAATATATAGCGTGTCCCATTTAAAAAAAATGAGAAAATTTTGTATTTGCAAATAGTGATCACACTGTATATTTTATGGCTAAAAGTAAAAAATAATAAATTATTTAAAAATAACACTATATTTTAAAAACTTTGACCTATCACCTAAATTTTTATTTCCTTGGAAACATAATCCACAGCCCTATAAATATTACCATTTTTCTCAATAAAAATGTAAATATTTCGAAAACTATTAACTTTAGGCCTATAAGACCTTATACAAATTTTTCACATTTTTAAATAATATATTCAAAAATTATTTAATATACAGGGTGTTCCATTTAAAATAATACAACTTTGGTGCATACCGTCGTTCTGACTCACCCTGTATAATTGAAAATAATTTTAAATTATAGACCTCTTTGATACACATTAGTTTTGTTATAAACATTTTTTTGTATATCTCATAGTTTAGCCGTAATCAAAGAAGACCAGAGGTTTGGCGCACCCTGTATATTATTATTTTAACCTGTAATTAATTTAGCCAATGCTAATGTATTGATTTAATTTGTACATGTTGAATGACAACACATGTGGAGATTCTAGCCGGATTAAATATACAGACTGAAACAGCCAAATAAAATAAATTCGATAATAAATTAACATGGGAGCGTTAAAATAATCGCTGGGTAGTTTTAATTGCGCATTTTTCCAATAAAATTTTTTCTTAAAAAGATGAAACATCAGCGCGTCATCAATATTTTTGTTTTTCGAAAGTTCTGCGAACTTTCAACAGTGCGGCAACAGTGCGTCGGCAGTACGACAGTGACAGTGACACTATACTATCAAATACCATAATTACTATATCAATGAGAAAATCCCAGTAGCTGGCTGTATACCATAGTTAAAAAACTAATACAGAAATAAAAACAATTTGTATATTGGTATATAAAAATTTTCATTAAAACTTTTTAAAAGTGTCCTATAAATGGATTAAAGCATAACGTTGTCGATCTGATTCACATTATCCTCAGTGCACTCTGTTACGTACATGAAATTAGCACACTAATAAAAGTGGTGACATCAAAATATACGGTTTAGGTACATGTTATAATTGTAAAAAGTAATGCGACTCTAAGTCGATGGTAATGGATTTTATTCTGAAACTTAAAGAGCAACATGGTTCCTTGCGGTTCCTTGCGGCCGATGGTTCCTTCCATGGTGTGTGCCTTTTGAACTGGCAAGAACCACGTGTTCCAATCGAGCAAGGAACCATGTTGCTTTATAAGTATTAGAATAGAATATATTACCATCAACTTAAGTCGCATTACTTTCTACAATTTTAACATGTGAACCATATATTTTTTCACCACTTTCATTAATGTGCTAGTTTCATGTAGGTAACAGAATCCACTGAGGATGATCTGAATCAGATCGAAAACGTTATGCTTTAATCCATTTGGACGACACTTTTAAAAAGTTTTAATAAAATTTTTTATACCAAAAAACAAACTGAAGCTTTTACTTCTGTATTAATCATTACATAGGGGCGCTAAATGTTGCCAGAAAATAATCGATTTTTAGTAGTTCCAATGTGACACAAAATCTAGACATGGGATAAAAAATTTATTTGGAGAAAGTGTACTTTTTTGTTCTTTTTAATGGCGGTACAGGCTCATTTTTGCAATACTTTAAATAATTATAGAGTAATTTCCACATACTAACATATTTCTCAAATTAAGCTCTGTACGGCCATAATTTACTATATTACAAATATGTGTGCCACATATCTCGACAAAATATTCGAAATTAAAGCTGAAATCCTGCCTCTTAAAGTTTTCTATAGCAAATAAATGTAGTTTTTTTTTAATTCTCGGTATTTCACTTGTACAACACTTGAAACGAGTAAGCGATGGCCTACACCAGCTAATTGAAATAATATTCGAAAATATTACTTCAATCATCCAAGATTAGTGATGAGCGAGACTGGTCTTGGTCTTGCGGTCTTGGTCTTGGTCTTGCAGCAAGACCAAGACCAAGACCAAGACCGCCTTTTGGTTGCAAGACCAAGACCAAGACCAAGCTTGCAAGAACAAGACCAAGACCAAGACCGAACCTTGCAAGACCACGCAAGACCAAGACCAACCTGCAAGACTCTTGCACTTTTTTGAGAAAAATTGGTTTTTATTATTTAACTTTATTATTTTAGTTCAATTATATATACTGACATTGTAAGAAACTTTAAACAATATCGAATTTTTAAAATACATAATATTTTGGTTATATTTTTAAGTCGTTTTGATTAAGTCAAACGGTTTGCATTTTCTCAACCTTCAAAGTGTCCAGAAGGCAAGTTTTCAAACGGCGACAGTTCTAGGACAATTGAAATTACTTGTAAGACAAAAAAATGTAATTATGGATAGGGTAATCCATTTAAAAAAATGCAATTAAAACTGTTTTTATGTACCAGTAGCTTTCGCTTTTTTGTCTAATAAAAATACTGACACTTATTTCAATTCTTTTCGCATAATCGAGGAAAAATGTAGGTCGTTAAATTTAAAATGAATACAAAAAATATCATAATAGATTTTGAAAAGGGATTCACAATGCTTTGAAAGCACTGTGGTCTGAATAAAAAATAACTGGTTGTCGATGGTAATGTGTCAAGCTTGGTATCGCAAAATTCAAAGCTTAGGTTCAGTTTCTGAATATAATGACAAAAATTCCGATACTGGGAAATTTTTAAAATTATTTTTTGGATTAATTTTTTACAATCAACGAAAGTTGGAAGTTGAATTATTTGTGAAAATCCCGGATGACAAACGTGTAAAGAGTTTTACTGATTTCATAGTTGAAAATTATTTGGAAGAATCTAGGTTTTCCCCAGAAAGGGCCAGTAGTACAAATAGTATGTGCCGCACTTGAAATGCATGCGCATCATTTCCGTGTGTTTTAAATTCTAGTTTTTACTACCCACATCCGAATATTTTCAACTTTTTAAATGTCATAATGGGTATTCAATCCAAAAATATGTGAAAATAAAAAGTGCGAATAACTCGTGTTACGAGAGCAATGTAGTTTAAATAAAATTAAAGAACTGCAAGATAACAAATTACAGAATTAAGCTTTTATAACTCCCCATTAGGTTTAGTTATTATGTTATAGTATTAGGTCTATAAATAGGTATGGTAAATATGTACGTATTTACTAAAAACTATGTTTTAGTTAGTGTATAAAAAAAGTTAATTATATTAACGAATGATTAAATAGAGTAAAAAATATTTGATTTTTGTGTTCTCTTAAAAAAATTTAATCTATGTTCTTAAATTTGACCCTCGTAGGATAATTACTACAGTGTTCGAGTGAAAGGAGCAGATCATTATCTTTTAACAACTATAAACCGTTTATCCCTTTTCGTAAAATCCGTGAATTGAAGGTCCCCGACCATTTGTGGCACCTTTAAGAAGCTCTTTTTCTTTAACATTTTATTAAAATACAGGGGAAATAAACAATAATCCAGACTCAAGACGTGGTCTGAAGGCAGGCGGCAGGTATCGACAGCATGCAAAACACAACGTGACACAACCGAAGGCCGGCAATTGCAACAAGGGTTGTAAATGCAGGTTTTTCCTACTGATAAACATTACCATTATAAAAATATACTCTAATCTCTTTATATAGAGAGAAATAATTAGGACATTAGGTTAATGTATATTGTCAAAATTGGTATCCGTTTGAAACTAAATTCTACATTCTGTTAAAATTTTAAAGCAAAAAATATAGTTTCATTCTTCACATCTTTATTTATTTCAATGTACATTTTATTCGAAATTGTTTGGTTCAAATTATTACTACCAAAAAAGCAAGACCAGCAAAACTCTTGCAGCAATACCAAGACCAAGAACAAGACCGGCTAGTGCAAGACCAAGACCAAGACCAAGACTGCGTTTTAGCTGCAAGACCAAGACCAAAACCAAGCTTGCAAGAACAAGACCAAGACCAAGACTAGCCTGGTCTTGGTATTGTTCTTGTTTTGCTCATCACTATCCAAGATAGCCATCGCCATACCCTTTGCTTAGCTCAGTCACTCAGGTGTGTGTTTATCTTGTCCTAACCTTAGATATGAACTGTGAAAATTTAGAATGGAAGCAAACAAAACATCATTTTTAACTAATCATGTTTATTGTTCAATAAAGATATAATAAAAATATGACTTAGTAAATTGCATTAACAAATATATTCAAATTCTTGCCAAAAACTAACAATTCTGGATTATACTTATGGCTTTTGGTATCTGATGGTAACTTCTTGATGTTGAATGGTACTGCTGTGTACTTCTCTTGACCTGGGCAGATGTTGTGGCCCTAGGTCAGTGCAGCTACGGTCTTGGTTGTTGCAGCGTAGATTTCATGGTCCCCATTGTGTCAGCCTTAGTTCCATCACCGGTGTGGATGACTTGAAGCTCCCGAAGGGAGAAAGGTTAGAGTTCTTTCCAAAAACTGTAACAGTAAAACACATATCAACAATCAAGAAGAAAAACCAAAATGTACCTTTGCCAAATAGTATTCAAACAGTAGCAGATGGCAAAGGTAAATTAAATGGAATTAAAATGAGGAGAATAGTTAAAATTTGGTTTACACGTGCATATTAATAGATGAAAAGAAATATAGAAACATAAACACATGGTATAACATTATAATAATGATTTCTTACCCCAAGAGAGTGAAAGTCTGGAAATAGATAGGACCTTATGGGCCCATCTCTTTAAATAGATTTATTTTTCCCTTCCATTTGGATTTTGTGTCAGCGAGTAGGGATAAAGTGACACTTTCATGACAGTGCGATATAGGTGGCGGGCATGTTCCGTATTGAGACAGATACTTACAGAGTAAGAATACGGGGTGTGTTCAGTATGTTCAATCGATGATTTAAATAAAAAGAGATATAGTAAATAGAAGATAATAAAAGAGTATAATAAAAGAGGGTAATAAAAGAGGGCGCCAACCGATTTTTAAAGTGGGAAAATGGGTAAACGAAATAGAAGAAGATAATTATTAATTAAAGTATTAAAGGAAATAAGGTAAAATAATTATTTAAAAATAAAATATCAAAGATGTGACGTTTGTAACGTTACACACTCCTCTCACCCATCAGAAAAATTTTGAACACAAGTGAGAAATTTTTCTCAAAGAAAACAAGAATGTTACACACTGTATAAGTTATATGCAGTCTAGTGTGTTTTTTTGCACCAACGTTTTTGTTATTACAAACAAGATCTATTGTTTTCTTAACCTTAAAAGTTTTAAAACAACTTGAAAGCTATACACGAAACTAAACAAAAAGGAAAAAAAAACAAATGACCAGAAACTTTCTTGAGCATATTGTTTTAGTCTTATTCTTGTCGCACGTTATTTCGACGTGTCGTATATCGCAAAAAGACCGGCCGACAACTTAAACTTAATCTTTTTTTTATTCGCTTCTATCAGCGTTAGTTTTCTTGTAGGAGGTTTTCTAATGCGTCGAAGATGACTCTGCGTACAATCTATTACGTGACTTGTTAGACAAGCCCGAGTTTACCTCGAGACGGCATAGAAACACACTTCGTAATATAATATACACAGACACATCGTAAAATGATTTATCTCTTAAAAGATATTATAAATATATTGTTAATTTTTTTTTTCTTATAGTTATTATTTAATAGTAAGAAATAGTGAAAAAGACTTAGAACAAAAACTGGAACAGTGGAGGCAAGCTTTGGATAAAAAGGTTTAAATCTTAGTAGGACAAAAACAGAGTATTTGGAATGTTAATTTAAAGATGGAGTTACTACAAATAAAATGGTATCTTTGGATGGTGAACTGATTGTTAAAAGCAATAGTTTTAAGTACCTGGGATCGGTATTACAGAGTAATGGAGAAATAGATGAATATGCATGCAGTAGAATTAGGGCTGGATGGATAAAGTGGAAAGAAGCGAGTGGTGTGTTGTGTGACAGAAAAATTCCAATAAAGCTGAAGGGAAAATTCTATAAAACAGGCATAAGACCGGCTATGATGTACGAAACTGAATGTTGGGCAGTGAAGAAGAAAGAGGAACAACGAATACATGTGGCAGAAATGAGAATGCCTAGATGGATGAGTGGAGTGACAAAAAAGGATAAAATTAGAAATGAGTATATTAGGGGAAGTCTAGGTGTGGCACCAATTGATGCCAAAATGAGAGAGCATAGGTTAAGATGGTTTGGTCATGTTCAACGTCGAGACGTTAATCACCCAATACGAAGAATAGCTGAAGTGCGGATTCCTGGAAGGAGTAGGAGAGGAAGACCAAAGAAGACGTGGGGGGAGACGATAAGGCAGGACATGTTAATAAAGTGGATTGACATTGATATGACCCAAGATAGAATTGCGTGGAGAAATGCAATTAATAATAAGAAAGATTTTTAAGAAAATTTAAAAATGCGCTTTATAATTTGATCTTTTTCAAAAACCATTCATTTTATTCCAGTCCAACTTTTTGAACATAGAAACAACACTATAATAAAAAGTGTTGTAGACGGAAAACGATGTATTTAAATTCTGATGGATGAGGGGTTAAGTACACTTCTCGTTTCTTCTTAAAATATATTAGTCATCAAATTTTTTTTTGCAGAATATCTCGCTTAGTTTGAATGTAATCGACATTTAGTATTGCTCATTTTAAAGGTAGTCCAGAAAGCCACTGCGCATCCGCTAGGAAAAATAGTCTAATTCAGATTTTTTGCATAATCTTACACAAAAAGGACCCCTTTTAACAAATTTGCATGTTGCCAGAACCAAAAGTTAGTCAAAAATTTTTTAAACGTTTTTTTTTGTTTTTTTCCTAAAATTATTTTTTTTGCATGGAACAAATTTTTTTTAGGTTTTTTGGAACATTCCAAATAGAAAAGGTCTTTAGTGACTTTTCTCTAAAGTTGATAGTTTTTGACATATAAGCGATTAAAAATTGAAAGATTGCGAAATCGGCCATTTTTAACCCTCAAAAACTATGTGAAAAACTGAAAATTTTAATGTTGCCAAGGTAGTTTGGTATTCTTTAAACATCGATTGATGAAATTCCGAAGAGTTTTTGCAATACAATATCAAAAACCGCTTTGTTTTTTAATTGCCAATCAAGCGTGCGCGACACTATTTTCCACCGTTGCATGTGATACAGTATGGTGCAAATGAAAGGAATAAATTCGTTATTTCGTAAACCGGTGACTTTAAGGAAAAATCCCAAAACAGGTCGGTTTTTATTTTTAAGTTATGATATTGTGGCATATATAGTATACTAGTGACGTCATACATCTGGGCGTGATGACGTAATCGATGATTTTTTAAATGAGAATACGGGTCGTGTGCTAGCTCATTTGAAAGGTTCTTCAATTCTCTATACAGTAATATAAACATGTACATAATTATTTATACAGGGTGTCCAAAATTTTTTTATTAATTTAAATCATTTGGCAAATTGACAAAAAATTAAATTATTTGACACCCTGGATAAATAATTATGTAAATGTTTATATTACTGAATAGAGAATTGAAGAACCTTTCAAATGAGCTAGCACACGATCCCTATTCTCATTTAAAAAAAATCATCGATTACATCATCACGCCCAGAAGATGACGTCACTAGTATACCATATATGTCACAATATCATAACTTAAAAATAAAAATCGACCTGTTTCGGGATTTTTCCTTAAAGTGGCCGGTTTAAGAAATAACGAATTTATTCCTTTCATTTGCACCATACTGCGTACACATGCAACGGTGGAAAATAGTGTAGCGCACGCTTGTTTGGCAATTAAAAAACAAAGGGGTTTTGAATATTGTATTGCAAAAAACTCTTCGGAATTTCGTCAATCGATGTTTAAACAATATCTACCTACCTTGGTAACAATCAAATTTTTAGTTCTTCACATAGTTTTTGAGGGTTAAAAATGGCCGATTTCGCAATTTTTCAATTTTTAATTGCTTATATGTAAAAAACTATTAACTTTAGAGAAAAGTCACTAAAGACCTTTTCTGTTTGAAATGATCCAAAAAACCTAAAAAAAATTTGTTCCATGCAAAAAAAAATAATTTTAGGAAAAAACAAAAAAAAACGTTTAAAAAATGTTTGACCAACTTTTGGTCCTGGCAACATGCAAATTTGTTAAAAGGGGTCCTTTTTGAGTAAGATTGTGCACAAAATCCGAATTAGAATATTTTTCCTAGCGGATGCGCAGTGGCTTTCTGGACTAAGGTCTTTTTAAGCACTACAAAAGTTATTAGTATCATTATACACCTAAAATCGACAGTTTCTCTGTTATTTCAAGTTGAATACACCGATTTGAGCCTGCAGCAAAAAAACAAACTCTTCTTACCTACCATATCCCTCTTTGTATTTTAACTAGATTTATGAAGGAACCAATCTTTGTTTTTTTTATAATCTACAGAAATATTTCATACAGTTTTTTTGTTAGATGCATAGTTTTTAAGGTGTTCGCAAAAATCCGTCCGAAAAGGTGTCATTTTTCAACGAAAATGGCCAATTTTCAACCACGAATAACTAAAAATATTGAGTTTTCAAAAAATAATTATAGAACAGTTTTTGCTTAAAATTAGGTTCTGTAGCCTCTTCAGTGGCTATTTTAACCAAATCATGTTTCACCCCCGAGAAGCGGTGGGAACCACCCCAAGATAAAAGCGCACATCGGCATAGGGTAGACCTTATTTTTTGAGCTATTCCCTGCTTACTGTAAAAATATCAAGTTAATCGATGTAGTAGGATGGAATTCGGAGCCAAATACCCTCATTTACTGCCCTATTATATTGACCCTACATTTTCATACCTTCCGTTGGGGTTTCCTGAATAATATATGAAATGATCACTAATTTTAGAATACCTAAAATTCGTCCATCTTATTTCGTTAATACTTAATCGTTAATCTTTTTTCCGTTAATCTTCAATCTTTTTTACATCAAACTGGAATTATCTTTGGTTCTTCTACGTAGTTTTAAATCGTGTATTTCTAGCAGTCATATGAAATCATGTATCACAAATTATGTTTCACAAAAACCGAACCCCAATAGCAAAACAACGTTTGAAATAAAAAAAATATTAAGAAATACAGTTGAGTCCACGAGTCTTTACCCTCGAGTGCGTCACGAGTACGTCATCATTTAAAGCATACGAAATAATAGTATAATATAGTTGATCCAAAAGATGGCATAACCCAGACATCCAAAGTGAAAGTTATCCTTCAACACCAAATTGTTCTATATGGTCCACACAATGTCCAGAAAAAAGTCACACCATTTTGAGCGTCGGGTTTGGGGGGGAGAGGGGGGAGAAATCGGTAAATTCGTAGTTTTTTAAGTTTTTCGCCAATATTTCTAAAACTATGCGGTTTAGCATGAATAACCTTCTATACAAAATTGTTCTACATTAAATTTGAAATAAAAAAGGTTCTATGCATAATCTTTCAAAAATGAATGGTTCCAAAGTTACGGAGGTAGTATAATATAACTGTTCCAAAAAAAAGCCTAACAAAAACATCCAAAGTAAAAGTTTTCCTCCTACACCAAAATGTTCTATATGGTCCACATATTGTTCAGTAAAAAGTTACACCATTTTGAGCGTCCGGTTTGGGAGGGAGATGGGAGAAAAGCCGGTAAATTAGTAGTTTTTTTAAGTTTTTCGTCAATATTTCTAAAACTATGCTTTAGCGTAAACAATGTTGTATATAAAAATGTTCTACATGAGATTTAAAACAAAAAATGTTTGATACATAATTGTTATAAAAGCAACGGTTCCAGAGTTACGGAGGGTGAAGTGTCAAGGTTTTCGATACTTTTTATATTTTTTGGACAATATTTATGATATAACTATACCAAAAACCCAGACATCCAAAGTGAAAGTTATCCTCCAACACCAAATTGTTCTATATGGTCCACATAATGTTCAGAAAAAGTCACACCATTTTGAGCGTCGGGTTTGGGGGGGAGAGGGGGGAGAAATCGGTAATTATAAAAAGTATCGAAAACCTCCACTTTTCACCCTCCGTAACTCTGGAACCGTTGATTTTATAACAATTATGTATAGAACCTTTTTTGTTTTCAATTTTATGTAGAACATTTTTCTATAGAACATTCCTTACGCTAAAGCATAGTTTTAGAAATATTGATGAAAAACGCAAAAAAACTACTAATTTACCGACTTCTCCCCCATCTCCCCCCCCCCCCCCAAACCAAAAGCTCAAAATGGTGTAACTTTTTACTGAACACTATGTGGACCATATAGAACAATTTGGCGTTGAAGGAAAACTTTTACTTTGGATGTCTGGGTTAGGCCTTTTTTTGGACCAATTATACTATACTACCTCCGTAACTTTGGAACCGTTCATTTTAAAAGGGTTATGTATTAGGCCTTTTTTATTTCAAATTTAATGTAGAACAATTTTGTGTAGAAGGTTGTTCATGCTAAACCGCTTAGTCTTAGAAATATTGACGCAAAACGTAAAAAACTACGAATTTGTAGATTTATCCCCCCTCTCCCCCCCAAACCCGACGCTCAAAATGGTGTGACTTTTTTCTGAACATTATGTGGACCATATAGAACAATTTCGTGTTGGAGGATAACTTTCACTTTGGATGTCTGGGTTTGGGTCTAACTATACCATACTATAAGTCGGAAATTTACTAAACGCAACAGCAAGTGACAGTAAGTAGCTACTCCTCCGATCACGGGTTAAAATTTGACGTTATCAAAAAATAAAATGTCAAAGTAAGTTTTGCTTTAAAATTTTGGTGCAAAATTACAGCTACATTTGAAGTAGCTTAATAAATTATTTTAATATCATTGATTAATAAATAAATAAACAATTAATAAAAAAATTCAATAACATATTATTTTCTTTTTGTTATTTTATTCACTTTGGCGGAATATTAAACACAAGCATTTCTTAACTGTGTCAATGAGGTTAGCTTTGTACGTTGTCAAAATTAATCGTAGAATAACATAAATTTATCATAAAATTTCAAACTCCAATATAAAATTAGTTGTGAAAACATCTGTTTGTATACTATAAAAAAACTTCAAAATGTAAAAATTCGACAAAGTAACAGCAAAAAATTCAACAAACTGACAGCCACAAAAGTAAACAAACCAAAACGTCAGAAATTATACTTAAAATGTGAAAACATGCCCAATCGTCTTTTTTGTACCTATCTCTTTTCAATGTACTGAGGCTAGATCGTTCATAAAAATAACATGTGTTTTTACTTAATAACAGGCGGTATCTGGACGCACGGGTAAAGACTCGTGGACTCAAGTTGTAACTGAGTATGCTTATATCATTTGTACTTTGGTTGTTGTAAACATTAAAAAATATTTTGAAAGCTTGATCATCCAAAACAAGAAAATTTAGCATGCAAAAGCTAAAGTTCAGATATATTTTTTCTTCTTCTTCTTCAGGTGCCGTCCTCGTTCCGAAGTTTGGCTATCATCAAGGCTATGCGTATTTTTGATACCGTAGATCTAAATAATTGGCAGCTGCTGCACTTGTACCAATCTCTGAAATTCTTCAACCATGAATGTTTTCTTCTGCCAATGGATCTTTTACCTATTATTTTTCCCTGAATAATTAATTGTAGTAGCGGTACTTTTGTCCCCTCATTATATGTCCCAAGTTTTGCAGTTTGCGCTTTTTAATAGTAAGCGCAAGTTCTTTTTCTTTCTGCATCCTTCGCAACACTTCCATGTTTGTCACTCTCTCTCTGTCCACGATATTCTCAGTATCCTGCGCCTGCGGTACATCCACATCTCGAATGCTTCTGTTTTCCTTGTATCGATCTTTTTCAGTGCCCAAGCTTCCATTCCATAGAAAAGAACTGACAGCACGTAACATCCCATGAGGCGAATTTTAAGATTTAAACTTAGCTCTCTTCCGCATAAAACTGTTTTCATTTTGGTAAAAGTAGCTCTAGCTTTTTCTATTCTGATCTTGATTTCTTCAGAGTTGTCGTTGTTTTCATTAATCACAGTTCCCAGGTAATTATATTTTCTAACACGCTCAATTCTTTGATCATGTACGGTTATGTCAGAAAAATTTTGTGGAGATTTCGACACCATCATTATTTTTGATTTTGATGTTAAGTGATAAACCGAACTTTTCGCTGCACTCTACTATTCTGTTTATCAGTGTTTGGAGATCTTCCGGGGTTTCTGCTATTAATACTGTGTCATCAGCGTATCTCAAATTGTTTATTATAGTGCCATTTATTTTAACTCCTATGTCTTGGTCAGCAAGGGCTCTGTTTATAATATCTTCTGAATATAAGTTAAACAAGGTTGGTGAAAGTATGCATCCCTGCCTTACGCCTTTTTTTATCTAGAGTTCCTCGGTTGTTTCCCGTTCTACTCTAATATTCGCCTTCTGGTTATAGTAAATATTGAAAATAATTCTGAGGTCCCTATATATATTTTTTATACATTATTATATTCAGATTTTCATACCATAATAAATAAATTTCATGTAGTTCTCCCCTCTGGACTACAATATGGCAAATTTAATAACTTATAGTAGCTGCAATATAAACTTAAACATTTACTACACTGTTGTGCGGTTCGTTCTAAATCATGAAAATATTACCACATTTGTATAGTGGAAACAAAATTGCGCCGCTATTTACTATGTAAATGCACGACTTGGTGAAAATAAACCACAACACAATATTAAGCTAGCTATCACAAACAGAAAGCTAATAAACAACAAATAGTCTATCCAGAATTAAGATAAACCGTTGGCTTGATTTAACATACCGAAAATTGTGTAAAATTATAATATAATAGTAATTTACGTAACAAGTTCCGGAAGTGATATTTCACGATACGAGTAGGAAGTTTTGTCGTTTGTCACCACTGCTATTTAATGTATATAGGTAGTGAAAGCATCTGTCATGAAGCCCTTTTGCAAGGAAATGAAGGAATCGTAATCAATGGAGAGGTTGAAATAATATTCGATATGCACACGACACTGTACCAGTTGCAAGAACAGTAGAAGAATTACAAAGATTACTTACAAACATAAATATTGCTTGCAACAATTATGGCATAAACATTAATATCAAAAAAACCAAGTATATAGTCTTCAGTGAAATCATGACGCAACCAGCACATATTAGTATAAACGGCATTCAAATTGAGAAAGTATCAAGTTACAAATACTTGGGAACTTTAATAAACGAAACTGGAGACCAAAGCAATGAAATAAAAAGACGTATCGAAATTGCCAGGGCCACCTTCATAAAGATGAGAAAATTCTTCTGCAACAGAGATATGAGCAATATGAGCATCCCTCTACGATTAAGAATGCTAAGAGGCTACGTATTTACCACGCTATTATACGGTGTAGAGGCCTGGACTCTCAAACAGAACAACATAAAAAATATTGAAAGTTTCGAGATGTAATGCTACCGTCGAATGCTGAAGATAAGTTGGGTTGAAAGAATCACAAATCTTGAAGTAATACGAAGGATAGGAAGAAACCCAGAAATTTTGTTAACGATAAAACGAAGAAAACTCGAGTATTTGAATCACCTGATGAGAGGTCATAAATACGCATTACTTCAAAATATAATGCAAGGAAAAATAGAACAAAAACGGAATCCAGGCCGTAGAAGAATGTCATGGATGCGGAATTTGAGAGAGTGGTTTGGCTGCACCACTAATGAACTTTTTAGGTCAGCTGTAAACAAAGTCAGGGTAGCCTTGATGATTTCCAATCTCCGATAGGAGTGGCACAAGAAGAAGAAGAAGGAAGTTTCGAGGGCGAGACATAGGCGAGTCCTGGAATCCTGCGAGTCTCGTAAAATCACTTTTGGATCGTGTTGTGTACAATATTTTTCTGCAGCCGTTTTGTATGTTAAAAAGAATAATATGGATAAACTTTACTAATGAACTTTTATTAAACACTTTAAAGTTGCTCTCGTGAATTCAACATTAGAAAAATCTACTTATGAATATTAATAGCACAATTACTTACATTGATATTGTTAGGAATATTAACAGAAGTGGCAGTATTGAAATTAGTGTTACCTATCTACCCAAAATCGTCCCGAAAGTAAAAAAAGCTTCCCGAAAGTGAAAAAATTAGTCCAGAAAGCAGCTACTTTCGGTACGAGTTGTGTAAATAGGTATCTTCGATTTAATAAATCATACCGAAAGTTTTATTTTCGGGACGGCTGCAGAAAAGTCTATTTCAGTGATTAGTTATATTATTTTTTCTACAGTTGTTTAATAACATGCTCATTATTCAATAGTTTTGAATATATCCCATAGAACACCTCTTACTTTACCCGTGAGTAATAGTTCATTACTCACAGATCATTACTCACGAGTTTAATTAATCAAGTGATGCATGACTAATGTAGGGATGGGAAATACCTACTGGTTATAACCTAATACCGGTTTTTTCCTCAATAGGAAAAGGTTGGAGTAGGCAACCCATTTTGCTCAATATAAAGAATATTTAGTCGTATTAAACATTGATGGCACCACGGGTATTATGGATAATAACGCTTTCGGTCAACGTATATGGGCAAGAAGCCCTCAGAATACACAACATTGGCCTCGTTAATATCCTTATAATACTTTTAATATCTTAATAACTATAAAGTTTTAACATAATAAAAGTATTATTAATATTTTTTTCTATCAATAAAATATTTCAATAAATACATAATATCTGTATCCTGTTTTAAACCTCTAACGCGACTTTATTATTACATTAGGACAGTCTGCTATATCTAGGGCCTACGGTATATAAGGAAGGTAACAGGGCCAGTGCTACGCTTCAACCGCCTATTATTACCCCTGATTTTATCCAAAGTACTCATTTTATTCAGGCTTAGTCGACCTGGGGCCTATAGACATTTTTAAAAATGTCTAGCTGGTTTCGCCGCGCTTGCGCGGCGCTTGAATTTGAACCCAGTCCTACCTGCATGGAAGTCAGACATCCTACCGCCTGAGCTACTCCAGTCCTTCAATAAATCCATACCGTACAATAGACAGATACTTTAAAACTTTATTTACAATTTTAAGTACGAAAAATGATTGCTTCTTTAAATTTGGTATATTTTATAAAAGTTACACTAAATAAATAATTTGTTTCAATTTCTCTTAAAAAAATATTCTATAACAGTGATTTAAGGGGTTTATCAAAACGTTTTTCAACCAGACAGAATGATGGGAGAATACGGATACACAGCGTTATCCTTTCTTTCGGGAATTCGTCAAACAAACTTTTCCAATTTGAAGGTTACATATGTCTGGAATTCCTAATACATATACTCATACTTGCAGTTCAATTCCTTTTGTTTGACGAAGCGATTCTCGAATCTGGGGTTTTTGAGTCCTTTGTGAACACGTTTTGATTGAAAAATCAATTTTATAGTTAAGTTTAAAATGTGGACTGAAGTATTTTGATTTTGTTATACAATGTTCAAGAAATTAGGTCATTAGGTACTCAACACTTTTTATACAACAAGTAAATAAATTTTTTATTGTGAATACCGATCACATGAAATATAAATATAGAACGTAAATATAAAAACAGTCATCCTCACGCTAAATATATTCATCCATAAGATTGATTTATATGACACAAAAGAAGTCTTTTGACGAAAACGAAGAATAATAAACTGACGTTTGGAACGTCAGAAAAGTGTATTAACAGAAAGTTGACAGTTCCAGAGTAGTGCGTAGTGCTTCAGAGAAAATTAAAAGACCAACTTAGTAAGATGATTCAGATTTGATTATAGTACATAGCATCCACTATGTGCTTACACGTATTTCGTATTTACTTTATCCTCATCAGAGCACCTGTTTAAAGGCTTCTTCTTTACGTGCCGTCTCCTAATCGGAGGTTGGATAACATCATCACTATCTTTACTCTATCTACCGCTGTTCGGAAGAGTTCTATATTTTTTCATCTTAAAAAACTCAGACGATAAATATTTTAAACTTTACACCGAGAGAAAAAAATTCTTGACATAAAGAAACTTTATTAATATTTAAGAAAGATAGACTTGGCATATTGCCTAAGAAATATATCTTTGTATGTAAGATATAATTTTCTAAAATATTTCAAATAAATTTTAATATACCCAAAGAAATATATCTTAAACATGATTGAACTATCACTTTCTGGCAAACTGCAAGCCCATTTGGGCATTTGTCTGAAAGAAATTATATTTGTTATAAGAATATATTTTCTTGGCATTACAAAACTCTTCTTTCTGAGCAATAATATTTCTTAGCAAGGAATATTGTTATCTTACCATTATTAACTAATTTAAGATATTTAAGGCATTTAATTTAAGAAATATATTTCGCAGATATAATTGTGTATTTATAATTAAGTTACATTTATTAAAAATAAAGCGATATTACATACGGCGAAATAAATCATTCTGTTAAGGTAAAATTATTCGTTTTTATATAATAAACAGGATATAAAACGTTAGATATTAATACATACAAATAATTTCTCCACTCTTAAACCACTGGCTTCTATACAATAATAAAAGGATGGAGAGGCAAATTCAACTTCCTTAATTTTTCCTTCTTTTTGTTAATAGCACTTTGTATATCAGCAATTACCTCAAACAAAACCATTATGGAGAAAGAGTAAACTTATTTTAATAAAATAAATTTATAAGGATATAAGTACATACTTATTTTGACAAAAGGAGATACAAAAAAAAATACACGGCCCACATAAAAACTATTAATTTTTGGGTATAAGAACGGTAGGTATCAGTAAAACAGTCTACAATCCAAAAACATTTCTTGGCATTTCAACAAATAATAATCAATCATATTTAGTTCAAACATGGCTTTATGTATCCTACCATCTATGTTAATTTTTTTCTTTTTGTATATGAAATATTAATTATTTATCTGTATAATATCATAGAATAGACATTGTTTAGCTAAAATAAGAAGAAAAATACAACCAAGGTAATATAAAACATTGTAGCAGACATAATATATTTTAATTTTATTTATTTATATAATCTAAAAGAGACAGCAAAAATAAATCATTAAGACATTTTATTACAGGAAAGTATTATGAGTTTACATCTTAAGTTATTTAATACCTATTTACTTATTCAGTTTTCGGCAATAAAAGTTCTTAATCGTTTAGATGTTTCTTTTAGACTAAGTAATATTTCTTTATGACAAATAAAGCACGCGCCATGTTTGGTATAACGTTGAATTGTAGGATTGTATATAAAAGACGATACATTCAAGAAACATATTATAGTTTATACATAAGTATACACATTTTTATAAAAGAACTTACCTGTATACAGTTCTACCATTTATGGAAGCCCCTAGTTGGTTAATAGCTCCTTTCAATATTGTTCTGAAGCTTTATATTAGATATAGCTATTATTCTCTTCGAGGTGGAAGTCAAAACGTCAATGAAATAATTTTTTAAGTTAAATTGTGGCTTATTTACCAGTTAGAATAAGATGCTTTCTTTTCAGAGTTTTCCATCAATATATATATATATATATCTAAATGCATATAAAGATACTATTATGTTTCTTTTAGAACTACATATTCGAATATGGAACAATATTATTATTACATTTTAAATTAATCAATTTAATTTTATTTAATACCTATGTATGTACATGTACGTACCTTCAAACTATCTCTTAGATTTTAAAGAATACCAACAAATCCAAAATCCATCTATAGAAATGAAATAATGCCACGCCATCTTGTCAAACACTGAGATTAAATCACAAATAGTGAATAATGGTTACTTCGCAATTATTTTGTGGAAGAAAATCTCTTTGCAAGTAACATTTCGGCATTAATGATAAAGTTTTTATTTAATAACCACAGTTACTACAGAATTATTTCTTGTGGTTTAAAATATTTATTTGATTGCAAGAAAATTTCTTGTTCACAAATATAAATATGAATATGTGTTAACTTAACATATATTTCTTATACTGCAAAATATTTGTAGTTTTCAATTTAATAAACAAAAACTTTAGGATAAGAAAATTAAAATGTAACCATTAATGCATTTCTTAGTATTGAAGAAATTATATGTAAGAAATTATTGAGTTGTGTTTAAAAAAACTCGTTTCTTTATATGTGAAGCGGTATGTTTAAGTTAATATGATATGGTAACTTTTAAGAAAGATAGCTCAAAGAAATCAGTGTTTTAGGAGAAAATAAATTGTTCTCTCGGTGTAGTTCCTGATTCATTTGACTTACGATTCATAGATGATGCTAGTTGCATATTTGTAGTTATTTTAATAATTACACCGAAAAGATGAAAAGATTTGATTCCAGTTCAGTGCCTTTACGCAGGTGCTCTGATGAGGATAAGGTAAATCCGAAATATGTATCAGCACATTTAATTTTAGTTTATATTTTTATTCACTTTTGTGGGTATAAAATGAACTAGTTTGCTAAAGATTATTATCACGGTGAACGAGAGGTCGTGAATAAAATTATAGATTCCCTGGTCGAATACTTCACCACTCTGTTTTGCTTTATTTTTCCATCTTAAAAAGCTCAGAGGATAAATAATTCGAATTTTAGTTTCTTACTCATTTGACTTACCAAGTTATAAGTTAAATATTATGTTTATATGGGATTAACCACAGTTGATTGTACCTCATGACAATTATATTTTTGAATATTTTTTATTTTTTTTAAATACCAAAATGTAGACTATTGGCGTAAAAGTCTGAGGCAGATGATAAGGATAAAGAAATCCAAAATCGAATAGGATTTTTTCTAATTATTGACTGATGTAAGAGCTCCTAACATTAAGTTGGGTTGACCGTGTTCGAAATAAAGAAATATTATGACGAATTGACAAAAGGTCTGAAGTAATACTTACCATAAAAAAGAGAAAGTTTGAGTATTTGGCCCATCTAATGCGGGACGAAAAACATATATTTCTACAAAATATATTACACGAAAAGATGAAAGTAAATGTAAAACAATGAGCGAAAAGATATGAGTATACATCGTCAAAAGATTGTGTCTACATCAGCAAAAAATAATATTTTGACAAACTTTCCATTATAAAGTTGTCGATTTTGATCACGAAGGTAGACCTTACAGTTATAATTTAATAAATGAACAATGTTTGGTACAAAAATCTTACGAATGTGTCCGATACAAGTAGTATTTCGCAAAATGGAAGATGGCGAAGAAGAAAAGAAATCGTTATTATAGTCTGTTTTTAAACCAAGAGGAGTAATTTAAATTATTTGCGCCGTAAAGCTTATTTGTAATTGGTCCAACCTCATACAAGTTTACTGCACTGTTATCAAATTTTGACACAATTGACATTTATAAACTTTTGACACTATTGACATATTATCATAGGTTAATTAAGTTACCTATATCAGCGATATTTTTTATATTCTGCGTTATTCTTTTAATTTTTAGATCTTTATTTAAAATATAAAAATTATTTATATAATAAGCAGTTGTTTATAGAACTTTTTAGCGACGTATTATTATAATATTTATGGATTACCGTCAAAGGCCGATCTGATCAACCAAAAAAGAAGATGTATATGGTGATATTTCTAGTGACTTCCTTGGGTGCAAATCTCTCTTTTCAGTTTACTCCTCTTGGTTTAAAAACAAAAGCTTAATAATTTTGAATATTATTGCATGATAATAAAATTGGATATATTAAAATTTAAATAATTATTTTTGTCGAAAAAAAACTACTGTTCTGTTTGCGATCAGTAGGTAGGATATCTAATAATAATCTGATGTGGTAATATTATTACCCTTAGATTAACTACGGTTAATATAATTAATACAACATTTTCGACGCCCAATTTTGAATAACTCTATTATTGTTTTAACTGGTATTAGCCTTACCGAGTAAGGCAAGACAATAAGTAAACACGACATTTAACTATACGTGTTGTTGTTATAGTTTGATAGGTATTAATAAAGAATAGGTGCATAGACACGGGGATTCGTATTTTATTATTAGACGCAAGTATGGCGTAACATTATTGGTATAGGTCTTAGATATTATTGTAAACAAGTTGTTATTGTTTAGTCACCGATTGTGAATTGTAAATATAATGTTATCTGCACCGAAATACAGTTTTATTTAATAAGGACCAAAGAAGCAGTTTAGTTACCTACCTTTCTGCATCATCAGTACACTGGCACATTTTAGTAAATGAGCCTAACAATAAGGATGTATTGTTTATACACCAGGGCGCATCTGTAAAAATATTAGTACATTTGGATGTTGAGAGGTGACTCATATTTTTTGCAGAAATTGCTTGAAAGCAACTCATATAATAATATTTAAGTTATCCTCCCACTCGAAAAGGTCCGGAACATTGTTTAAATAATTAAAATGTCAAAAAATTTGGGAAAAATTCGATTTTTTTTCTTCGTTTTTTTATTGTATCTTTAAAAGTATTCATTTCCGCTAAAAAAGTTGTACTGATATATGAGTTGCGTAATTAATGCCTGGTTGCACCAACAGATCTTAAGCTCCAGCTTAGCTAAGCTCTACTTATAAATAGGGCCTCCTTGAGTATCACTTACGTTGCACCATAATTTTAGATTCTTAACTTATTATCAATTATATCTATTATTATATTATGGTATTCTTATTGTAATTTATTAGTGCAGTCACTGAAGGTGGATATGAGCTATTACCTCCGATTTCGTTCAACCTCCATCGATTTGCATGAAAATTGGTGAGTGGTTAGAGGATATCTCAAGAAACAAAGGTGACATGGTGCCAATTTGCGCTTTTACCCTGGGGGTGGATGCCACCCCTTCTGAAAATCGTTGTGAAAATTATTTTATTAGAAATAACCTCATAATTAGATAGGGGGACAAATTCTAAGCAAAATTTGTTATATAAAGTTATTAAAATAAATCAAAACTTTTTCAGTTATTAAAGATCAAACATTTTAATTTTTCGTAAGAAATATGCATGTTTTTAACCGATTTCTCATAGATAACTCAAAAACTATAAGTTTTTACAAAAAAGTTATTATTACCAAAATTGAAACTAATAGAAAACTAAATAAACTCCTTACTAAAAAAACTCTTTAATATTAACTAAAAGTCAGTTATAGGTAATTGAATGCATATTTTTTTCGGTGAGTACCCAAATCTAAGTATTCAAGTTTAAATTACGAGAAAATGATGCATTTTATAATATAAACTTATTAAACATTTGTGAAAGTACTTAGAAATATCTATTAAATGAGATACCGAACAAGTTAATAGCATTAAAATTTATGCTCAAAAATTTTTCTAACTTTATCTTTTAAAAATTTTTCCAAAAAATGTTACCGTTTTATTTTTATTAACTCTGTTAATTTTTAAGATATCAGGTTCACCTGAAAACGGTTTCAAAGGTAGTTCCAAAGGCTACTGAAACGCGTTGAACTTGATATTTTCAACCCCTTATTTTTTAAAAATCAAAAATAAAATGGCCACGGTTACATGGTTCTCGCAGCAAAATTTAAGCTTTAAACGTTTCTATCTCGGTTATTTTTCACCCTACAGAAATGGTAAAAAAAGTAAATTATTTGATATATAAAAACTAAAATTTGGTTATTTACGTATATTGAGTATTTTTATAGTTATTATCAAACGAAAATTAAAATGACCATAATTTTAAAAATTCTGATTTTTTTAAATTATATCTTTTTTTCAAAAATATGCATTCTAAACCGGCAAAAATTGTTAAAAACATTAATTATGCTAATACAAAGAAATTTGTGTAAGGATTACTATAAATTTTAATTTTTGTGGAAATGGCGTATGTTTTATTTTTCACTTTT
Organism: Diabrotica virgifera virgifera; assembly: GCF_917563875.1. NCBI lineage: Eukaryota > Metazoa > Arthropoda > Insecta > Coleoptera > Chrysomelidae > Diabrotica > Diabrotica virgifera. The sequence continues at coordinate 258,614,960 of NC_065445.1, read as the reverse complement.
TCCTAAAAAAATCGAAAGGCTTCTCTTAGTTTCATCATAACTTGCTTAATTTTGATGCTATTAACTTCTTCTGGAGCTCATTTGTTAGGTATTCTGAAGTACTTTGATAAGTGTTTAGCAGATATATTTTATAAAACGCATCATTTTCCCGTTATTTAAGCTTGAATACATAGATTTGAGTACTCATCGAAAAAAATATACATTCAGTTACCCATAACTCACTTTGAATTATCATTCGTTTAGTACTTTGAGTGAATAGTGTATGCAATTATTTATTGTCTTCAATGTTGGTAAGAAGAACTTTTTTGTAAAAGCTAATAGTTTTTGAGTTATACGTGAAAAACAGCTTTAAAACTTACATTTTTTTTTACGAAAAAATAAAATTTTTGATCTTTAATAATTCAAAAACTACTGATTTATGTTAATAACTTAATATAACAAATTTTGTTTAGAATTTGTCCATCTATTCATTTATGGTATTATTTTTAATACAATAATTTTCACCCCAGAAAAGGGGTGGCATCGAGCCCCAGGGTAAAAGCGCAAGCTGACATCATGTCACCTTTGTTTCTTGAGGTATCCTCTAACTGCTCACCCATTTTCATGAAAATCGATGGAGGTTCAACGAAATCGGAGGTGAAAACCTTCAGTGACTGCACTAGAATTATATTATATTAATTCTTATGATATTCTCGACTTAAGATTAAGATCTGTTGGTGCAACCGGACATAAATTTCCTACAATATAGGATTAGATAAAAATTTAAAAAATTGTCACTCTTGTTGCAAAATAGCAATAATTGCGGAAAACAGTAAAAAAAACAAGTATTCGAATTTTACGTTTTTCAACAATTTATGCTACACTTAGGAACTTTATATTTCACCCATAAAAACTTTATGATATTATGATAAATCAATACTGTAAATTTCGTTAAAATCAGTTGAACAGATTCTGAAAAAATAAATTTTGCAATCCAGCTTTCGCAAGAAAAATTCAATTTTGCAAAATGTTGCAGGACTAAAAATAAAGCAGACAGCAAGTTGAATTTTTTTGTACATAATATAGAAGAATACTGTACCTTTCATTTTCAATTTGCAAAATTAAAATTGGTTAACTACCACGACGTCAGGAATTTTTTTAAATAAACATTAATTTTTGGTGCTACGCGCAGGACAGCGGATACGTTTGCTCTGCTTGGGCAATCCAATGACCTTTGATAATGATAGATAAATTTTAATTTTTAGTACATCTCGATATAGATAAATAAATTTGTTTAATATTATTTAACTTAGAAAATAAAAGTTTATTATTTTTAAACATATGCAATTGTTTAAACAATATTTCACAAACTATAATCAAATTAGTTTGATTTTTGTGTAATTAAAATATTAAAATACAACAAAATATGGAGTAAGGAAATAATATATTAGATCAAGATTGGAAGAAATATTGGTGGAAATCAACTTGTGTGAATCGAACACCGCTGTCCTGCGCTTAGCACCAAACTTTAATGTTTATTTAAAAAAATTCCTGACGCCGCGCCGTGGTAACTAACCCATTTTAATTTTGCAAATTAAAAATAAAAGGTATAGGTTTTTTCTATATGTAAGGTAAGGTCGCCAATTAAGGCCACCTTAAGGTTTAAATATCTGTAATATTTTATTCAGTAACAATATGGGGGAAAACTCTTGTATACGTATTGCCTAACATTTTAGCTATCGAATTTCAGGATAAAATACTTACTAAATAAATAAAGAAGTATAAAATTTTAACATTGAATAAATCTGGAATATTTGGCCTTATTGGGAACTCGTAGCTTAATAAGGCCAGTTTAATTTTTTACGCAAATTGAGGTGGATAATAAATTTTAAACCTAAGAATTAAAGAACAAATACAAAATTTATTGAAAGAAACTTTTATTCATATTAAAAACAAAAATTTGTCAATAGATTAAGCACACATATCGCACATTTACACACATCCAGGACAATTGGCTTTATTAGGACACTGTCTACTTTTTTATTTAACATAAAAAAATAATAAAAAGCAATATAGAGAAAAAACAGTTCCAGTTCCTTAAAAAGTATTAATTTACTATCGCTTTACAAAGAAAAAATAATTGGCTTATATTCATTAAGTACCATTTTAGTAATTTTATAACTTACCTAAAATTTATAAACGAACTTTCGCACCATAAGAAACACGTGTCTAGTCTACTTGGCGCTGCTATGTGATACTACCGACTGAATGGCGTAGACGATTTTGACTGATAAAAACATTTACGGTGACCTCTAATATATAATATCTATTGTTATATTTCTATTTGATATAAAAATTAAAATTTGATAATTATAAACAAAATTCACTTTAATATAAAATATTTTTAATTTCCTCAACCTCGGGCATATAAATTTAGAACAACCTGTATACAACAAATTGTTATATTTAATTTTAAGAAGTGATTAGAATAAGCGTACGAAACTCGGAACAATGTGCTTAGATAAACAAAGTGAATGACGCGTACCATTATCGTTCTTCTCGGAAGGTCGATCATTAGCCTATGCTAAATAAAACTCAGTGAAATAGATGATAGTTCATTATCGTTTTTCGCGGAAGGTTTAGATCATTAGCCTATGCTAAATAAGACTCATTTGAAAGAGAGAATAGGTCATTAAAATTTGTAAATAGTTAGAAAGTATTTTAGAATGGGAATTAAATATTTTCTTTTGAAATCCATTAAGCATATTTAGAAAGATTAAAAATTGGTTTTGAGGAATATTACGAATGAGAGTTGGTGGTGGAAGATTGATTTGTGAATCTGGAAGGGATATTTAGAAAGTAGGGGAATGGATGACAAAGTGAGAGCAGAATGTTTTGAGCTGTCGAGAAGTGAAGTCGAGTAGTAGACGGTAGTGTTCGAGGAGTGAGAAAGCCGGTGTAGTTCCGTGAGTGTGGAGTATCTATCGTGGAACGAGAAGTAGGCCAGGTCGAGAGTAAAAGAACCTCCTTGAGCCCAGAGTGTCCCGGTAGATGATAGCAGTTTCGAAAAAGGTAGAACACAGCATCACGACAAAAGCAGGAACGAGAGCTATTCGAGCTAGTTTTTCAAAGGAGAACATCACTGGAAGCCAGGACGAGGTTTGATCGCAGCCAAGGATAGCAGGAAAGGGTCTTGTGTGAGGACATTTTCAGTTCACCAGGAAAAGGTCAGTCTCATTTGTTTGGACATGAATGTATGGGTTTTTCGTATTAAATTCCACATAAAAAAATTGAATAACATAATCAATAATATCAGAAAAGCTTCATCAAACTTAAATAGAGTTGTTCCTAATAACTCCTAATAGTTAAATGTTAATAAAAACTTTCAATTGAAAACCAAAAGGAAATAAGATTCCCATTTGTAAATGTTATGTTTAAGAATAATAAGAAATAGCAAATATTAAGCATTGATTGCCTTTTAAATAAAATAAAAAATATTTTGATTATAATTGTAACCCATATGTGTATTTTTTTTACTCTTTTCTTTTCTATCCCGATTAGGAACCATTAAGAAATATTTAGAAGCCACGGAAGTAAGTAATTAATTTATAATTCGCCCTAAGATTGAAAACATATTGATATGTGATCTGGTTAATTAATTGGATTAGTATTAATACATTGATTAAATTAAGTAACATATAAGAATATTATCTCATATCAATAATCAAGATCACATCAACTGTCGTCCAACGTGGAAAGCATTGTAAAGTATTTCTAGTGGCAAATTTGAAGGATAGAAAGAGTAAAGCCGGTATTTGAAAATTTATATGCCTGTGGTAAAAAGTGAGATACTTACATTTGATAACATAAAATTTTAGATCTCTTTAGGTACAAATTTTACATAACTGATTTAATATTTTATTTTTACGATATTTACATTTGATATATTTATTGACAATTTATAATATTTGAGTAAAAAAAAAAAGTCGTATTGGTAACATACTAGTAAAATTTCATATTTGGCGGGGATAATACTTCTTGAAAACAAATGTCTGTGACAAGAAGCCAAAGCAAGGATAACAAAAAACAAAAAGAACATTCAGACCAAGAAGATATTTTAGACACGACAATCATGGCATCAGAACAGCAAGAATTATCAGGAATAGATAAACTATTACAACTGATGCAACTCCAGTCACAAAAACTGGATGACAATCAAAGAGAAACAAAACAAGCAATGGATGAAGCAAAAAGGACAATGGATAAAAAGCAGGAAGAAACATCAAAGAAAATGGATAAAGTGGATCAAAAAATGGATGAAACACAACAGAAAATGGATGAAACAAAAAGAATAATGCAAGAAAATCAGAAGGAAACAAAACAAGCCATAGAAGAGAACAACAAGAAAATGGAGGAACGCATAGAAAAGTTGAAATGAAAATTAAGGATCACATGAAAGAACAAGAAATGAAAATTCAAAATAAAATAAAGGAGATAACGAATTGCCAGAAAAAAGAAATGGAAAGTTTGGAAAACAAGTTGCAAAACGCTATTCAAGCAGACATAGAAGAAGTGGAAAGAAAGATTGCGGAAATCAATACTCAACAAAATGTCGGAGAAAGAAGAGAAATGGTTATACATAGCACAGATGACGTGAAGATAAGGTTTGGCGGGGACGTACGAAGATTACACCCAGTGCCGTTCATAAATAGCCTGAAAAAGAAAATACAGCACATCGGAAATTTCGAAACAGCAAAAGAAACTATCAGAAACCATCTCATATATGAAGCAAGCCTATGGTTCGATAGTAAAGAAGAAGAATTCGGCAATTGGCAACAATTTGAACAAAAATTTTTGAATTATTTCTGGGGAAGGGTCCAACAATTGGAAATTAACAAGGAATTGCAAAATGGGAAATACAATGATAGGATGGGTGTATCAGAAAGGACATATGCTTTGCAAATTTACAATAATGCAAAACATTTACAATATAATTACTCATCGGAACAATTAGTCGAACTGATTGCAAGACATTTCGAGGAAACGCCGGAAGACCATATCACATTGCAAAATTACAAAGACATAGATAGTTTATGCCAATTCCTACAAATAAGAGAATCACGTCTAAGAGAAAGAAAATCAAGAAGGTCGCGAGAAGATTACAGGCCCCGAGAAACACAATATTACAGAGATAGAAATCAAAATAGGAGGGACTATACAAGACGAGATTTTAATCCCAGAAGGGAAAACGAAAATAGGGACAACGGAAGAGGAAATTATGAACAAAGAAATAGGCAATGGAATGAGGACAGAAATCGAGAATACCAGAATAGAAACACCACACGCTCAAATCAAGAAAACAGAAATAATGGTAGACAAAATGAACAGGGATATCGAGAAAACCGAAACAGATCCGACAGACCAAGAGAAAATAGAAGAGAAGTAAATAATACCCAGACAGATGAATATGACGGAGAGAGACATTATGACGAAAATATAAACAACGATGAGCAACCGGCGTCTTTTCACGACGGCGCTCACTAAAAACCAAAAATCAAACAGGAATCTTTTGTCACCCCAAGGAGTTTATTAAATTGGCAGGAAACAACGAAAAGAAAAATGGAGTTAATTTAAAATTTGTGGATGGATTTATCAACGAGAAACCAATTAAAATTATGATAGACACTGGATCTGAAATAACATTGGTCAACAGAAAACTAATAGAAGAAGTTAACTTAACAAATTTAATTTATAAAATACCTAGGGTAAATTTAGTGGGCGCAAACAAACGGACATTGGCAACTATAAATGAAGGCATACGAGTAATGGTACGACTGGGCAAGAATATGTATGCACTACAATGTGTAATAATGCCAAACATGTCACATGACATGATAGTAGGAGTGGACGAATTGGCAGAAAAACATGTAGTGATAGATTTTAAAAATAATACGATGAAACTAACAGAAGAAAAAGAAAAAGAACAGGACAAGGAACATGAGAAACAAAATACGGACGAATCAGGTAAAGAACAAACAGTGGAAATGAATTTGGCAGCGAAGCAAGGACAAAGAAAAAAAGGAGAAGAGGTCAGAAAAAGATAAAAGAAAATGAAACCTGTGGCTCCTCAAAAGAAGAGTTGAGCCCAGAAGAAGAAAATTTGAGAGTATCAGAAACAAAGGAAACCTGGGATTCCTCAAAAGAAGAGACGGGCTCAGGAGAAGAAGAAATAAAGCTAAAAAATGAAACTGAAAATAATATGATTGAAACAGTGGTATTTGAAGAGGAGGTATATGCAAACGAGGATGCAGAATGCACGGTAAACATGTGTGAAGAATCTGAGAAAAAAGACAGAAAATTGATATGTGGAGAAGGGAAAGAAAAAGAATTGCGGTTGATGTTAAGAAACTACGAAAATTTGATCAATGAGGAAAACAGAGTGGCTAAAAAGTACGAACATTCATTTGAGGTGAAAAACTTGGGAAATTTTCGATCAAAGACTTACCCGATTCCATACAAGTATCGACAAGAGGTGAAAGAAGAAATAAATAAAATGTTGGAAGATCAAATCATCGAAAGATCTGATTCACCGTATGTTAACCCGATTGTGATAGTAAAGAAAAGCAGTGGAGAATTGAGATTATGTTTAGATGCCAGGAATATCAACCAGCACACTGTATCACAATATGAATCACCTCTAAACATCGAGGCCATTTTTGGAAGAATCACCGGGTCACACATATTTTCGAAAATTGACTTAAAACACAGTTTTTGGTTGATACCGTTAGCTGAAAAGTGTAGAAACTACACCGCTTTTTCTATTGATGGTATTGTCTACCGGTTTAAGGTAGTGCCGTTTGGATTACAGAGTGCTTGTGCTGCACTCGTCCGAGCTCTACATACCATTTTGAATCGCCACGAAGATTTCATAGTTCATTATATCGATGATTTATTAATTTTTTCACAAGATACTCAGAGTCATCTCAAACACATAGAAATAATTCTGGAAGAATTGGACACAGCGGGATTGAAATTAAACATTGAAAAATGTCAATTTTTTCAAAAAGAAGTCATTTATTTGGGTTTTCAATTGGACACCAAAACAGTAAGATTATCCGAAGACAGAGTCAAGCTCATAGATGAATACCCAAGACCAACGAATTTGAAAACATTGAGAGGTTTTCTTGGCACGATTAATTATTTTAAAAAACTGATTCCCGATTTGAGCCAAAAGGAAATCCCTCTGATAAAGTTGCTTAAAAAAGGAATAAAATGGAATTGGAAAGAAGAACAGGAGGAAGCTTTCGAAACATTAAAACGAGAATTCGCAAAAGGAACGAAAATATACCACCCCATTTACAATTTACCTTTTATACTCCGAACTGATGCGTCCATACAAAAATTTGCAGGAGTTCTGTCTCAAATACAAAACGACCAAGAAGTGCCGATATGTTTTATATCGCGAGTGACTAAAACACATGAGAGAAAATATAGTGTTACAGAATTGGAGTTTGCCAGTGTACTATATTGCGTAAACAAATTGAGGTTTTACTTATTGGGAGCAAAATTCACAATCGAAACAGACCATGCAGCTTTAGTACATATCATGAAGAATAGATTAGTAAATAATAGAATACATAGAGGTATTCTATTATTACAGGAGTATGATTTTGAGTTCCGATATATAAAAGGAAAAGACAACATAATAGCCGACGCTCTAACACGGGATGAGGACACGGGAAAAAAGGAAACAATTACTCTACAGGTGGGACTAAATAGATTAATACAAGAAGAAGGGATATATTCGTTAAATGAGATAAGGACAAACCAAGAAGACCTAGAGGAAAGAGAGAAAAGAAGAGCGGAAGTAGAAAATGACATATATTTTAAGAGAATAGACGGAAAGGAACTATATTTAGTGACACAGACATTGGCCGAAAAGATAATAAAGAAATTACATGAGGACAATGGGCATATCGGTAGCAGAAAAGTTTGGCTCGTTTTTAGGGAAAATTACATCAGCCGACAGGATTACCGCATTGCAAAGGAAATTACCCAGAAGTGCGATGTATGTCAAAAATATAAGAGTCGGAATTTCAAAAACGAAAATGTTGCCAAAAATATTGAAGCCCGAAACAAACTAGACATTGTAGCAATAGATATGTTAAGCGATCTAATTATGACCACTAAAAGGAACAAACATATTCTGGTAATGGTGGATGTGTTTTCAAAATACGTAAAATTATATAGTTGCCGCACCACAAAGGGGGAGGAAATATTAAGAAAAATCGACAATTTTATAGCCATAGTAGGAACACCAAAAAAGATCCTACTGGACAATGCAACGTATTTCCGAAATGATCGTTTCAAGGGACAACTTCGAGAACAAGGAATAGAGACAAATTTTGTCAGCATCAGGCATCCACAGAGTAATCCTTCGGAACGATTCATACAGGAAGTGACGAAATTTCTTCGCATTGCAACAGATGGTCAACATCGCCACTGGGACAGGAAAATGGCGGAAATAGAAAGGTATCTAAATACAATTCCGAGCACAGTAACAAAAGAGACCCCAGAATACATCATGAAGGGTGTATTGCCGATAAGGCCATGGGAAGACCAAGAGCCAAAAGAATATCAACAGGTGATTGAAACCGTACAGAGAAGATTACGGCGAAGCAACGAAAAATATATCCAAAGACAGGAACAAAATAGAAAAAGAAGACCAGTGACTTTCCAAAAGGGTGAAAAAGTACTCGTGAGGGCATTACGAGTATCAAATCTTCCTGGCGGCATTTGCGCAAAGTTGATGCCTGTTTTCGAAGGCCCGTACATCGTGAATTATGAAAATGGGATAAATAGTTATGAGTTGAGGCACAGGAACTCGGAAAAGATCCGAGGAATTTATAATATTCACGATGTATACAAATATCACGAATAAAAGACAGAATTACATGAAGTAGATAGTAAGTTAGGATATAAGACGTAGATTAAAGTAAGGAAATATACAGGGAGTTGGTTTTGCCTCGAGAAAATTTATTTAAAAATGCAGATAAATTTTATCGAATACAAGGCGGGGATTTGTTATATTTCTATTTGATATAAAAATTAAAATTTGATAATTATAAACAAAATTCACTTTAATATAAAATATTTTTAATTTTCTCAACCTCGGGCATATAAATTTAGAACAACCTGTATACAATAAGAAAATCTCCAATTTAAGATTTGCTGATGACACTACACTTATAGCAGCAAATGAGCAAGAAATGTTTGATCTTCTGCGAAGAGTTGAGTACGAAAGCAATAGAGTTGGTCTGAAAATCAATAAAGCTAAGACAAAAATAATGGTGGTCGACAGATTTGACACTATTCAACTGACTAACATATTACAGGAATACCAGATAGTAAACACCTTTGTCTATCTCGGGTCTAGTATAACTAACGATGGTAACTGTGAAGCAGAAGTTCGGAGACGTATTGGTATGGCAAAAAATGCGATGAGTCGCCTAACTAAAGTTTGGAAAGACAGATCTATCTCTCAAAATATCAAGATGAGACTGGTGAATGCCCTTGTATTCTCAATATTTCTATACGGAGCAGAGACTTGGACTCTTCGCGCATGCGAGCGCCAAAAAATTGATGCCTTTGAGATGTGGTGCTGGAGAAGAATGCTGCGCATACCTTGGACAGCTCATAGGACAAACGTTTCCATTCTAAACCAACTCAATATTAAAAAAAGGCTGTCCAAAATATGTCTGCAACGAATTCTGCAATTCTTTGGTCACGTAGTTCGCAGAGGTGACGACAGTTTGGAGAGATTAATTGTTTCTGGAAACGTTCCGGGGAGAAGATCAAGAGGACGATCACCAACTAGATGGTCTGACCAAATAAAGCATTCAGCTGGAAACTCATTCTGCGCAGCTCTTAGAGCAGCTGAAGATAGAGACCAATGGAGAAACATTGTTAGGAATATTGGAAGAAATCACGATCCTCAGTAATGGGGAAACGACAGGAGAGAGAGAGTATACAACAAATTGTTATATTTAATTTTAAGAAGTGATTAGAATAAGCGTACGAAACTCGGAACAATGTGCTTAGATAAACAAAGTGAATGACGCGTACCATTATCGTTCTTCTCGGAAGGTCGATCATTAGCCTATGCTAAATAAAACTCAGTGAAATAGATGATAGTTCATTATCGTTTTTCGCGGAAGGTTTCGATCATTAGCCTATGCTAAATAAGACTCATTTGAAAGAGAGAATAGGTCATTAAAATTTGTAAATAGTTAGAAAGTATTTTAGAATGGGAATTAAATATTTTCTTTTGAAATCCATTAAGCATATTTAGAAAGATTAAAAATTGGTTTTGAGGAATATTACGAATGAGAGTTGGTGGTGGAAGATTGATTTGTGAATCTGGAAGGGATATTTAGAAAGTAGGGGAATGGATGACAAAGTGAGAGCAGAATGTTTTGAGCTGTCGAGAAGTGAAGTCGAGTAGTAGACGGTAGTGTTCGAGGAGTGAGAAAGCCGGTGTAGTTCCGTGAGTGTGGAGTATCTATCGTGGAACGAGAAGTAGGCCAGGTCGAGAGTAAAAGAACCTCCTTGAGCCCAGAGTGTCCCGGTAGATGATAGCAGTTTCGAAAAAGGTAGAACACAGCATCACGACAAAAGCAGGAACGAGAGCTATTCGAGCTAGTTTTTCAAAGGAGAACATCACTGGAAGCCAGGACGAGGTTTGATCGCAGCCAAGGATAGCAGGAAAGGGTCTTGTGTGAGGACATTTTCAGTTCACCAGGAAAAGGTCAGTCTCATTTGTTTGGACATGAATGTATGGGTTTTTCGTATTAAATTCCACATAAAAAATTGAATAACATAATCAATAATATCAGAAAAGCTTCATCAAACTTAAATAGAGTTGTTCCTAATAACTCCTAATAGTTAAATGTTAATAAAAACTTTCAATTGAAAACCAAAAGGAAATAAGATTCCCATTTGTAAATGTTATGTTTAAGAATAATAAGAAATAGCAAATATTAAGCATTGGTTGCCTTTTAAATAAAATAAAAAATATTTTGATTATAATTGTAACCCATATGTGTATTTTTTTTACTCTTTTCTTTTCTATCCCGATTAGGAACCATTAAGAAATATTTAGAAGCCACGGAAGTAAGTAATTAATTTATAATTCGCCCTAAGATTGAAAACATATTGATATGTGATCTGGTTAATTAATTGGATTAGTATTAATACATTGATTAAATTAAGTAACATATAAGAATATTATCTCATATCAATAATCAAGATCACATCACTATATTTAAGAAAATATTTGCAATTGGCCTAATTAAGACACTGGCCTTATTTGGCGACAATACCTTAGAAAAAAATTCAACTTGCTGTCTGCTTTATTTTCAATCCTGCAACATTTTGAAAAAATGAATTTTTGGTGCGAAAGCTGGATTGCAAAATTTATTTTGAAAAACCTATTGAACCGATCTTAATGAAATTTTCAGTATTGTTTTACTATAAGATATTGTTTTTCTGGGTAAAATATGAAGGTCCTATGTGTAGCATAAATGGTTGAAAAACGTAAAATTCGAATACTTGTTTTTTATCGTTTTTTCGCAATTATTACTATTTTGCAACAAGGGTGAGAATTTTTTAAATTTTTAACTAATCCTATATAGTGGGAAATTTAATTACGCAACTTTCATGTTAGTACAACTTTTCTCGGAAGTGAATACTTTTAACGTTATAATCAAAAAACGAAGAAAAAAATCGAATTGTTCCTTAATCTTTTGACATTTTGATTGTTTAAACAATGTTCCGGACCTTTTTGAGTGGGAGGATAACTCAATTATTATTATATGAGTTAATTCCAAGCAATTTCTGCAAAAAAATATGAGTCACCTCTCAACGTCTATCTCAAAACAGATGCGCCCTGGACTATTAGCTTTTATTGAAATACTTAATAAAACGTTGTCGGTTCCTTTTCTTTTAATATTGCACTTTAAAATATAATTTACCATAAATAAATTATCATTTTAATTACTCAAAATACACTTAATTAACTCCAAAAGTTGGAGGAGACGCTCCGGTTCTCGTAATGTTAAACAAATATATCAGGAAACAGACCATAAATTTAAGCTTGAGCAAACAAATTCAGAGGTTAAGAGACAAAAAAGATGTGTGTGTGTGTGTGTGTGTGTGTGTGTGTGTGTGTGTGTGTGTGTGTGTGTAGAGGAAAGGGATGGCCTTAGACGCAGTCTATTAGCCACAGAATTTATTTTTATTCATACGCATATTTATATTAGATGTATATAAGATTAAATATCGATATTAGCTTCTTTAATGAAATTTATTATAGCATCGAAGACGAGTTTATTATTGCTAGATAACAGGGAACCGATGTTGAGAGGGAGAGGTGTGTTGTGTTCTATTAAGGAATTATATAGTTTAAAAATAGCTGTGCTATTCTTTTGACACTCCAGGAACATGTGGTTAATGTCACCTATGGACATGTTGTCACAGTCACATAACGGGGAGTTAAGTATCCCTAATTTATGAAGGTGCGCCGGAAAACGGCCGTGATTCAATTTTAAGCGAGTTATAACTGAAGTATGTCTTTTGATATAATCAAAAGTCGTATGCGGTATTTTATTTGGAAGTTGTGGATAAAGCTGAAAATAAAGATTTTTCGATGTCTTGCTAAAATTATTGTAAGATTCTGTCCATCTGTCTTTAATAGATTTTTTAAATTTAGTACTTAAGTCGGTATGTGAAAATATTTTTACGAATTTATCTGATTTACAAGCTTCTTTCGCTTCATAATCAACCCTTTCGTTACCGATAATACCGCTGTGACCTTTTACCCATATGAGAATTATTTTTTTATTTTGCTGATTTAATTGGTACAATAAGTTTTTTATTTCACAAATTAATTCTTGATTATATATATTTATTGGAGGTCCTTCAATAGCTTGCAAAACGGACTTAGAATCTGACATAATACAAACAGTTTGAACTGGATTTAGCGTGCACCATAATAGGCTTTTTTTAATCGCCAAGGACTCGGCGCTGTAAATAGAGAATATATCCGCTAGTTTAAATTTTTCGACATGATTTATGTGTGAAACAAAAAATGCTGCACCTATTCCAACCTCACTTTTGGACCCATCTGTAAATATTTTAGTTACATCCTTTCCAAAAGCATTCAATGTGGTGGTGAGTATTAGGTTATTTAAATTAGGGATTTCTGAATATTCAGGGTATATAATTGTTGGCCGAAATATGATACTTTGATAACTATATTGAAATATTGGATATTTGGGACTATTTAATATAAAAATTTCATAATGGTTGGTATTAACAAAGCCATCTGCCAAGGGAGGGGAATTTTTTATCCTCCAATAAGGTGTTGTAAGATTACAAGTGTTAATAAAAGCTATTTTTCGGATCATACTCGTATTAAATGTTCTGTATTTAATTATTTGTTTTTCAGCTAAGTACTGTCTACGTATATTTAATGGGGGTTCTTGTATTTCTGCAAGGACTGCTTGGTTAGGCGATGACATCATTAGACCCATACAAATTTTTAAAGCCTTATATTGTATACGATCAATAGTGATTAGATTCGTTTTGGATGACGCCCCGTATAATGTACAACCATAGTCCAATATGGAACGAATATATGCTTTGTAGAATGTATACGATACAGTAACATCTGCTCCCCATTTTTTTTTGGAAACCACTTTTAGTAGATTTATGCCGTGTTCGGATCTTTTTTTAATATATTTTATGTGGTTAGTCCATAGCAGTTTTTTATCTAGTACTATACCTAGGTACTTATATTCGTCGACGAATGGAATCGTGAACTCGTCTAGACAAGCAGCTCTAGCAGTTCTAACTCGGTGACGAGTAAAACATACCAAGGCAGTCTTATCCTGAGAAACACTGAATCCCATGTCATTAAACCAACCTGTTATCAAATGCATACATTCATTTAAGTCATCTAAACATTTCTCATATGAACCATGGCTGAAGTAAAAACATAAATCATCCGCGTATTGTATCATGTTGAATTTATCACCTACTAACGTATGCAGATCTGCAGTGTATATATTAAATAAAATAGGGCTCAATACAGACCCCTGAGGTAAACCGTTACATACTGTGTGTGGACCACGTAATACGTTATTATGATCACGTAAAAATATTTTTCTATTATGAAAGATACTTAAGATATTGGTACATACAGTTTTATTAATTCCAATTTTTTCCATCTTTTTTGGTAAAATATTTAGGTCAACTACATCATAGGCCCCTGTTAGATCTATGAATAAACATAATGTATATAGGTTTCTGGAAAAACTTATTTGTATATCTGAAACTAAGTGACTCACCGCATCTATTGTTCCCCGTCCTCTGCGAAAACCATATTGAATGCTTGGTAAAAGGGATCTATATTCCACAAAATGTTCTAATCTAAACTTAATTAATCTTTCGAATGTTTTGGTCACGCATGATATTAACGAGATTGGGCGGTATGATGATGGAATTTCTGGATCTTTATAAGGTTTAAGTAACAGACAAATTATAATATTTTTAAAGCAGTCATAATATTTTTGTTTCCTCCACCAGTCATTAAATAATTGCAAAAGAAAATTTTTAGCAGAATATGGTAAGTTATAAATTATTTTATAAGTAAAGCCATCTAACCCGGGAGCTGTGTTCCGACTATTTTTGATCGCTAAATCCAATTCGTCCATTGTAAAAGAAGTAGACAATTCATCTTCATGATTAAATGGGAATTTGTTAACTGATTTAACCACAAAATTAGAAGCAGAAGGAGGACCTATTTTGTTTAGTATTTCCTCTATTAATTTTTTTGAAAGAGGTTTTTTGGAACAGTGAAAATTTTTATTATTTACAGCTTTAACGAACTTCCAAATTTCAGTTAGTGGTGTATTTTTATTAAGTTTATTTAGGAAGTTAATCCAGCTACAACGTTGTTTGTTTTTAAATAAACGTTTAGCTTAGGCAGCTACGTTTTTAGAAACTAAATAATTATTATGATTGGACAGAATTCTATAATTTTTTAAGGCCGTTTTCCGTTTTTCTACCATCTTACTACATTCCTGATCCCACCAAATTGGTCTTGGGAAAATGGGAGTAAAAGATTTTTTAACAGGCATAGACCGAGTCGCTGCATTGGAAATCATTTCGAAAAATGTTGATGCATTACTTGTGTTATTTTCAGTAAGTAACTGAGTAACATCTTTTTCCAAGAGTGTTTGGAATAATTCCCAGTCTGCGCATGTGTCATTCCACTTAGTGGATGGGTTTATTGAAAAATTTGAAGGCTTAATTTGGATGTCGATAGCTATTGGGTAGTGGTCCGATCCCATAGTGTCATCTAAAACCGTCCAAGTTAATTTATCAACTAAAAAATGAGAGGTTAATGTTATGTCAACAGCTGAATGATTTCCACTAGAGTTAATTCTAGTGGGAGTACCATCGTTTAATACAACAAGGTCTAGATGATCTATTGCATCTACTAAAATTTTACCATGTCGATCATCAGGTATAGGTCCCCACCTATCATGGTGCGCATTCAAGTCTCCGCAAAAAAGAGTATGGGACTTGAACTGCTGAAATAATTGTAGCCAGTCGGTAAAATTGACAATCACGTCAGGTGGTCGGTAAATAGACACTATTGATAAGTTTATAGAAGGTAAAGTAATTGCGCACACTTCTAAATCTATGTTTAACGGCTGGATGATATTAACCTCTTTAAAACCGAGCCCTTGCGCTACAAAAATACCAACGCCACCATAACCATCAACTCTACATTTTTTAACTAAATTGAACCCTTTCAAAAAAAAGTTTTCGTCAGGCTTAAGCCATAGTTCTGATATAACAATGATGTCAATAGTTGTACTGTTAACAAAATTAATTAAACTTGCTTTATTTGATTTTAAAGATCTGCAGTTCCACTGCAAAATATATAGTTTGTCTTTTTTAATATTATGGTCAGGAATCGGGAAGGTTAATAATATTCGGATTCAGATCCACTAATATTAATGTCCATTCCATCTGTGTGATTGTCGGTATCAAACATATTATTAACAATTTCTCTTATATCTGATTCTGCAAAAGAAACTGGGCTAGACGGAAAACTTTTTTGAAGTTGTTTAACGAATGTAGATAGTATAAGTACTGACTTTTCTTTATAGTTCATATATTCGTCCCTATAAGGATTAGGAAGAACAGTATTAGCATTTGATTTCAATTGGGGGGTTTTTTTTATTGGTGACATTTCTGTAGTGGGAGATAGTGGGGAAGGTTTTCGTTTTTTGGAAGTAGGAATATTTGTTTTGATAAAGGGTTTCCTTAATACGGCTGAAGAACTCTGAGAAGATGTTTGCCTTACTTCAGGCAATGGTGGAAAGTTGTTAATATTATTTAACACCGAGAACCTGTTATTCGTAATAATTTTGGCATAGGAAGGATTTACATACATATTTTCAGCTTCTTTAAAGGAAATGTTTTCCTGAGCCATAATATGTTTAATTTGTTTTTGTTTTGTGAAAATAGGGCATTTACGGGAGATTGAAGTGTGTTCATTGTTTTTACAGTAAATACAAACATTTTCTGATTGACACTCATCTTCCAGATGATCCAAACCTGTGCATTTTTTGCATCTGCTTTCTTTAGATTTGCACTGTCTGGCCGAATGGCCATAACGCAAACATTTAAAGCATTGGACAACCGGTTGTACATAAGGTTCTACTTGAAAGTTACAAAGATTAATTTGTATGTTTTGTGGGATTTCATTGCCCAGAAATTGTACTATAATCATTTGTCTGTTAACTAAACTGGAATTTCCGTCTGAGTCTATAATTTTTCTTTTCATTCTTTGAACGCTTACAATTTGTTTATTGGAAATGATGGCTTTTAGTAGATACTCCTCGGAGAAAGTCGTATCAACCATTCTGACGATGCCTTTTTTATGGGTGTAAAATTTAGGGATATATGCTACTAAGTTATTTTGATTTATAACATAATGATTTTCTAGCGAATTAGCGGATTCCATAGTTTTAAATATGACTTTTACGCGGTTTATTCCTACCGATTTTATATCCTCCACTTGTTTACTTAATTTCTCCTCCGGGAGTATATAGTGACCAATTTTAATTGGGAAGAGCCTTCCAATATGTTTTTCTTTACTTTCCACGAAAACAAAATAAGGACCTTTATCGCCTGGTCTATAACGATTTTCTAAATCAATAATATTATTATAACTAGAATCAATATTTTCTTTTTCAGT
Organism: Diabrotica virgifera virgifera; assembly: GCF_917563875.1. Classification (NCBI taxonomy): domain Eukaryota; kingdom Metazoa; phylum Arthropoda; class Insecta; order Coleoptera; family Chrysomelidae; genus Diabrotica; species Diabrotica virgifera. The sequence goes on along the minus strand of NC_065445.1, from coordinate 258,597,646 downwards.
ATTGTTCGGACAATTATTTAAATTTAAATCGGGCGGTTTCCCGCCCGTATTTTCCCCCATGGTTTATAAAATATTAGAAATGTTTTTAAATAATATTTGCAAATAAAATATATAAATCGTAAAATCAAAACCAAACTCTTAAATATAAATAGGAAACAATAGTTGAAATACTAGGTATTTCAATTAAAATATAATTAGCAGGTAATATACTTATCTCAGCAAAAAGTAAAAATACCAGCACACGAATTTATGTCCGCACTATTAGACTGATGAATTCGAACTGAGGACAAAAAAGATAAACTAATATATAGGCATGAAACAGTTAAGGTAAATAATTGTATAAAATCAAGCTTTTGCTACGTACACAACAAAATGTATATACTTTATTTGAGATATATTTTACCTCATATAAAATGCAACAGGTTGAATATAAAATGCCATTTTTAAAAATATAATTTGCATTGAATGTTATCACGAAAAAAATTGTAAAAAACTTACTAAGGAAGTAAAATCTCACTTGTAGGTAAATGGTATATAAATTTATTAAAATTTTTATCTAAAATGATCCAAATTGGATAGAAGTGGGTACATCTATGGTACAAAAATCACACAAACGTTTTTGGACCAATCAGTCCATCATCAGGTAGAAAACTATAGATCCAAAGTAGTTGGAACTAGCTACATAGTTAGGTCAAAAGACCTTAAAATTACAATAATCAGGCCATTAGGCCAAGTCGATGTTTGAAGAATTTATAAATGTAGCGGTACTATAATGTGGTCTTCATCTTGGCTTCAGACTGTTTGAAGCCAAGATGAAGACCACATTATAGTACCACTACATTTATAAATTCTTCAAACATCGACTTGGCCTGATGGCCTAATTATTGTAATTTTAAGGTCTTTTGACTTAACTATGTAGCTAGTTCCAACTACCTTGCATCTAAAGTTTTCTACCTGATGATGGACTGATTGGTCCGAAAACGTTTGTGTGATTTTTGTGCCATAGATGTACCCACTTCAATCCAATTTGGATCATTTTAGATAAAAATTTTAATAAATTTATATCCCATTTACCTACAAGTGAGGTTTTACTTCCTTAGTAAGTTTTTTATTTTGGTATACAGCAAATGAGAGGAATCTTTTCCTTTATATTTTAAAAAAATTGTAATTATGTATAATCGAATGGACATTTAATAGAAAAAAATAATGTAGTAACTACATAACCAGAATGGAGGAGACACGTGTGGTCAAAATAGCAAGAGATAAATCAACAATCGGTAGAAGAAGTATCGGCCAATCGCGCAAAAGATGGAGTGACAACCTTCCATAGACGTATCAATCCGCCAGTGAACAAGCAGAATTGTTTATAAAGAGAAAGAAGAAAAAGAAAAAACTTTATATAAATGCATTCCATCCAAACAAGAAAAATCTAGGAGTATAACTTCAGCAGTAGAAGGAACAGTCAAGGCCAGCAAAATTAAATGAACTATAACCCACGCCTCAACACAAATAATTGCATATGCAGATGATTTAATTCTTATGGGAAGAGACAAGAAAAGATTAAAAGAAGCAGTAACAATTCTGGCAAAAGAAGCACGGAAAAGAGGTCTACAAATTAACAAAGGAAAAACAAAATATCTACTCTGCTCTAGAACAAGAGAAGTGAAGAAGTAACGGAACGAATACTAGCAGGCAACAAAACATATTGGAGATATCGTAAGCTTATGAAGGACAAGAACTTATCCAGAAATACAAAACTGAAAATATACAGAGCTACAATCAGACCAGTAGTTACGTACGCATCTGAGACAATGTGCCTCACAGAACAAGATGAAGAAAAATTGAGAATATTCGAAAGGAAAATCCTGAGACGGATTATGGGCCCGATAAGAATGAACAACGGAGAAATGAGAAGAAGAATGATCCATGAACTAAGAGACGTAATGAAGAGAGAAGATATAGTTAGATTTATTATAGCACAGAGGATGAGATGGCTGGGACACACAGAGAGAAGGAAAAACGACCTACTGATTAAGAAAATCACCATATGGAAACCAGAAGCTAAAAGACCAAGGGGAAGACCCAGAGAGAGATGGGAGGACCAGGTTATGAGAGATATCAAAATTCTGGAAGTGAGAAAGCGGAGGGAACTATGCACATACCGAAATTAGTGGAAGAAAATTGTAATGAAAGCCAAGTCATACAACAAACTTTGACAACATAGAGGTGGAATATGGAGTGATTTACCGCAATAAGCGAATCAGAGAGCTCTAAGTAAGAGCAGCAAACATTCCACCCGGAATGAAAAGCCCTGATGATGATGATAACTTCAGCTGTAATGAAATCTCTTTATGGTCGCAACCGCACAAAGAGATAAAAATCAGATTGTAAAATTGTAGAATAGTCGGATCTCCAACTACCCGCCCCATACGAATGGGATACTTGGAGAATTGTCATCATCATCATCATTGGCTCTACAACTCCTGGTATGTCTTGGTCTGTTCTAGAATCAGCGTCAATTCCTTCCTATTATTTGTCTTGGTTTTACAATTTCGTACTCTTGTACTCTTAGTTAGTACTCGTAAGTCGCCTTCCACTTGGTCCTTAAACCGTGCTCTGGACCTGCCTCTTCTTTTCACTCCTTTTGGTGTTTGGTTATAAATATATTTTGACGGCTATCCAACCAATAGGTCTTCGAGTTTTGCTACCTGCTTATTGTGTGTCACCTTCATATGCTTCATTTTACTGTCATTAACGTTTAGTCCTATTCTTTTTGCTGTTGCTTCCAATGTCATGAAGGTCCGCCTTTCTTCTTGCTATGATATCGATGTCATCCGCATAGGCTAGTATTTGTACATTTCCATTATTAATAATTCCTTTTGTTATTCCATATTCTCTAATAGCTCTCTCAAGGGCAATGTTAAATAAAAGGCACGATAGGCTATCTCCCTTACGAAGTCCTATCTGTGTCTGGAAAATTCCTAATATTCCGTTCTGCACTTTAGGCTCGATTGTTGAGAGAAATTATTTCACCAATTTTACTAAGTGTATAGGGATATTGAATTCTACCAAGGCTTTGTATAATGGTTTTCTGTCTACACTATCACAGCCGCATCTAAAAGACACAAACAAATTGTGAGTATCAATTCTATGCTCGTATATTTTTTCCAACGCTTGTCTTAGAAGGAATATTTGAATGAAAGTTGACTTCTCTTTGCATATTTGCCTATTAACTTTTCTTTTGTGAAACCCACACTGGTATTTGCCTATTATGCTTTCAGAGTATCCCGATAGTTGATCGTAAAGGCGTAGGCCAGAATTGTGAAGAGGTACAATTATACTCACCAGTGGCGGTCTGAGCATGGTTCCGCGGATTCCGCGGAACCAGGGCCCGGGCCCCGCAGGGGCCCTTTTTAATGCGCTTTTTGCTTCTTTTCTTTCTAGTTTGATGCGGACATTTTGAACTACACAAGTACACACATAGGAAATGTAACTGCTTAATAGATTTTAATTTTTGTGTAGATACTTATAAATAGAAACGAAGAATACCTTTCTCAAAAAACTTGAAAACAAAATTTATTAAAATACAGCGCACCCTGTTGTAAGGTTCCTTATACGTTTTCCTGCTTTCCAAAGCCCATGTTTCAATATTTGTAAAGACTAACCGACAGGGTCTGCCTACACGTGATAACTCAAACAATTGTAGATTAGCAATATTCATGAATAAGATATAGGTAGTTGTACTACAAAATTGTAAATATGCATTGTAAGTTTTATACGGCCATAAAAATAATTCCAATAGAATAGGCTCGATTCTCGTGTTTATTGAAACGTCGACCGTCATCGTTCAGCTTGTACTTTTATAGAGGTAGGTAATTCTTAAAAATTGAAATTAAATTCTAAATATAGACAATAGTGGCAAGAATAACAAGACACTATATGTATATAGACACTAATTTCTTTTTAAGAAAATCTCGTCGTTTGATAAAAGATATCAACCCCACCGTTATCCAGGGGTTTTTTGATATATTTTTAAGCGTTTTATCTCCCTAGAGGTTTGTATGTAATTATATAACTTACTTATAAATATATCATATGCAATTTCAGAATCGATTTTGTTGATATAAATTTTATTCCAATGTTCATTTTTTAAAAGCTGTGTTAGTTTTTCGATATTAATGAGGTTTTTAATCATAAGGTTCTTAATTATGACTGGAATTTTGGATTTATAAAATTTTTGAGTTTCATTATTTATAAAAACGGCTGGCGTAAAATGATCAATCATGTGAGTATGAAAAACGATAGGATAAATATTAATTTACTGTTTTAATAGTCTATTGTTTTTTTAAAAAGTTTATAACATCAAAAGTAAGTAAATTTCGATCAAAATAATGTTGGTTTCTTTTTTTTTTGGTTGGTAAAAAAGTAGTGAAAATCACTTTCTAATTAACATCCGAAATGATATTACCGCTTCACAAATTACATTACTTATTGTTTATCAGATATGTAAGATTCGTTGGTTCAAAAAGCCTATTTTTGAAAGGCTGTAGTCAAATGGGCTTAAACGAGTCACTAATCACGAGTGTATGCAAAATTTTAACAGACATATCTTATCTTATAACCAATTTTTGCGTTCAGGAAAACAAAAAGTCCAAAATATTCACAATAGCAAAACCTATATATTTTTATACTAGCTTAGATTTTTGGTATCACCAATAATTAATAAAGTTATTTTGAAAAAACAAAATTTTTTCACAATAATTATAAATTTTTTTTAATTTAAAACCAAATCGTTTTCAAAAATGAGCACTTTGAAGCGGTAAAACTTACAGATCATAATATAAACAATACATAAGTCAAGTAAGTTGTGAAGCGGTAACGATTAATTTCATTTGGGATGTTAATTAGGGGGTGATTTTTACGATTTGTTTACCAAAAAAAAGTGTCCAACTTTATTTTGAGCCTTACATAGTTAATATCGATGCTAGAAACTAAAAAATAACAAAAATATGAGGTTTGTTCCAACACAACGAGAAACCGTCCATGTAACGATCATTCCGTCCTGCGTAGTACCATGGAACGCATTGTTTCGTTCCCATGGAACGTTAATTATCTAGTAACCTGATCGTTACATTACGGTTCTTCGTCGTGTTGGAACAAACCTTATTAAAAAAGTTGTGATGACTTGTTCTCGAAAATGATTCATTTTTAGATATTTCACGTTGAAATATTCGATTTGGAATTTGACGAATAAGAACCTACATTTCATGACCTAGTGGGTTTAAAGACTTCGTATGTACACCATATTATTCAATTTTTTTATAAGCTATGTTTTTACTAAGAATATTTTTTTCGATAACATTCTTACTTTTTGAGGGTATTTGCAAAATACCGTCCCAAAACGTGTTTTTTTTTGAAAAATGAACATGTTCACTAGCAAATAATTCTAAAAGTATTGACTTAGTGAAAAAAGTCTATAGAACTTAAAGGTTGCTTAGAATTAGTCAATTTATCCAATTCCGGACTTTTTGAACTGAAAGTATTTTTTTCACCCGAGAACCTAGGGCAGAAGCGCACATCGGTACAATAGGTATCACTTTTTTTGTTTGACATGTTAGCTGTTCGTATGCCACATTTCATCTCAATCCGAGCAGATCTTTAAAATGTACAGCAAAAACCGTGAGTAAATGGACTATAAATTAGCTCAAGTTTTTATGATATATTTTATGATATAATGTGCAGTCTTCTGGTAGTTTTACCTGCTTTCAAGTCAGTTCTACTAGCCTACTTATATAGGGTGAGACAGATAACTGACCTATTAGAAATATCTCGAGAACTAAAGGCAACAAAATCATGAAAATTGGAATAAAGGGGTTTTGATAGATGATCTATTAAATGAAAATATTTTCATCTCTTTGCAACTTCCGGTTATACCGGAAGTTGCTTATAACTTGGTTTTTTAAATGGGACACCCTGTATATTTTTATATTCTTGGATTCTCCTCAATATCTTCTTTCTTAAAATATGATATTTTGTAATATTATATAGGCTATTTTAAAAGATATTTACGTTTTTTTTATTAATTTCGTAACAAAATTCACACCCTGTAGAATTGTAATAGTTTGACATTAAAAACTCTGCTTACGTTCAAGTGATTTTTAATATAGTCTATTATTGTTAAGAATCATTCGTATAGCTAATTTTGAAATTTTAGTATACAGGGTTGGTCTAAAGTCAAAATGAATATTTTCTGAGTTTTCTTAAATAGAACACCCTGTATTTTAGTATTGTAATGAAATGATATTTCATAGTACTGTTTTATTTTATAAGTATTCTATATACCTAACTGCTTTAATTTGTGAGTTATTGGTGATTCAATCTAAACATTAATTGCAACAAAAAATACGTAAAATTTTATTAGGTTGGCCGTGAAAATATTCAATCACGAATAATTTTTCAGAAATAAATACATATTAATCCAGACTGATCCTTAAAATTACCAATAATGGTTTAGCTATCAAAATACCTACGTAGTTAATATTGTTGGTGCGACTAACAATTAAGCACAAATTAAAGCAGTTAGGTATAGGGAATGCTTAAGAAATAAAAAAGTACCATAAAATATCATTTCATTACAATACTAAAATACAGGGTGTTCCATTTAAGAAAACTCAGAAAATACTCATTCCGAGTTTCGACCAACGCTGTATACTAAATATAAAAATTTAGCTATACTAATGATTCATAACAATAGTAGACCATATTAAAAATCATTTGAACGTGAGTAGAGTTTTAGTTGTTAAACTACTACAATTCTACAGGGTGTGAATATTGCTACGAAATTAATAAAAAAAAACGTAATTATCTTTTAAAATACCCTGTATAACATTACAAATCCTCATATTTTAAGAAAGAAGACATCAAAGAGAATCCAAAAATGTAAAAATATACAGGGTGTCCTATTTAATAAAACGAAGTTATAAGAAACTTCCGGTATAACCGGAAGTTGAAAAGAGATGAAAATATTTTCATTTAATAGATCATCCTTCAAAACCCCTGTATTCCAATTTTAATGATTCTGTTGCCTTTAGTTCTCGAGATATTTCTAATAGGCCAGTTATCTGCCTCACCCTGTATACAACAGGTCAGATTTTTTGCGCCATGTTTGGAAAACTCCAAAGAAATGCCATCTGCTCCAGGAGCTTTGTTTTCTTTTAATTTTTGTATTGATTTGATGACTTCTTCCTCTGTTGGGATGTTATATTCCTCTTATTCATCGTACATGCCTTCGAGCTAAATTTCTGCTTCATGGAACTCAGCTCTCTTCTTATATTTAGCCTACCCTCAAATTTTTCTAACCATATGTGCAGTATCAGGTCTTGATCACCAATGACTTCTCCTCGTATTACATAACTTTTGTTAAAAGTTTCAAATTTCCGTCTTTGGGTAAATATTTGATATATAAAAATTTAAGTGTATGAAAAAACTTTATGGATGCATTCCGTCCAAACAAGAAAAATCCAGAAGTGTAACTTCAGTTGTAATGAAATCTCTTTATGATCGCAACCGCACAAAGAGATAAAAATCAGATTGTAAAATTGTAGAATAGTCGGATCTCTCTAACTACCCGCCCCGTTCGAATGGGATACTTGGAGACTTATCTACTCCGAAACATCGTTTTATATTCAGTAGCGGTGACGAGTTAAAGCTTATAAGGGTTTATAATATCGTTATGGGTAATACCTGGAAAAAATAACTACTATATAAAGCAATAAAGCAATTTTTTATTTCTAAACAGTGTCTTAATTAAAATCACAGAGTTAGGATATACGTACTATATTAGATTTACAATCAAGATACAGTAGAAATAAACAAACCAAGACACGTTAAATGCTACTAGGAGCACTTCCGAATCATAATTTATAATGTATTTACACTGCAAATCACAAATCATGATTTCCAAAGTCTATACATAGTAAACTATGATTCGAGAATGCTCCAAGTTGCATTTAACGTGTCTTGGTTTGTTTATTTCTACTGCATCTTGATTGTAAATTTAGTATAGTTGTTACAACTTTAGATATTTTTCGAAAGTTCAGAAGGTCATTCAAGTTCGATTAAAATATTCGATGTTGCCTCTTAAATATAAATATCGACATTTGTTTTCACTAATATTCGAAACCATTGATCCGACTTGAAACCACTGAACCAAAATTGACAACTTAACCAACATGTTTTGCAACAAGATCAAAGTGAAATTGTGTTTTTGAAGCAGTTGAATAAGTTTTAAATGGTAAAGTCGCTATTGACCTCGACCGGGTTCATCATATCACGCACACGCACATATTTCTGTTGCTTCACAGATTTGTAAGAGGGGCTTACTTGGCTAGATTTCTGGACATAGCGCAACAGTTCAATAAGCACAATTGCCTCATAGTCCAGAAAGCCACTGCGCATCCGCTAGGAAAAATATTCTAATTCGGATTTTTTGCACAATCTTACTCAAAAAGTACTCCTTTTAAAAAATTTGCATGTTGCCAGGACCAAAAGGTGTTCAAAAAATTTTTAAACGTTTTTTTTTTGTTTTTTTCCTAAAATTATTTTTTTGCATGGAAAAAAGTTTTTTTAGGTTTTTTGGATCATTCCAAACAAAAAAGGTCTTTAGTGACTCTTCTCTAAAAATGATAGTTTTTGACATATAAGCGATTAAAAATTGAAAAATTGCGAAATAGGCCATTTTTAACCCTCAAAAACTATGTGAAAAACTCAAAATTTGAATGTTGCCAAGGTAGGTAGATATTCTTTAAACATCAATTGATGAAATCCCGAAGAGTTTTTTGCAATACAATATTCAAAACTCCTTTGTTTTTTAATTGCTAATCAATCGTGCTCGACACTATTTTCCACCGACAGTATGGTGCAAATAAAAGGAATAAATTCATTATTTCGTAAACCGGCGACTTTAAAGAAAAATCCCGAAACAGGTCGATTTTTATTTTTAAGTTATGATATTGTGGCATATACGGTATACTAGTGACGTCATCCGTCTGGGCGTGATGACGTAATCTATGATTTTTTTTAAATGAGAATAGGGGTAGTGTGGTAGCTCATTTGAAAGGTTCTTCAATTCTCTATTCAGTAATGTAAAAATTTACATAATTATTTATACAGGGTGTCCTTCTACTTCTTTTTTTGTCAAATAATTTAATTTAATAAAAAAATTTTGGACACCCTGTATAAATAATTATGTAAATGTTTATATTACTGAATAGAGAATTGAAGAACCTTTCAAATAAGCTAGCACACGACCCTATTCTCATTAAAAAAAATCATCGATTACGTCATCGCGTCCAGATGGATGACGTCACTAGTATACCATATATGCCACAATATCATAACTTAAAAATAAAAATCGACCTGTTTCGGGATTTTTCCTTAAAGTCGCCGGTTTACGAAATAACGAATTTATTCCTTTCATTTGCACCATACTGTCGGTGGAAAATAGTGTCGCGCACGCTTGATTAGCAATTAAAAAACAAAGGAGTTTTGAATATTGTATTGCAAAAAACTCTTCGGGATTTCATCAATCGATGTTTAAAGAATATCTACCTACCTTGGCAACATTCAAATTTTCAGTTTTTCACATAGTTTTTGAGGGTTAAAAATGGCCGATTTCGCAATTTTTCAATTTTTAATCGCTTATATGTCATAAACTATCATTTTTAGAGAAAAGTCACTAAAGACCTTGTCTGTTTGGAATGATCCAAAAAAACTAAAAAAACTTTTTTCCATGCAAAAAAAATAATTTTAGGAAAAAAACAAAAAAAAACGTTTAAAAAATTTTTGACCACTTTTTGGTCCTGGCAACATGCAAATTTGTTAAAAGGAGTCCTTTTTGAGTAAGATTGTGCAAAAAATCCGAATTAGAATATTTTTCCTAGCGGATGCGCAGTGGCTTTCTGGACTATCAACGAGTATTATTGGCGGAAAAAATACAAATATCGATCTTAATGCGACTTTTCAGAATTTTCTTTCTCTAAAGGTGCTTTCGTTCAAATCAGGTTACAGAGTTATGAACCAGTATGACGTAGTCAACTATCCTACAGAGTTTTTGAATCCACTGAAGTTATGTGTATTGAAAAAAATTGGACTGTGCAATATAGCAAGACTGACTATGAAAAAAAATTAATAGTGTGACTGAGGCAACGATCGCGAAAATACAAAGGAGAGGATGTTTTGATCCCGCGTATACCGATGATTTCAACGGAAGTACAATTTAATTTTAAGCGTTAGCCCTTTGAATGCTGATGACGTCTGAGGACGACTGAGGACGTCATACCGTTACTACTGCCGAGTGCGCATGACGTCTTCATGCGTCATATGCAGATATGCACAACATTCATTTAGAGGTTAGTATTAGTTTGACTTTGACTGAAGCAAGTTGTATTTCTACTGAGTACGTATATAAAAGTGTATTTATAACGTCAGTTTAGATTCATATTATCGATGAAGCAATTCCACGTTTTTTTTTGTTTTCTGTTAGTTTTAAGTTATTGAACTTTGACAAATTATTTAATTTTAAGAAACTTCGCTTTTATTTTTGCGAGAAGAACAAAGACAAATTTCTCGGCCTAACAAGATCCTTCACCCTACACACAATTTCGAGTAAATTTCTCTCAAAAAACAAATATTTTTAGAATTGTGGTAATTGCAGTTTGTTAAGCATGTTTAACGGCTACTGTAGCCGTAAATAACCCACTTACCAAATCAAGACTGATAAGGAACTGCAAAGATTTCCTTAACAACCTGATAATAAAGTATATTTAGTATGTCTGCCGGGTCATGAAGAAACAAAGCTCGAGAGAAATCTTGTATGGGTACTTTACTATGAGCACGAAATAAAAAAATCAATCAATAGTATGGGTGGTTCAAGTCTAGCTAAAGCCAATAAATTAGTCAGCGTTCTCTATTTTGGTTGCCAGCATGGGTAACCAAAATAGTTGCGAGTTTTTTTAGAAAATCTGAACATATTGCCATGATTTTGTCAAAAAATGATACAATTATCAATGCTAAAGAGTATGTACTCACTTGTTTGCCACAAATGATTGAGAATGTTCACAAACACTATCTAAATTGTCGCCTTCTCTAACATCAAAACACTGCCAGCCTTCACACGGCTCGTATAATATTCGAATATTTGAAAGCGAAAAACGTCGATTTGATGGTCTATCCTGCATACAGTCCTGAGTTGGAACCTTGTGATTTCTTGCGTTCTCGAGAATAAAAAAAATTATTACTAGCATAAATATTTCGACGTCGACGATTTTTTTATTTTAATTCAAAGTATACTGATCATTAATTCCCTTAAATTCAATAATTTTCTTCTATCCTGTGAAATTATGTTTCATTCTTCTACCCCCATTCTTTTAAAATCTTTTTTTTTTAGATAATAATAATAATAATAATAATAATAATAATAGCTGGATGGATAGAAGATGCGGCACAGAACTGCCAACACTACACTACTACTCTCTACGAACCCTTCACCACTGAAGAAGTCTCAAATATCATCAAAGAGCTTCATAACTGGAAATCTCCTGGACCAGACGGAGTTCAAAACTTTTGGCTCAAGAAGTTCTCGAGTGCTCATGAATGCTTATCAACACTAATTAATCATGTTATTTCTAATCCGCAGGATATACCATCATTCCTAACTCAGGGAACCACTTATTTAATACCGAAGGATCAAAATAACACCCAAGATCCAGCAAAATACCGCCCAATTACTTGCCTTCCAACTTTGTATAAATTGGTCACATCCTGTGTAGCCCGGCGTATCTACCAACACTGTGCTCTGAACAATATCATAGAGCCTCAACAGAAAGGATGCGCTAAGGGTTCCATGGGTTGCAAAGAACAACTTATCATCGACTCAGTCATTTCTAATCAAGCATATTCCAAAAAGAGGAATCTATTTACTGCTTTTATTGATTACAAGAAGGCCTTTGATTCAGTGCCGCATGAATGGCTTATAGATATATTGAGAATATATAAAGTCGATGATAATATAGTGACCTTTTTACAACATATAATGACAGAGTGGAAAACTAGAATTCACCTACAAATACCTGGTGAAAGTAACATCGAAACTGAAAATATCGTAATCAGCCGGGGCCTGTTTCAAGGAGATTCGTTGAGTCCTCTGTGGTTCTGTCTAGCTATGAACCCACTATCTCAGCTATTGAACTCCTCAGATGCAGGTTTTAGCATCAAAAATAACAACAATGTGGTGGCGAAGCTTAATCATTTATTGTACATGGATGATTTGAAATTAATGGCTTCCACTCGAAACCAACTCGACGAGATGTTAAAAACTGTAGAAACTTTTTCTAATGATATTAATATGCACTTCGGACTAGATAAGTGTCGTATTTTAAATATAGTCAGAGGAAAAGTACAGCCCGGAGGATTCGATATGCAAAGTGGCCAGAACATCGAGGCCATGGGTGAAAACGATATGTATAAATATCTTGGAGTAAAGCAAGCGCGGAAAATTGACCATAAACAAATGAAAACAGAGATAACTACTGAGTTTATACGAAGGGTAAAACAGCTGCTTCGCTCACACCTTAACAGTAGAAATTTGTTTAAGGCACTAAACACCTACGCATGTTCCGCGCTTAGCTACTCATTTGGTATTGTAAAGTGGACAAAAACAGATATAGAAGCTCTCCAGCGAAAAGTACGAACACACCTCACAAAGGCACAAAAACACCATCCTAAAAGTGCAGTAGAAAGAACAACATTACCACGGAATCTAGGAGGAAGAGGACTTATGGATATAGGTGAGCAATTAGATAAACAAATTGCTAATTTAAGAACTTATTTTCAGATGCAGGCTGAGACATCTACTCTACATCGCGCTATCTGCGCAGTAGATGACACAACACCGATCAAACTGAGAGAACCAGAAATGCGCATAAACCACCTTACTAAGGACGAAAAAGTGCGCGCCTGGATGGGTAAACCTCTGCACGGGCGGCATCCCAATGAAGTCAGCCAAGATTATGTCGACAATATAGCGTCGAACTACTGGTTGACATCAGGAGAGATGTTCCCTGAGACGGAGGGTTCATTACTGGCCATTCAGGATCAGGTTATACCAACCAGAAATTACCTGAAATATATCATCAAAGACCCTCAGGTTCAAAACGACAGATGCCGATATGGATGTCAAGCCCAAGAAACCATCCAACATCTTACAGGGGGCTGCCAGGCATTTGCTGCAACTGAATACAAGGAACGGCATGACGCAGTGGGAAAAATCCTTCATCAAGAGATAGCTATCAAGCTGGGACTTCTCCAAACAGAGCATCTCCCGTATTATCAATACGTCCCTGAGAGTATGCTTGAGGATGGCAACTACAAGCTATACTGGGACCGCACTGTGCTCACAGACCAAACAGTGGCACATAATAGACCAGATCTCGTACTAGTTAATAAATTAACAAGACAAACAACACTAATTGATGTGGCGATACCTAACAACAATAATCTACGTAGTAAATTTACTGAAAAGATCGCCAAGTACAGAGATCTAGAAATTCAAATACGGAGGCAATGGAGAATGCAAAGTACCCAGACGATACCGATTATTATGTCTACTACTGGAGTCATTCCGAAGACCCTCCTCGAAAGCATAAAAAAGCTGGGTCTGAATGAACATCTTTATAAGACCATGCAGAAAGCTGTACTACTCGCGACGGCCAGATGCGTACGAACATTTCTGGGAGATACACCTGCATTCCAAGTCACCTAGGGCTCGATAACACGGAAAGAGTCCCACCAGAGCTCAATCCTTTTGATACCGTAGGTATCTGGGATGAGTCAATTTTCCCCTTAGAGGGAGTGTGAGCCGTATGGCTAAATCTGGATAATAATAATATCGTCCCGCATGCTGTCACGTCCAGCGCCGGCTCCAGACGTGCCCTGGCGATCCCCAGGCAGCGATAATAAACATAAATCAATATTCTCCATATTAATGGGTGTGCATTTTATACCTACTGCCAGGTGTCAGTTTTTGTTCCACGGCAAGTATTCCTGCTACCCTCTGGGTACTGGCGCTACAAATACCCAGAAAGTATTCTCCATTCGCAGGGGGTCGCGCCTGATAGAAGAACCGACAAAAAACTCCCACAGGATATCGTATGGCATTTTTGCCGGGGAGATCCTTTCGGACAGTTCCGGTGCCATTTACATCTTTAGCCCTGTTTTAAGTAACTAGTGCTGATGTACACTAGCCCAGGGGGACCGACGGCTTAACGGGCTCTCCGAGGCACGGTTTTTCTTTAGATTAGAACTGAGAGTAAGAGCTCTGAGATGCTACCTACGTGTTTTTGAATCTGTAATATGGACTTGAAAGCTGGGCATTGAAATAAGAACAAATAATTAAGCTACAATCCTTTGAAATGTGGTGTAAGAGGAAGATGCTTATAATAGCATGGCACAGAAGAAAACTAACACGGCTATATTGCGAGAAATGGGCAAAAAATACGAAATAATAAACAAATAAAAATAAGAACGTTACAATATCCGGGACATATAATGAGGGGACAGCGATATGAACTGCTAAGACTGATAATACAGGGAAAGATGAAATAAGGAAGAAGTGTAAGAAGAAGGAGAAAGTCCTGCTTGAAGAATTTAAGCGACTGGTTTAAATGCTGTTCCATAGAACTGTTCAGAGCAGCGGTAGATAGAGTAAAAATAGTGATTCTGATATTCAACATCTGATTGGAAGACGGATAAGAAGAAATCTTTCTTCTCCATCCTGGCAAGGTCCGGGCAGAATCAAATATTTGTGGCTTAACAATACGAGAAAGTGGAATGGTCTAAATTCAGTCATTTAGATGGACGCCCCCACAAAACCGGGAAAAATTGCCAAAATTTTAGCGAATCATTTGCGGAAAACACTTCAGTGCAATCAGAAGAAGCTTCTGTCTTCAATAAAAGTAGTTTAAAAAATAATACCTTATGTTACAGATTCGGTGTAATTAATGATAATAGTCCTAAAAAGATAATACTAATAATAATTACACTTTTATAAAAATAGTATATTGTACAATAAGAGAGAAAAAAGACATATTTCTCACGAGCGCAGAAGTTTGTTGGCACGAGCCGAGGCACGAGGCGAGTGCCGCAAATCAAGCGAGAGAGAAATATGTCATTTCTCTCGTGTTGTACACTATACTTTTTCTATGGATGCGTTTTTGTCAAGAGTTCAAACTTCAAAATTAAATAAATTAGGTGCTTTTAGGTATATTATATGCCTAAATTGAAATAAAATACATAGGTATATTATCTATGTGTATATTATACATTACTTTTCTTAATATTTATATAATTTATTTATTTAAAATTATAATTCACAGTTGAACAGTCTTAAAAGGTAATTTTTGATAAGTTTTGATAAGTTTAAACACATTTTGTTTGACAAAAATAATTGTGTTTGTATTGTGCATGTTACCATGGAAGTAGCGATCATATATATGTAAACCGGCGGTGAACCCGTGAGAAAAAATATTTCTCACTGCAACGGCCGACTTTTCTCACTACCTGAGAAATTGTTCGTTTTGAATGTATGTAAGTATTGAGAGAAGTTGCACATTTTATAGCATTCATAGAAAAGGAACTTTTTATAATAAAACGTTTTCATTATTTTTAAGACCCAATATAAAATTATAAACTATTTTGTGGTTTCAATTTCTGTGTCATAAAAGAATTTTGTAATCGACTTTTTTTAGAGACATAATTTCTCTAGAGGATTTGAACTCATATAAATCAAAGAAAATATTTAAAATGGTATAATATTTTATGATATTCATATATAATAATTAACTTATAAAATATGAATTTTAATTATATTAACTTTTTCTCATTTATTAAAAAAAATTAAAAAAGATACCCACAGCCGCGAATGGGACTTAGGACCTTTCGATCTACAATCTAATGCTTTACCACTGAGCTACCACTTATCGATTTACTAACGTACTTTAAAATGGAATATAAATGTCATTGCATTAGTCACATTTTTAAAACAGTTTGAAATTTAAAAAAAAATCGATTTATTCATATATGTAATAGCAATTAAATATTGCATTTTTAGCTAGTTCTGAGAACTATTTTTAACTATACTGGGTTGGGATAAAGTATGGAACCAAGCAAATATCTTTGAAACGAAAAGAACAATATTTATGAAACTTTGCTTGCAAGTACAGTGACGCAAAAGGCATCTGTTGCCATATTTTCTGTTACTATTCCACTTCCGGTTTCACCGGAAATACCCCTAACTTATTTAATTTAAATGGGACACCCTATATATTTTTTCGGATTTTAAAAGAACTTGTTATTTTTAATTCATACATACCAAATTTGGTAGAGAAAATTTGTTAAAAAGTGTCTGTAGATAATTTTTTGTATTAATACAACGTAATAGGAAATAAACGAGTACCATCTATACTGTAGACTGTAGACTAAAATTGTTGTTTACATGCACTGCATGACTTATTTGAATTTAGTATAGTAGGTAAAACTGTTACTGAACTAATTGACAGATAGCCCAGTCGGGATAGCATTTGACCTTGCATTAGGAGCTGCCCCAAATTTTATTTTTCTAATCTTTCGGGAGGGTCAATATTAGTATAAATTTAAAATCTCGACTGAATTTGACCGTTGCGTTAGCTGCAATCTTGATTTTAAACAAGAACCGTTTTTGCTCAATATCTCCGCTATTTTAAATTTTTTGACAAAAAGTATACAAACTGTAATTGTTGAAAATGCGATTTTCTATAATTTCATTTATTATAATTTTTTTCGTGCGGTCGATATTTTCCGAGTTATGAGGGGAAAATAGTGACAGTTGTAGCATAATTATTGAATTATTGAATTATCTCGTTTATTATTAGTTTTATAACAAATATTTACCTATACAAAAATGAAGAGAATTAAATTTTGTACAATTTTAATGCCGCTCATTTTTTGATAAAATCAATATTTAAGGTAGTACGTATGTGGTAAAGGTGCGAGTGTAAGACCTGATTGATTTTGTAGCAATTGTATTTGTTCAATATCTCCGCCATTTTCAACTTTTCAACAAAAAGTGTAAGAACTGAAATTGTTGCAATTACGATTTACTACAATTTTTCGAGAGAACCAGTGGCGGGTCTACAAGGGGGAAATGGGAAAATTCCCCCCAACAGTTTCCAAAATTTAAAAAAAAATTGTTGGAACATCACGATATATTAGCTGACATAAAACTTAAAATATCGACAGACAAATTCAACCAATAAAACCCGCTAGTTAATAAAATTAAGTGAACTTAATGTATATAATGTCTTTTTATGTCTTTTATTTACTTAGTTTGGTTGATTGGTTTCATTGGAAGTTTCAAAAATTTTATAAAATATAATTCCCTTTATTTTTGTTTATGTACAATTATGTCGTAAAATTAATAATAAATGAGACAATTCAATAATTATGCTTCCCCTCCGCTTCCATTATTTTCCCCCTTAACTCGGAGAATATTGATCGTATAAAAAATTGTGCCAAAGAAATTGAAAGAAATTACATTTCCAACAATTTTCTTTCCCACCATTTATGTCGAAAAGTTGAAAATGGCGGAGATATTAAGCAACAACAGTTCTCATTTAAAATCAATATGGCGGCTAATGCAACCACGAAATTCAGTCGAGATTTTAAATTTACACTGCTATTGATTTTTCCCAAAGGATATAATTATAAAATTTGGGGCAGCTCGGATACAAAATTCAATTCAATAATTATGCTCTCCCCACCACTTTTTATTATTTTCCGATGTAACTCGGAAAATATCAACCGCATGAAAAAAATTGTTAAAAAAAGAAATTGTAGGAAATTCTATTTTGAACAATTTTAGTTGAAAATGGCGTAGGTATTGAACAAAAACAATTGCTATAAAATCAATCCGGTCTTACGCTCGCGCCATTACCGCATACGTACTACCTTAAATATTAATTTTAGCAAAAAAATGAAAGAAATCAAAATTGTGTAGAATCTAATTCTCTTCATTTTTGTACAGGTACATATTTGTTGTAAAGCTAATAATAAACGAGATAATTCAATAATTCAATAATTATGCTCCAACTGTCACTATTTTCCCCTTATAACTCGGAAAATATCGACCGCACGAAAAAAATTATAATAAATGAAATTATAGAAAATCGTATTTTCAAAACAATTTCAGTTTCTACACTTTTTGTCAAAAAATTGAAAATGGCGGAGATATTGAGCAAAAACGGTTCTCGTTTAAAATCAAGATGGCGGCTAACGCAACGGTGGAATTCAGTCGAGATTTTAAATTTATACTAATATTGACGCTCCCTAAAGATTAGAAAAATAAAATTTGGGGCAGCTCCTAATGCAAGGTTAGGCCTGTTATTCGTCTAACCCGACTGGACTAAGAAATAAGTTGTATTAAAAATGGTTCATTTAAGTGGAAAAGATCGTATTGAAATATTAATGATAATAGGTTATGGTGAATTTTCATTTTTTGGAAGTGAATTTTCCAAATCCATGGATTGGACGTAGAGGATTCATAGAGTGGCCCGCTCGTTCTCCGGACCTCAACTCGTTAGATTTTTTTCTTTGGGTTATATAAAATTACGTGTTTACGTTAGGCGACCAACATGCTTGCAGGATTTGAGACAAAGAATAATAATTGATGAATGTGAACTAATACGTGGAGAAATCTTGCAAAAAGTGACTCACGAATTTATTTATAGGCTTGCACGTCGTCAGGAGGTGAACAGCAAACATTTTCAACATTTGAAATTTTTTTTTTTTATTTTTAATATCATTGGTTTAACGTAAATAAATTAACCTATTTTTTAACTCTAAAGAGATTTATTTCTTGTTTTAATAGTTTTTTCTTACAAACTTGGTATGTATGAATTAAAAATAACAAGTTCTTTTAAAATCTGCAAAAATATACAGGGTGTCCCATTAAAAGTAAATAAGTTAAAGGTATTTCCGGTGAAACCGGAAGTGGAGTAGTAACAAAAAATATGGCATCAGATGCCTTTTGCGTCACTGTACTTGCATGCAAATTTTCATAAATATTGTTCTTTTCGTTTCAAAGATATTTGCTTGGTTCCGTACTTTATCTCAACTCTCTATACATAACTTTATAAAAATTAATATAGAACTATTTTTAAAATGGATTCTAAAATTGGTGGAGATAGTGAGAAAGACCAAGCCAAGTATATAAAAACGTTTTAAAAAATGTGTACCATTTTCTGTCTACTTACAATTATTTTATAAACACATCGGTTTTTTCTTTGTCAGTAATGAAGTCGCAGCCAAAAAATATCTTCCCTCGTGTCCTTAAATCGGATCAAGAGAGAATTTATGAATCGATGACGCTTAAAAAAGAAAGTCGACGATTTTGGTGTTCGGCGACAGTCACTATATATGTCTGTATTCCAGAGTCTTTAAGCGATTTATGACGAATACGTTTTCGGGGATGGAATGGAAGTTAAAAACAAGTGAGGGGACTTCTATTCCAACTCGAGTCGTTAAATCGTTGAGATGCCAAAATCATAGGTTATCCAATTTTTCAATTTATTATACAAGTCGTTTAAGGTTGTTTCGAAACTTTAGTCCATAGGAGAGTGCATATAGATTTTCACTTCGGAAAAAATCATACAAGATAGAACTTTTTGTAAGTTCATTAAGAAATGTTTAATAAACAACATATCAAAAAGTTCTACTCGAGAAGTGGGTGCTTCATTTTTTACTAAACAAATGAACTACGAGATTAGATGTTTTTTTAAATAACTCCGAAATTATAAATTTTAGAAAAAACTGACTTGACCATTGAAAAATTTTACAAAAAAAACTTATATAAAGAATTTTCTAACATTAAATCTGTATCTTCTATAATTTTTTATTTATAACGCTAAAGTCACCCTTCTCACAAACAGTGGCGCACTGTAAACTAACGTACGGCGAAATACACGGTTGAGTTATTGTAATGTAATTCTTTAACTAATGGATCAAATGAAATTTTACGAATTGAACTTAAAAGAAGAATAATAATTAAGCTATCTTATGGTTATAATAGAAAGAAATAAAATGTATGGGAATAAGTACATGAATTTTGTTTAAAAATGATTTAAAAAATGTGTAACTAATACAATTTTTCTTATAAAACTCTCAATTTTGTACAACCTTTCAAGCATCTTACTAAATGATGTTTCATTCAAAAAAATCTCAAAAATTTAATTCAAATGATATGACGTCTCAAAAAATGTAATTTTCGAAATCTTCGCAGTTTTATAGAATTACCACCATTTTAAGACGGTATTACTCAAGTTTGAACAGATCTAGTACAGTTTTATAAGTGCTTTTTTAAAGCTTAGGATGAAATCTTTAAAATGCACTAAATTATTTTACTTTAGAAATGAAATAAACTATTTCTTTTAAAGAAAATTAAGAAAGATAACAAAAATGTAATACAAAAACCGAAAATTACCAGCTAAAAAAATATTTATACAAAGTGATCAAAACTTTTTTCTGTAAAACTTACCTAAAATACATTTAATAATAAGCTTCAACAATAATAAATGTTCAGCAAAAAAAAATTTTTTAGCTCTTATACAGTATGTCTGCGTAACTTGGAACTATTGATAACTTTTTTATTTTTACGAAAAAAAGTTATTCGTTATAAAATACGTATATCGTATACAATCTAAGATGCAATGATCAAATATCAAATTTAATTGATGTTTTACGAGGGATGTCAAAAAATATGAATTTCACTCAAGAGTAAAGTACCTTTACATTTCACAATATCGGAAATTGTTATTAAGAAAAGTTGTTAGGAATTAAAAATTTGTTTT
The DNA here is from genome assembly GCF_917563875.1 of Diabrotica virgifera virgifera. NCBI lineage: Eukaryota > Metazoa > Arthropoda > Insecta > Coleoptera > Chrysomelidae > Diabrotica > Diabrotica virgifera. Next base: position 258,576,710 of record NC_065445.1, on the reverse strand, counting down.
AGTGTTCAATTACATCCTTCTAATTAAAATATTGTGAATAATAAAGGCACTTACCTCTTAAGAAAAATTCATAATTTTTACATACCTCGTATAAAATTAAAAAAGTTTGATATCTGATGGTTGTATCTTAGATTTTAGACCAGGGAGAGCATTTTATGAAGAATAACTTTTTTTTCGTAAAAGTGATAATAAAATAGTTATCATAATTGTAATAAAATGATGATGAGTATCCGTAATTTGAGAAAAAATTGAATTTTTTTATCAATTAGAATGATGTAATTGTATATTTAAACATAGTTTTTAATTTCAAACAACTTTTCATAATATCATTTTTTGATATTCTGGAATATAAAGGTACTTTACTCTTTAACGTAATTCATATTTTTGTATAAAACACTCGTATAAAATTGATAAAATTTGATATCTGATGGTTAAGTTTTAGATTTTGACTATCCAGAGCATTTTATGAAGAATAACTTTTTTTCGTAAAATTGATAATAAAAAAGTTTTCCATGTTGTTCCTGGCTACGCATACATACGGTATAAGAGCTTCTGTATAAGAATTTTCAAATTTCAATGCCATATTCGGATTCAGCATAATCAAAAACAAAATAGAAGCATATTTGATCAAAGTAAAATGATGAATTTAACGATATTTTTAAAATTATTTATACAAAACAATTGTTATTGTTTAAACAATTAATAAACAATTAGCGGCCAATTCTGCGAGTATAACTTTTTACTTTAACAAGTATATAACCTAACAAAAAAAGTTTTAGAAAAATATAAGCTTGTGTGAATTTTTCCGAGACAATGCATGTTTTCGTTCTAATTGCACTCCCCTATTAGTAGAGTGCAGGCTAACAGGCTATTATATTATCAAAACACTCACAAAGTATAAAAACTATCTATTTCTTTTAGACCATAAAGTTAATTTTGAATTACACGATAAAATCTTTTGGCTCAAGATGTAAAAGCATGCACCATCTTTGCATAGTCCAACTTAAGCGCGGTCCAACTACTAAAGTCTCAACTAAAATACGATTATCTTCGCGAACGCAATTAGCTTTACTCTTATTCCCATCTCCGGCGCTTAGTCATGTGTGTAATCCCTTTGTACCAAATTTGTCTCAGGCTTTCCCGAGTTTTCTCTGTTTACCGCTGTGACAATTCGTGGATTTTCCGACGTACCGTCCGGTCAGGAAAATTGGGTCACCGCCAACCGAACGTTGCTTTAAGATAACTGATGTGACGGTAGAAAGTCAGTCGTTGTTGTTTTATTTCGGCATTTTTAGTTTTTTTGAAATTTCTAAAAACTGGCGCCTTTAAAATCGAAAAATGATTTTATACAGGGTGTGTTAAAAGAAACGGAACGGTCGAATATTTCGCCAATTTTATATCGCACCAAAAAACTGGAAAACACGTGTTTAAAATAATTTTTTTTAAATATTTATATCGAAGGACACCACACACGACCCTCCACCATACCTCCTGGGGTTAGAGTGGAGTAACTTTAAAATAAGAGCAGAAAAAAATAAGAATGAGACTAAAGAGGTTCCAAAATGAACAGTGCACAGTTTCCATCCAAAAAGTGCACAACGTCCCTAAAAAAGTTTTCATTTCAAAAATTTATTTCGCCGAAGCGATGACGGTCGCTAATTCAACCCTTTTTCTCCATCTAAAAAGTGTATAACGTCCCTAAAAAGTTTTCGCTTCAAAAATTTATTTCGTCGAAGCAATGACGGTCGCTAATTCCCCCATCTAAAAAGTGTATAACGTCTCTAAAAAAGTTTTCGCTTCAAAAATTTATTTCATCGAAGCAATGACGGTCGCTAATTCAATATTTTTCTCCATCTAAAAAGGGCACAACGTCCCTAAAGAAGTTTTCACTGCAAAAATGTATTTCGCCGAAGCGATGGCGGTCGCTAATTCAACACTTTTTCCCCATCTAAAAAGTGCACAACGTCCCTAAAGAAGTTTTCACTTCAAAAATTTATTTCATCGAAGCAATGACGGTCGCTAATTCAATATTTTTCTCCATCTAAAAAGTGTATAACGGCTCTAAAAAAGTTTTCGCTTCAAAAATTTATTTCATCGAAGCAATGACGGTCGCTAATTCAATATTTTTCTCCATCTAAAAAGGGCACAACGTCCCTAAAGAAGTTTTCACTTCAAAAATTTATTTCGTCGAAGCAATGACGGTCGCTAATTCAACACTTTTTCCCCATCTAAAAAGTGCACAACGTCCCTAAAGAAGTTTTCACTTCAAAAATTTATTTCATCGAAGCAATGACGGTCGCTAATTCAATATTTTTCTCCATCTAAAAAGGGCACAACGTCCCTAAAGAAGTTTTCACTTCAAAATGTATTTCGTCGAAGCAATGACGGTCGCAATGACGGTCGCTAATTCAATACTTTTTCCCCATCTAAAAAGGGCAAAACGTCCCTAAAGAAGTTTTCACTTCAAAACATTATTTCGTCGAAGCAATGACGGTCGCGATGACGGTCGCTAATTCAATACTTTTCCCCATCTAAAAAGTGAACAACGTCCCTAAAGAAATTTTCACTTCAAAAATTGTCGGTATATTCCGTTTCTAAGCGGCTTTTTTAACAGTAAACCGCTCGCCTATATCCTGGGAATAATTTGGCGAACAGTTTTCTCACTTTATATTATTTTAATTATTATATTACAGCTAAATATTTCATGTTAGTACATTAATTTATGTATTTATAATAATTTACAATTTTATTATAATATTATTTTAATATAATATGATTATGAATCTCGATATTTATTTGTTTTTTGTTGAATAGAAAAAAAGATTTACACAGAGATGTACACTAGCTGCATTAATATTTCATATTATGTAATTGGGGGATATTTTCGACAAATCTAATTCAGATGTAATGGAAATTTCAGTAAATTGGAGATTAATTATTAATGTAGGATACATATGCGCTAAAGTAGAAGCTTTTTAAAGATGATGAAACTGTCTTGGACCCAACGCCGATAAAATAAGTAATATTTGGGTCTTATGCAGAAACCATATGACCTAATATTTACCATCCAATAGATATGTTGGTTATGCAACGAAAGGAGAGATATATATATGCTCTACTTTAACTGATGACTTATGAGCGCCACTGTGACCTTGTGTCCGAAATTTTAGAGCCAACTTTTTTAAATGAAACACCCAGTATATTTTTTTGTAAATTGAAAGAACAGTCATTCACCTATCCAGTGATATATGTAATATTTTTTAAAATCGATTGTCAAATGACTGAGTAATTAATTTTTAAAATGAGAGATGCAATGTGGAAATCACATAAGAGAATATCAATAATTAGCTTAGTTATTTTATGTTATTTAGTTATGTAATTTCCACGTTGCATCTCTCAATTTAAAAATTAATTACGCAGTCATTTGACAACAGATTTTAAAAAACCTTATACCACTGGATAGGAGAATGATAATTCTTTTAATTTCAAAAAAATGTACTGGGTGTTCCATTAAAAAAAGTCAACAAAGTTTTTTTCAAAAATCCGCCATTTTTTTTTCGTAATTGAAAGGAATATAAAAAATTCAAATGTATAAACATTTTCAATTTTTTTGCAACACGAAAATACAGCAGCTGCATAATACTCTGGTTAAATCGGAGAGTGCAGGAAGAGTCTATACCGGTTTCTGAGGTTTTTCCCCCTCGTCAGTAGTCCCATATCCTCTTCTCTCCGATTTCTCCACGTATCATCCTTTGGGCCTTTCCGAATTGCAAAGAAAGAAATGCCGCGGATGAACTAGAGCCATCTACCGAAAAACAAAATAAGTTATCAATCGAAGTAGCACAGAAAACGACAATGACTGTATTTTCGTGTTGCAAAGGAATTTAAAATGTTTATAATTCATTTACTCTTTTGTTAAGTACTAAGGCATTTTTTCTTGTTGGAACTTTTACCACGCTGAGCAGATGGGTTTTGAATTATTTAAAATTCTCTCATCTTAATTTCCTCGGCATCCTGTATGATTTATAATTTTTGAAAATCTCAGGAGGTTGTAACCAAAGGGTGTATTTCAGGGTGTATTTCTATCTAGAGCCCCTTAGAAGTTATAGGCAGGTAAAATGGGGGAAAATATAAGTGGACACCCGGTATATGTTCGAAAACTTGAACTTTAGAACACTGTATAATATTAATCTATTATTGAGTAAACAATAAAAGAGCGATATTGATTAACAAAAAAATTATAAACAACAATATCAGGATTTGCCCATTTTTGAAATTTAAGAAAGAATTGTAAAATAGTTATTTATGAAACAGTTCGTGAAGTATGCTTTTTGCAAACCCACACGATGTTTAGAGCACGAGCGACAGCGGAGCGACTGCTACACATCGCGTATGTTCGCAAAAAGTACTTCACGCACAGTTTCATACAATATTTTATCTACCATAAACAAATACAAAATTTGTAACTCTTCGTCACTGAAATTATTCATTTCTATTATAGAATTTTTAGAACTTTGACATTTAAAAATTCTAACTTCTTTCAAGCCACAAAACTGTCAAAACTTTTGTTGTAATTTATTGCTCACATGTCATCAGCATCACCATGACAACGCGAAAGTTAAAGATATTTGAATATATGAAAGTGTGCCAAAAAAAGTGCGAAAAAGTAAATCCTATTTAAAATACATTGTTACTTCACGCACACTTTAAAGCCTTCACGCACTGCTATCTACACTAAGCATCAAAATTAACGCACTACCTTAAAAATGGGTATTTTTGATGTCTCGTATTTCCTAAACCTGTTGTCCGATTTCAGAGATTTTTAGTATTATACCATTATTCTTCAGTAATTTTGATATAATAATATTATTGCTAAAGAAGTAAGTTTCATTTTATACTTGGTGTAACAATAATAGTGTGTTCTTTCCTCAAAGTTTAGAACACCCTGTGGGATTTTCTAGCGTATATAAAATATTGAAACTAAAACACAACTATAGCCTTAGGCTTTTTTAATACTGTAGCGGAAGAGAAATCTTGGCCGATCCCCGTATAACAGTAAACACCTCGAGAATGACGTAATCGGATGTGCTAGGCCTCGCCGGAGAATTCTGGAAGGTACGTCACGTAGGCGGAACAAGCCGATAGCTCGAGATGGGAGTCGATTGTTCCAGAATACCAACTGGGTATAAATACGGGCATATTTTGTGAATAAGTTTAGTGTATAAGATAAATTCGTCTGTAACTTATATAAATAAAGTCTTATATAAATTACGAACCGCTAGTTTTATTGTAATTAGAAGTAATTACACTAATCACGCTACAGTTGGTGTCGGTGTTCGGTTAACTTAGTGCGATATAAATAAGTGAATTACAGAGAGACTTTAAAAGACTTTTGAACTTTATTCGTCGGGAATAACCGGAGTGCGTTAATTGTTCGGTATTCGGAAAGACTTTAAAAGACTTTTGAACTTTATTCGTCGGGAATAACCGGAGTGCGTTAATTGTTCGGTATTCGGAAAGATTTTAAAAGACTTTTGGACTCTATTCGTCGGGAATAGTTAAAGTGCGTTGATTGTTCGGTATTCGGAAAGACTTTTAAAAGACTTTTGGAAAGTACGTGTGTGCCGACCAAAGATGTTGCTACAAGAACTTACAGTAAAACAGCTCCGCGAACAGCTAGAGGAACGGGACGTGGACAGCAGTGGGCTCAAGATAGTCCTACAATCACGACTCGAGGAAGTCCTCAAGAAGAATGGAGATGACCCAAAGACGTTCCACTTCCAATCAGCAGAACAAGCGATCTTATCGAAATTTGAAACCATTTCTCAAAAGATCGATGAAACTTCTATAAAGAACAACGAGAAACTTGAAGAAGTTAGTAGAAAAAGCGACGAGAAATTTGAAAGTGTTTCTCAAGTAATTAAAGACGTTTGTAGACAGAATGACGAGAAATTTGAAGAAGTTTCTAGAACATTCGATAAGATGCAGAAAAGTGTAGAGACCGTAGAAGAAAAGATCAAACAACTAGAGAGCATGATAACCGATACAAAAGTACAACCATCAGTTAATGCAGCAGCGTTAGATCCGGTAGTGAAAGATGAACTACCGAGAGACGAAACGTCGCATAATATGAGATTCAAATTACCACCATTCGATGGAAAGTCCTCTTGGTCCATATATCTTAGACAATTTGAAGCTATTGCGACCGCCAATCATTGGACCGAACAGGAAAAGGCTGTTTCCTTGACTGCTGCTTTGCGAGGTGATGCTGCAGATATATTAAGATCAATTCCTAAGGGTCAAGAAAATTGTTACCAGACCTTGTTCACTCGTCTAGAAAAACGCTATGGAGATGCCCATCTACAACAAGTATACAAAGCACAACTGCGAAGTAGAAGTCAACGAGCAAGTGAGAATCTGCAAGAATTTGAAGCAGATGTGGCTCGTGTGGTGCGGTTGGCTTATCCAGAGGTGCCAGACAGCGTTTTAGAAGAAATTGCAGTAGACACCTTCGTCAATGGGCTGAAAGATAGTGAACTACAGAAATCTTTACGACTAGCAAGGCCGAAAGTTTTAGATGAAGCACTTGCTATTGCATTGGAACACGAAACGGCTAGTCAAACTTCACGAGGCCATAGAGTAAGAACCATTGAAGAAAGTGACGAACACAACGATGAACGTCTGGAGGAAATGATACGGAGAGTATTAAGTAATCAGATGCCAAAGAGACGCGAGCCTAGATGTTGGAATTGTGGAGACGTAGGCCACATTCGTCGTAATTGTAAGAAGATTGTACAGCCGTCGGAAAACTAGAGCGGGTCGACACCAAGGGGCAACTGCCGACCTCGAGAACTAGAGCCCCCATAGTAACTGTCAACCTTACGTCCTCCGGTGGAATCCACAACTTATACATCGAAGGTCGTATCAATAATAGATGTAGATCATTTTTGGTGGATACGGGTGCAACGAGAACTATCGCACGTCCAGATGTAGTACGAGACCACAATAAATTATCACCTGCAACAGTAAAGCTTAGAACAGCGACTGGTGAGCTAATTAATACATATGGCGAGGCTAATATGTCAGTATCCATTGGCCAGACCACAGTTGAACATCAAGTATTAATTGCCGAGATCTCCGACGAATTCATATTGGGGATGGACGTACTAAGGAAAGTGGGGGCAATATTGGATGTTCAAAATGGAGTTCTCAAGATCAATGGTGAAGAGTTGCCCTTTCACGACGACAAAGAAGATGTCATCCGCTTACTTACTACATGCGACGTAACCATACCCGGTAATAGTGAGAAAATTCTGATGACCATGCTTGATGGACACTGCCGAGAGGGAAGTTTAAGGATGGTCGAAGATGTGGATAATGTCGAGTTCCTAACGGCGAAAACTTTGGTAAAAGTTCGAGATGCGATTCCTGTAAGAGTTATGAATTTAAGGGAAACTGCTATCAAGTTAAGTAGAGGAGCTTTGATCGGGCAGTGTGTTCCCGTGGCTTCAATTTGTTCTGTGAATACCAATGAGAAATCATCGAAGGCGAAGTATCCAAAGGAGCTTGTTGAGATGATCATTGAAAGATGCCAAGATCTTGATCATGAACGAACGGAAAAAGTGACGTCTATGCTGATAGAGTATCAAGATGTTTTTGCTATTGATAAGAAGGATAAGGGCAAAACAAGCATAGTAATGCATAAAATAAATACCGGAGACGCTCAGCCAATCAGACAACGGCCTAGACGACTTCCATTTGCGAAAAGAGATGAAGCCGAAGAGATTATCAAGGATATGGACAAACAAGGGGTAATTGAACCATCGAACAGTCCATGGACATCACCAGTAGTTCTGGTAAAGAAGAAAGATGGTTCAACGCGTTTTTGTATCGACTACCGCCAGCTCAATGCGGTAACAAAAAAAGATAGTTATCCTTTGCCCAGAATAGACGATACATTGGATACTCTCTCCGGTTCTCGTTGGTTTTCCACACTCGATTTAAAAAGTGGATATTGGCAAGTAGACATGGAGCCAGCCGATCGGGAGAAAACCGCATTTTCGATAGGATCAGGGCTTTGGCAGTTTACGGCTATGCCGTTTGGTTTATGTAATGCCCCTGCCACATTTGAAAGATTAATGGAGGCAGTTTTAAGAGGTCTAACATGGAAAACATGCCTGGTTTACTTGGATGATGTAATTGTGGTTGGAAGGTCCTTTGATGAACATGCCAAGAATCTAATAGAAGTCTTTCAACGATTGAGGGCAGCGAACTTGAAGTTAAGTCCGAAGAAATGTCACATGTTTCGACGAGAAGTTAAGTATTTGGGACATATTGTATCGAGTAATGGTGTAACAGCTGATCCTGAAAAGATTGAAGCAATTAAAGATTGGCCAGTACCAAAAGATAAACATGAAATTAGAAGTTTCCTTGGCCTATGTACATATTACCGACGATTTGTCAAAGGATTTGCCAATATCTCCAAGCCCCTAACAAAGTTGACGGAGGAGGGCAAAGAATATACATGGAGTAAGGAGTGTCAAAAAGCTTTCGAACAACTACAAAGGGCTCTGATCAGTGCACCGATATTAAGCTACCCGGGACAGGCAGGAAAATTTGTTTTGGATACCGATGCTAGCAACAGTGCCATAGGAGCTGTTCTCTCACAAATCCAGGATGGACAGGAAAAAGTCATCGCTTATTTCAGCAAAGTCCTGTCGAAACCAGAAAGAAACTATTGCGTTACCAGAAGAGAACTGCTGGGTGTAGTGAAGGCTTGCGAACATTTCCATAAATACTTGTACGGCAGAAAGTTCCTTCTTCGAACAGATCACGCTGCTCTAAAATGGCTCATACAATTCCGTAATCCAGAGGGCCAGATGGCAAGATGGTTAGAACGACTGCAAGAATATGATTATGAGATAGAACACAGGGCCGGAAGAGTTCATTCAAATGCTGATGCCCTTTCGAGACGACCATGCAGTGCAAATTGTAATCACTGTGCCAAACTAGAGGAACGATTTTGCCCCGTGAGACGAACCACCGTAGTTAATGAGCAATGGCAGCCCCAACAGTTACAAAACGCCCAAGAAGATGATCCATATATAAAAAGAGTATTGGATTGGATGCGGCAAGGTGAAAGACCTAGTTGGCAGAACATTAGTGCATGTAGTCCAGAAGTCAAGGCCTACTGGAGCCAATGGAATTGCCTGGTACTAAAAGATGATCTTCTGTACAGAACCTTTGAGAACGATGATGGTACAGAATCTAAGCTGCAGTTGATTATACCTAAAAGTAAAGTGTCAGAAGTATTGCGTCAGTTGCATGACGGTACATCAGGTGGACACTTTGGTATTACGAAGACTCTGCAAAAGGTTCGAGAACGGTTCTATTGGGTGAACTGTAAAGATGATGTAAGAAGATGGTGCCGAAAATGTGAACTGTGTGCATCCGGTAATGGTCCAGTTGGTAAAAAGAGAGCACCCATGAGACAGTACAATGTTGGCAGTCCTATGGAAAGAGTAGCAATCGACATTGCAGGTCCATTTCCAGAAACTGATGCTGGAAATAAATACATCCTGGTAGCCATGGATTATTTTACGAAATGGACCGAGGCCTATGCATTACCAAATCAAGAAGCTGCTACCGTTGCAGAGGTACTTGTTAAAGAATTCTTCAGCCGATTTGGTGTTCCCTTGGAGATCCACTCCGACCAAGGGCGAAACTTTGAGTCAGCCCTTTTCCAAAACGTTTGTAAATTGATTGGTGTCAATAAGACCAGAACAACACCCCTGCATCCTCAATCAGATGGGATGGTCGAGAGGATGAACCGAACGATGGGTAAACACTTGTCCAAAGTTGTATCTGAACATCAGCGAGATTGGGACCAACACATTCATTTATTCCTGATGGCCTACCGCTCGGCCGTGAATGAAACTACAGGTCAAACACCAACCTGCCTGATGTTGGGTCGTGAAGTTCGGTTGCCCTGCGACCTAGAGTTTGGCTGCGGACCTTCCGAGGAACATGTTGCAGGCGAAGACTACGTTGACCGCCTGAAATTACGAATGAACAACATTCATGAACTTGCCCGACAACACATCCAGATAGCCAGTGACAGAATGAAAGATCAATATGATTCTCGATGCAAGAATGAAAGCTTCGAAGTAGGTGATCTTGTCTGGCTTTATAATCCGCAACGTCGTCGAGGCTTATGTCCTAAACTGCAAAGACAATGGGAAGGTCCATATGAAGTTAAAAAGAAAATAAATGACGTAATATATAGAATTAAGAAGTTGCCAAACGGTAAACCAAAAGTTATTCACATAAATCGTCTTGCACCATATGCTGGCTCAAATGAAACAGAAGAAGCACGAGTCCTCCAACAGGAGATGAAAGATGTCGCACAGCCAAGTTTTAATCAATTTATGTCAAATTACGCAGCGAGAAAGAGTGCTAGATTCGGCGTGACCACAGAAGTTCAGCAAGATCTGTTTGGTGTTCCAGAAAACGTCTCTCTGGCCCACTGTGTTGCCCAAGACCTCGAGATGACTAAAGGAATATCGTCCGTATTCAATAGAAAGTTCGGCCGCCTGGACGAGTTAAGAAATCAGCAGCCTAAAATTGGAAGAGTACTGCGATTGGAAGATGGTCCTCGATCTTTGCTGTATATGGTGACCAGAAAGTCTTATACGGACACGCCAAGCTACGAGAACATATGGCGTGCTCTAACTAATTTGAAGAAAATCGTGTGTAATTATGACATCAAAAATTTGGCTTTAACAAAAATAGGCCATGCAGTAGAAAATCTGGATTGGAAGATTGTGAGAAGCATGCTTGAAGTGGTCTTCAGAGGAACTGGTGTACAAATCACTGTGTGTTGCATGAACCCGAAGATGTCGTACCCTTCAAAGACAGTAGACTGTTATTTCTTCTTGAAGGGTGTATGCAGAGCTGGAGAGTCGTGTAGATTCCGCCATCCTGGGCCTTCATTTAGAGTTGCTGATCGAGACGCTCAGATCTTAAGAGGGGAGCAGTGTAGCGGAAGAGAAATCTTGGCCGATCCCCGTATAACAGTAAACACCTCGAGAATGACGTAATCGGATGTGCTAGGCCTCGCCGGAGAATTCTGGAAGGTACGTCACGTAGGCGGAACAAGCCGATAGCTCGAGATGGGAGTCGATTGTTCCAGAATAACAACTGGGTATAAATACGGGCATATTTTGTGAATAAGTTTAGTGTATAAGATAAATTCGTCTGTAACTTATATAAATAAAGTCGTATATAAATTACGAACCGCTAGTTTTATTGTAATTAGAAGTAATTACACTAATCACGCTACAATACTCTACTTTTTAATTCATTCGCTTATGTTTGATAATAAAAAAGTTAGGTACTGTAACAACTAGCAATGTTATTCATCAATACAGGGTGTTTCTAAGTAAGTGCGACAAACTTTAAGGGGTAATTATGTATGAGAAAATAATGGCCATTTGCTTTATACATATGTCCAAAAATGTTTCCTTTCCGAGATACGAGATTTTGATTTTTTTCTTACAAACTGACGATTTATTTATTGCGCTAAAACCGGTTGAGATATGCAAATGAAATTTGGTAGGTTTTAAGAGGTAGATATTGCCATTTTTTGACATACAATTAAGAATTTTATATTCACCATTGGCGTGCATAAGGGATGTATCTAAAATGTTTATATCCGTATGCACGTCAATAGTAAATGTAAAATTCTTAATTATATGTCAAAAAATGAACAATAACTATCTCTTAAAACCTACCAGATTTTATTTGCATATCTCAACCGATTTTAGAGGAATAAATAATTCGTCAGTTTGTAAAAAAAAATTCAAAATCCCGTATCTCGGAATCGAAGCACTTTTGGACATATGTTTATAAAGCAAATGGTCATTATTTTTTCATGCATGAGTACCCCTTAAAGTTTGTCGCACTTATTTAGAAACACCCTGTTTTGATGAATACCATTGCTAGTTGTTAAAGTACCTAACTTTTTATTATCCAACATAAGCGAATCAATCAAAAACCAAAATGTTAAGAAAGCCTAAGGCTACAGTTGTGTTTTAGTTTCAATATTTTATATACGCTAGAATATTCCACAGGGTGTTCCAAATTTTGAGAAAAAACACACTATCATTGTTATACCCGGTATACAATGACACTTACCTCTTTAGCATTAATATGATTGCATCGATATTCTTGAAGAATAAAGCTTTAATATACTCAAAAAATCACTAAAATCGGACAAAAGGTTTAGGAAATACGAGACATCAAAAATGTCCCATTTTTAAGGTGGTGCATTAATTTTGATGCTTAGTGTATAAAGGCAGTTTTCACAAACTAAAATCTTATACATAATATGAGGTAGAGTAGATAAAGTATATTAATAATACCTTACGTCCAAAACGGGGTCCAAAACTTTGACCTAGTAATAAATAATATCCAGCATCTTCGTGCCATTTTCTCCCACCGATCAGAAAGGTGTCCATTATTACCGACCACGGCATATCCAAATCGTCACTGGAATCATCGAAGCGCGAGAAAGGAATAAAAGGCCATCTTTCAACTGTTTCCCATTTCTATTATTTATTATCAAGCAAGCTGATGCAGCTGGCACGGCCTATAAAAATTACGCTCATGACAAATGACACAGATCCGCTGATCGCGTGGCCTGTGTTTGTCACTGAATTCGATTGTTTTCTTATTTCATTGTCTCAACTTTTAGTTACAGAAGTTTGTAAGGCATGGAGATTAATAGGCTGGGAGTTTGTTGAAAACAATGAGCATTTTTTTAAATTGGCAATATTGTGTCAACTTTGCGACAAAATTTCTATTCTGCGCGAAAACTTCTTTTATAAAAGAAAGTTCAGTTTGGGGTTAAGTTTTTAGTGAAGTATTTCAATTTAGTCCTGAAGTTTTAATTAATTTACAAACTATTTAAAGCGGCTAGAAGCGTCAGCTCCGTGTCAAACTTTAATCTAAAGCTTTGGTGGAGAATTATGTTTAAAAAGTACCAAATTAGCGACTTTGTAAAACTTTAGTAAATGATACCAAATTTAAATCAAATAATTTAAATGTATTATGTTCAACACAATAAAAAACAAAACCCAATGTACTTAAAACGATACATCATACAAGATAGTATTAAAAAAGAATTTAACAATAGAATAAAGAACATCGGAGAACAACTAGAAGATCCAGAAGAACTATGGAATGAATTTAAAAACCAAGTTGACGAAATCTCCACAAACAATAATAAAATAGAAGTAACTTGATCAAGAAAAATAAATAGATAACAGACGACAATTTGAAATTGATGGAACAAAGTCGACTTAGAAATCGAATGAAGCAGAATATAGACATCTACACAGTGAACTAAAAGGGAGATAAAATTAGTCAAAGAAAAATGGCTAAGAGAAAAGTGCGACGAAATTGAGAATGTGATATCTAGGAACGATTTATTTAATGTGCACAAAAAAGTAAAAGAAATGCACAAAAATAGAGACTTTATAAGTGTAAAATGCGACAGTGTATTGTGAATTTTTGTGTATACTTATGTTATAGTCAAAGCCCGAATTTCAGGCACTCCTAAGTTTGACTAGTCAATCCTCAGATCTGCCTAACGGTCTTAGTCAAACCCCGAAATAAATTTCATTTTCGGTCTTTGACTGAAGTGTTTTTAGTCAGACCTAGGAGTGCCTAACATTTCAGTCAAACGTCGAAAGAAAAACTAGCTGTTTCGGGCTAAATTAAAGTGACATTAAAGTGATATTAAAGTGGTGGAATTTTAGATTTACTTAACTACTGGTTTCAATGTTTCTTTTATAATTTGCAGACTAAATTGTTTTACTGTACAGTGCACTACAACGTCCCTTGAACTTGATTTACCTAGAATCTTCAAAAAATTTTATAAAATAACGTTTCAACTTAAAATCAAAAAATTTATTTTATCTCAAAGGTATGAAGTGGGAATTCCATAATCAACTGTGAAATCAGATACTTCAGTAAGAGAAAAAAACGAAGGATCACCATACTGCCAACACTGATCAATACTAATCACCACACTGATCCTCTGGACCGCAAATTTAAGAATCAAAACATCGAAATGTATAAACGCATTAACAAAGAGATAAGGACTAAAATACGAGCGGCAAACGAAACATACTTTGAAAACAAATGTTTAGAAATTGAAGAGTTGCAGAGAAAACATGATTCGTTTAATATGTATAAAAAAAATAAAAGAACTCACCGGTCAGAACAAAAACCATGCAAATAACATAGTTGTGGAAAGATGTTGCAGATTTAAGTTGTAAAGGGAGATGGTTGTATAGTTTTTTTGCGGAATATATTACAGCTTTCTTTACTAAGAAGACGGGATCGGTAAATAGACATCAAAAGTTGAATTTGTGGTGGCGTAGTCATGATGAGGCCTTGCTGGAAAGACATGCAGGTGTTTACGAATTAAGCAAACAGTTTCTAAAATATGCAAATATGGAAGGGTTAAAATTTCATGATCTTTAAAGTAACTTCTGCAATGGGTTGTTCTTCTGAGGCCAAACAGATATATTATTGCTCTTTTTTGTAATTTGAAAATAACATCAAATTGGGCAGCTGTACTAGAGCCCCAAAAAGGAAGACCATATCGAAGATGAGACTAGAATAAAGAAAAATATGTTATTTTAGAAGATGCTAAATTGAGTTCATTCGAAACAGATCTTATGGCATAGCAGGCTGAGGCGAGTTTCTTACTTAACACATCGATATGAAGGGACCATTTGAGGTTGCTGTCTAAAAGAATACCAAGAAATTTTACAGAATTAACGGTAGAGATCTGGCTGTTATTTACAAGCCGGGGTTGAAAAGCACCTTTATATGATAATGCTACCGTTTCATCCACGTTAAAAAAGAGTAAATTAGAGTCAGACCAGGTTTTTATCGTAAGAAAATCAGAAGTTATATTGTTACCATCAGCAAAAAGAAAAATTTTTCCATCGATTTTTAAATTAGTGATGTCATTTATAAAGATAAGGAAAAGTAGAGGACCCAATACTGAACCTTGTGGTACTCCACATACAATGTTTTTGAGACTAGAGTCAGTATCATTTGCTCTAACCAGTTGTTTTCTATTATCTAAGTAAGATTTGAACCAATTCAAAGAAATACCTCGAATTCCATAGAAATTTAGTTTTTTAATCAAAATTTCATGATTTACACAATCAAAAGCTTTGGCATAGTCACAGAAAACAGTAGCAGTATAAAGATTATTGTTTAGTGCTTGGTAAACCTCGTGAAGTATAGAAAACATGGCATCAGTAGTACATTTATTAGTTAAAAAGCCGAACTGATTTTGTGATAAAATATTGTTATCAAAGTCATGTTTTAAAGAGATTTCTACGAATTTTGCACTCTAGGATGTACCAAAAAATAGAAGAACAGCTTGGTGATACACAGTTTGGGTTCCGCAATAACCTTGGGACCAGAGAAGCACTGTTTAATATTCAGGTTATCACCTGAATCAACAGTATCACCTACCTTGGTTGTAATCTAAATGAGAACTGGGACATGAGCAAAGAAATTAGAATACATATAGAGAAGGCCAGAGCTGCATTCTTTAAGATAAAGAAACTTTTATGTGGAAACAACATTACTTTGAATCTTAAAATTAGATTAGTGATATGTTATGTGTTCTCTACTCTTTTGTACGGTGTCGAAGGTTGGACTTTAACAGATACTCTTCTCATGAAATTAGAAGCCTTTGAAATCTGGGTATACCGAAGAATCCTACGAATAAGTTCGTTGGATAGGGTTCGTAATGAAGTTGTTTTGCACCGGATGGGAAAAGTCACGGAAGTCGTCATAACAGTTAAAAATCGAAAACTTGAATCTTTTGGCCATTTTATGCGACACCCAGAGAGATATAATATACTCCATTTAATAATACAAGGCAGGGTAGACGGAAGAAGGAGCCAGGTCGAAGAAGAACATCATGGCTTAAAAACCTGAGAGAATGGTTTAAAAGATCCTCTGCACCCCTTTTCCGAGCTGCAGATAACAAAATTACTATAGCTAATTTGATAGCCAACACTAGAAAATCGAGCACGGCACATAAATAAGATAGAAGGGGTAGAATAATCTGCTTGCGGATGTCAGTTTCAAAGAACGAAACTTATTGTTCATTGTATTAAATAATAGACTGTTGTCCAATAGTTCCTTAGTTGTAGGTCAACAAAATTTTATATACCTTTATAGAATTTAAGTATACGCTTGTAAACAAAAATAAACTTACGTGCATAGAAATCGGTCCACTTAAAAATTTGGTCATATTTGAGGTCTCATATTTCCTAAACCTGTTGGCCGATTTAAGTGATTTTTTGAACATGTAATAGCCTGATTCTTTAACAATACTGCTGTGATAATATTGTTGCTAAACAGGTAAATTTTCATTGTATACCGAATGTACTAATCAAACTGTGTTTTTTTCTCAAAGTTCGCATCACCCTCTGGAATATTCTATCATTTATAAAATACTGAAATTAAAACCCAACTATAGCCTCAGGTTTTCTTAATATTTTGTTTTTGATTCATTCGTTTATGTTGGATGATAAAAAAGTTAGGTACTTTAACAACTAGACATGTTCTTCATCAATACACGGTGTTTATAAATAAGTGCGACAAACTATAAGGGGTAATTCTGCATGAAAAAATAATGACAGTTGGCTTTATAAAAGTATGTCCGCAAATGTTTCGTTTCCGAGATACGGGATGTTGAACTTTTTCTTACAAACTGACGATTTATTTATTATGAAGTATTTTCTATGGGAAATAAGCCACAATTTTACTTAAAAATGAATTTATTAACGTTTCGAAGCCCAAATCGGGTTTCTTTGTCAAAATGCAAAATACTGTTAAAAAAAATAAACAAAAATGTTGTTGTTAAGTAAAAAAAATTCTTCTAATAATTTATTTAATTTGACTCATTTATATTGGCAATTCAGACGTATATTATACATTTTAAAGTAGAAGACTTTAAAATGATATCGCCAATATTTATGAGTTGCGTTCCTGGGACGACTTTACTAAAAGATAGTTCATTCGATTACATGAAATCAATCCCAACTCAAGAATATCCGTCGCAAAAAAATCATAGCATGTGATCTGTCTTTAAAAAGACAACCAAATGCAACGATGACGGTAAAACTCTCGCGTTAGAGATTCCATAGTAAATCTCGAGGGAAAAACCAGGAAAAACCCTGTGATACTATCCCGACATCGTAAGTATTTGGTCTTAAATTTAATTTACCTTCAAAAAACTAATACCAAATTCTGACTTTAATATGTTTAAATTATAAATAATATTAATAATACATAGATATACAATAAGTTTATGTTGGATGTTTTATTAAAAAATGATTATCCTTTATCGTTTATAAATAAGGAATTGACAAGATTGGATCGAATGGAACAGAACAACTTAGAACGGGATCCTACAACATTCACAAGTAATAATACGAGGAAAATAACAATACCATATATAAAAGGACTATCCGAGAAACTTAAAACAATAGGAAATAAATTCAACATTTCAACAACATTCAAAACAACAAACACATTGAGATCTATTCTATCTAAAACTAAACCTAACAATGAACAAGGAAGAACAAAGAATTGCATTTATAAAACACCTTGTGAATGCGAACAATTTCAATTAGGTGAAACATCAAGGCCATTAAACGTTAGAATAAGTGAACATCAATCTTATATTAAAAATAGAGAATTTGATAGATCTCAAATATGTCAACACGCATGGGATAATGAACATAGAGTTCAGTGGAGAGATTCAAGTATAGTCCTGAAAGAATCAGATAGTAAAAAGAGAAAAATCAAAGAAGCGGCTCTAATTATGCTAAATGAAACCAATTGTGTCGCAAATTCCTCGGTAGAATGCAGTAGGATGTGGTTACCCATACTGAAAGAGGAAGTCACTAGAAAGAAAATACCACGATTAGTAAGTCAATAATATATCGAGTTAGTACAAATTTTATATTTTAGTATTACTTATTGTATATCTATGTATTATTAATATTATTTATAATTTAAACATATTAAAATCAGAATTTGGTATTAGTTTTTTGAAGGTAAATTAAATGTAAGACCAAATACTTACGATGTCGGAATAGTATCACGAGGTTTTTTCCTGGTTTTTCCCTCGTGATTTACTATGGAATCTCTAACGCGAGAATTTTACTGTCATCGTTGCATTTGGTTGTCTTTTTAAAGACAGATCACATGCTATGATTTTTTTGTGACGGATATTCTTGAGCTGGGATTGATTTCATGTAATCGAATGGACTATCTTTTAGTAAAGTCGTCCCAGGAACCCAACTCAACTCATAAATATTGGCGATATCATTTTAAAGTAGAAGACTTTAAAATGATATCGCCAATATTTATGAGTTGAGTTGCGTTCCTGGTATAATATACGTCTGAATTGCCAATGTAAATGAGTCAGAGTAAATAAATTATTAGAAGAATTTTTTTACTTAACAGCAATATTTTTGTTTATTTTAATAGTATTTTGTATTTTGACAACGAAACCCGATTTGGGCTTCGAAACGTTAATAAATTCATTTTTTAGTAAAATTGTGGCTTATTTCCCATAGAAAATACTTCATTATAAAAATGCCACAAGAAAATAGCTTCAGAACAACATGATTTATTTATTGCTTTAAAACCAGTTGAGATTTGTTTATAACAGCAAAAAAGTATGTTGATATTTCTACAGACAGTAAAATAATTAGTACAATATTGTCGATATAAGATTTTGAATATTGAAAATATTTCTTTAATAAATAAAAATATTTTTACTGTTTATCAACCGACACCGACCTTATTTAATATTGGACAATACAATACCATATAATATACATTATAAGAAAGATTGAAAATGTAGCCCGTAGGTAAAAGTAGCAATAAAACGAGTACAATGAATGGATGCGGTCTCAGAATTTGTCACACATTTCATTCTATGAACGTTTATCTCAGTATGCTGTATATACCTGCCTCTTACTAAAATATTTATAGATTCTTTTATGTCGCGTGTACCTAACGATTTTGCACACATTTCAATATGCCATTCGATTCGAATGCCAACTTATAGTTTTGGAAGTATGTCTGAATAGAGATATTTTTATGTGCTACATTTTCGGGACATGGCTAATTTATTGGAACTGTATCCTTTGGAACCATTGTGAAGTGGCATTTAAGTTATCTAATCTAGCTGCACGGTTATTGAAAGAAAAACGATATAATTGATATACAGGGTGTTTTATTAAGAATTGTTCATATAGTAACTAGAGAAACCTTAGCAGAAAATACGAAGATTTAACCTACAACAATTAAATAAAATATTTCTCCTTACCGAGATAGAGAGTGTTTTATTACAAATATTCTAACACGATTTTCGCCCAGTGGCTCGCCAGCACGTGTTAGCGCCTGTGTGTAAAACATTTAATGACGCCCAAAATTATGCATTTTTTTTTTAATCGTCTCGTTAAATTAAGTAATGTAAAAATGAACAATTATTTATTGTAACCAAATAAAAATAACTACAAATTCTCATTTACAGTCTGTTCCAACGAAAATTTGACCCCCTCAGACACTCAGAAACCAAGAGCTTCTTCAAAATTTAAAAGAACAGTCAATTTTTAATGGAAGGGGGACAAATTTTCATACAAAATTCAGGCCCTCAAATGTAACACCCTACTGCCCCGCATCGACCCCCACTTTTTTTAAATAGCAAGTGAGGTCTAGTGGCACATCATTTGAAAGGTAATATTTTTTACTCTAAACGACGCTGTATTTTTTTTTAATTTACGGAATAAGTTTGAAGATAATAATATTGGACTTAACCAATTTATTTTAAATTAGTTAAATCCAAAATTATCTTTAAGGTTATTCCGCAAATTAAAAGAAAAGAATGTGTGTGTACTTTGTATGTACGTAAGAAGATATTCTTCTATTATATAATAGGTAATTTAAACGAAGTAAATATACTTAAAAGGTTATTTGTATTTTATTTAAAAATCAAACTAACTTTCTTATCTACCACTTTCAAAAAATTTTTATTAAAACAACCAAAAATAAAAAAAAAATATGAATCGCCCAGGAATTGAACCCGCGTAATTCCAATCTCAGAGCTAACGCATTACCCACTACTCCAGCGAGGCCCTAGGAATTGGCATGTAAGTTTCGGATATAATTACACAACACGGCGACATATAGTGTAAAAATGTTATGCTTACATAATATTTTATTATTTTACTACAGAGAAACACAAATCCATAAACACAAGAATTATAATAAATAATACATTTCCTAAAAACACTAATATATTCTTTTAATGACTTATTTGCAAGGTTACAGATACATACATACCTATCTTGAAAGATTCGCAATGAACTACATACTGTCAGAACTACATACTGTCAGTGTGCGCAGGCGCGCAGATCTATGTACAATTTTACCCTCAATCGATTCGCTGCTAAGGAGGAATATCTTCAAAAAATTAGAGGGTCCTGTAGAGAAAAAAAAATACCTTTCAAATGATGTGCCACTCGACTACACTTGCTATTTAAAAAAAACTAGGAGCTGATGCCGGGCAGGGAAAGAGGGACGAATTTTGTTCGGGGGAAAATTTGTCCCCACCCCCCACTCAATATAAATTGGCATGTTTTTTTAATTCTAAAGAAACTCTTGGTTTCTTAGTTACTGGGGGGGGTCAAATTTTCGTTGGAACACTTTGTACGCAACAGGAAAATAAACTAAGTTAGAATAATTAAGTAAACATAAATATTTGGCGTAACACATAAATAACCTAAGATACAGGTAAACTTGAAAATAAATATCTATTTCAGAAAAAATTCACTTTTCGCGCCTTCCAGCATTTACTGGAATCAGACTGCAAACCTTGAAGGCGAACACACCGAATGCGTGAACATCATGCGTGGAATGAGGCAAGGCTGTATTTTGTAAACTCTAATTTTGAATCTCTACTCTGAAAGAATATTTATCGAAGCTTTTCTTTTTTTAAAAAGTAAATTTATTTAAAAAAACCTTACGGGAGAAATCAGAGAAGGTTTTCGAAATAAATATTTAATCTCCAGTGCTGCTAAAGGTATAAATTTTTAGAGCCACTAAATACATGGGTAAAAACAATTTAAATGTTAAAAAATGATAGTAAATGGTAATGTAGGATGTTAAAATTTAAATAGATTTACTTCATGGAAACGTAAATACACGTGAGTTACTGGTCCGGAGACGTGTTCTTTAATCGGACCTCTGAGTAACAACAGTTGTTCCAGTAAATGATAATAAGCAAAATAAACGTAAATGCTAAACCAGCCAACATGCACCTTATACAGATATAGGTATATGCCAACATCCAAAGCGTCAGAAAATATAGTAGAAGAAACATACCATCTAATCTTCTTCTTCTTTAGCCCATTTCTATCCAACTTTGGACATAGGCCTTCCCCAAATCTTTCCATTTCCGTCTGTACGTGGCTGCGCTTGTCCAGTTAGTTCCTGCAGCTTTAACAATATCGTCCTTCTAACGCATCTGAGGTATTCCTCTTCCTCTTCTTCCTATCCACGGTCTCCAGTTTTGTATTTCAGCATTCCATCTTTTATCCTCCTGTCTCGCATTGTGGCCCGCAAATCTCCATTTTAGCCCTGTTATATGTTCAGTTACATTTTTTACTTTTGTTTTCTCTCTTATCCATTTGTTTGATTTTCTGTTTTGTAGTTTTATTCCCAACATGGATCTTTCCACTTTTTTCTGAGTTATTTCGATTTTATTTTTGTTGGGCTTTATTAATGTCCATATTTCTGAGCCATACGTCAGAACAGGAAGGACGCATGTCTTCCCATTCCAGTTCTTTAAAGACGTCTTCCAGAGCTAAGGTGAAGAGTTTTGGGGATATTACATCTCCTTGCCTTACGCCTCTACGTATTTTTGTGGGATTACTTTTGTTTGTTTTATTTTCCCATTCGACATAGTTGCTGTTTTATAGATGTTATGTATGAGTTGCCTGTACCTGGAGTCTATTCTGCTGTTATTTAGAGCTTTTTCTATCGCCCATATTATCTCGACACTATCGAACGCTTTTTCATAGTCTACAAAGGCTAAACATAAATCTAGGTTGTATTCGTTTGCCTTTTCTGTCAATACCATCTAATACATGAAATTAGTGTTGCCCAAAATCGGTCTTGGTCTTGCAGTCTTGGTCTTGTTCTTGCATATTCGCTAAAATACAGCCTCAAGTAGTTGCCTATCTTTGAAATACAGCCTCAAGTTTATGTCATTAATTTGGTTTTTTGTATTTTAACGATGTTTTAGTACATGTAAGCTTATTAAATACAAACGTTTATTAGAAACAGACTGACTCCCGTGGGCCATGGTAGATAGCTAATTTAGTTATAGCATAGGTCCGGATCGCTTAGATCGTGGGTTCAAACCCCACCTGGTGTCAGTTGTTTAGACGTTTATTAATTTTGTGGGTCGTTACTAATATGACTATGTTCATAAATCAAGATTAAAATGTACCTACTCTGTTACGTTGTTCTAAGGTCTAAAGTAACGCTTAATAAATAGCAATAGGATAATGGGTAACTGCGAGACTTGCAAGACTCTTGCTGTAAGACCAAGACCAAGACTGAGAGCGCAATACCAAGACCAAGACCAGGTGTATTGGCGCAAGACCAAGACGAAGACTGTCTAAGTCTCGTCTTGTTCTTGCTTTTGGACAACACTACATGAAATCGTCTCTAACATTTCTAAGAAAAACCCAGTGATAATAATAGGAGAATAGTAACTTAGACTCACAGTCTCACACTAGCAAGGTAATAAGAGAGTAGAGAGCTTCGTAAAAGTTAAGTATAAAAACAAAATCAATGGGAAAGTCCCCGTAGCTGGCTGTATACCATAGTTAAAAAACCATACAGAAGTAAAAACTTCTTTTGTATATTGGTATAAAAAGTTTTATTAAAAAAAACATAAAAGTCCTCCAAAAGGATTTGCAAAACGTTTTCAATCTGAAACAGATCATCCTCAGTGCCTAGAACGAAGTATTTCCACGTTAAAATGAATGCAAAAGTTAAAATTGTGACTAGGTTAAAGAAAAATGTGGCAATACTTACGTTCTGCTTCGTACAAGAAACTAGCAACTTTTTGAAAAAGGGTACATCGATATTTATGGTTTACATAATAATTAAGTGGTATTTATAGCGACTCCAAGTCGATGTTACAAGATGAAATGTGTTAGGAGTGCTCAAAGGGCAACATGGTTCCCTGCTCATTAAGAACTTGTGGTTCTTGCCAGTTCAATGGACACAGATCAACAAAAGTGAAGGAATCCTTACTAATTACCCATTAACACATTCAAATATGCTCTTTGATTCTTTTCTTTCTCTTCCCCCCTTTTTTATCTATCCCACCCTTACCACAGTTTACCTCCTTTCTCTTCCAATCTTCCTTCACACATTTTCCTTAAATCCAAGTTAGATTAACAACCACAACAAAGTTTACCTTCTTCCATTACCATTCCTCTCTCATACATTTTCCCAATCCACATAGTTACATGGCCATACCTCTTGTCTCTGATGTTTCTGGTTCCCCATGCATTTCTTGATCTGGTGTTCTTCTTCTTTTTTCTATTTGCCAACACTATTCTCTAATTTTCTCTCAACAATATATCAACCTGTTTTTCCATTACCGACTATAAAATTTCAAATTTTCAGTTAACCCATCCAATGAATTATTCCATCAAGATCTTTGCCTCATATTGACAATAACCCCAACTTTTAGCCTGTATTATATAAATATCATTCCAATATACACTCACACCCTAACTAATTCCTATGGTTGCCTCTTATGTTATAACTCATTAACTTCATCCATTCAGTTTCATAATAACAATTGTTTGACACATAATTCATTTTGCATTTCTGATATTATCATTCAGTTATTCCATCTTTGACTTGATTCTTTTAAATCATAATTATAAAATTTAAAAATTTTTAAAAAAATTTCTGACAACATCTTTTAGGTCATTATCATTAAATAACTAATATTCTTTCAGTAATTTTAACTAAACAATTTTAATTTTGTTGAATACCCAGTAAAAATAAGCAACGGCAAATCTAGGGGATTTTTGTTATTGTATGATGTAGTTGGAAACAATGTTATATAAGTGTCAGATGTCAACTGTAAGCAAAAATAAGTGTCAAAAGAAAAATAAATGTTGATTTTGATGTTTAAGTTATTTGTAGAATTATTGAGTTTTCTTTTAAAATAAAACTGACTAGAAGTACTTCGGTGTTTAATTAACATCCACGCAATTCTGCAAAACATCAGGTTATGGCCCAGATCACTTGTTTCGTGAGTATTTCGCCAGTAAAAAAGTCAGTGTTGAAGAGCCTGTGTCGGTAGTTTGCCGCGGCCAACGAAAATAAAAAAAAGAAAAGCTGAAAAAAAGGTGAAAAAGAAGCTCGAGTATATATATACATAAAAAAAGAAAAACATAAATCCGAAAAATGGAAAATTCATCGGCTGCGTTGAAACTTAGTGGTGGTGACAACTGGGTAGCCTGGAAATTTCAAACAAGGGTAGTGCTAAAAAGCCGTGGTTATTATGACATAGTAATAGGAAAGTCTGTGAGACCGAGCACTACTGGAGATGACCAAAAGAAATGGGATGCTAGTGATTCAAAAGCACAAGAATTTATAGTAACCAGAATAGAGCAAGGCCCTATGACACACATTTTATCCTGTGAGACCTCAAAAGATATGTGGACAAAGTTGAAGTCTGTCTACGACAAAGAGTCAGAGGTGAGCATTCATTTAATGCAACAAAAGTTTTTTCTCTTGGAGTTTTCATCAGGTAAAAATGTTGCCTCATTCATATCACAGCTTGAAGAGATAAAAAATAAGCTAAAGCAAGCTGGTGAAGAGCTGTCCGATAAAATGATCATGACAAAAATACTTATGGCATTGCCAGAGGAATATAAGCATTTTCGATCCGCATGGGAATCCGTACCATCTGATAAACAAACCCTAGATGAACTTACATCAAGACTACTTATCGAAGAAGAAAGAAGTAAGTCAGCACAGGGCAGCACAGCATTGGCGATGAAAAGTGATACAAGCAGAGAATTTAAAGGGCAAAAGAAAACCAGATTAAAGTGCCATTTTTGTGGCAGAGGTGGCCATATTGCGAAAAATTGCTTTTTCAAGAAGAAAGAGAGAGATAATAATAGCCAGAAAGACATAAAAGTATGCAGTCAATGTAAAAGACGAGGACACAACTTACAAGAGTGTTGGTTTAATAAAAATAAAAATGAAAAACAACAGACAAGCAGAGAAGAAAATAAAATTGACAGTAATGCATTCATGGTATATACTGGGAGTAAGAAAAATAAAAATGAATGGTGCTTGGACACAGGAGCTAGCGAACATATGTGCTGGAATCAAGATCTGTTTGAAGAATTGATAGAGATAAGCTATAAAAAACAAGTAAAAGTCGGAAATGGAGAAAAATTACCAGTTAAAGGTATTGGAAAAATAACTCTATGGGCATTTAATGGTAAGAAATTTATAAAGTCAACCCTGTCAGATGTATTATTTGTGCCAGATTTACAATTTAATTTATTCTCAGCTGGATGTGCCTTAGATAAAGGTTATAAGATGTTTTCAAACAATGAAAAATGTGAATTTTATAATGACAAAGGAGAAATAAGAGCATTGGCAACACGGGATAACAAATTATACAAAATGTTATTCTCACAAGAACAAAACACTGAAACCTTTGCAAATATTTTAATTTCGGAACGCACCCCTAACGAAAACTTGTCTGACGGTCAAGTTCAAGAAAACAGCTGTTTAGTAGATGTATTTTTATCAGAGTGTAATTCTGCAAAAACAACAGAAAGTTTGAGAGTTTGGCACTGCAGACTAGCACATCAAAATACTACATATGTGAGAAACTTTTTAAGGCAAAATAACATTGATTTTATAGACGAAAAATTCGTGTGTGAACAGTGTTTAACAGGTAAACAACACAGAATACCATTCAAGTTAAGTGAATCAAGAGCAAGTGAGCCATTACAATTAGTGCATACAGACGTATGTGGCCCTATGGAAGAAGAGTCTTTAGGGGGAAATAGGTATTTCCTGTTGTTAAAGGATGACTATACAAATTATAGGTACGCGTATTTCATGAAAAATAAATCAGAAGTTAAGAAACACCTTAAAAATTTTATATCATTAGCCGAGAGAGAGACAGGCTGCAAGATGAAAAATTTACGATCAGATAACGGTTTAGAGTTTATGAACCAAGAAATAAAGGAGATGCTTGACTATCAAGGCATAAAACATCAGAGATCAGTAGTGTATACGCCTCAGCAGAACGGTAGGGCTGAGAGGGAAAATAGAACCCTAGTTGAATCAGCCCGAACTATGATACAAGGGCAAAAGTTGAATAAAAACTTGTGGGCAGAGGCCATACATACAGCAGTGTATGTTTTAAACCGAACAGGCCCTAGTAGCATAAAAAATGTGACACCTTATGAATTATGGTACAAAAAGAAAGTCAATAATATTTCTACACTCAAGAGTTTTGGTTCTAGAGTATCAGTGCATGTCCCAAAAGAGAAGAGATTAAAATGGGATGCAAAAAATATGTTTGGTTTCTTTATTGGCTACAGTGAGGATGTAAAAGGTTACAAAATATTTGTCCCAGACAAAAATAAAGTTGAAATTCATCGAGATGTCATATTTTTGCCCGAGAAAACCATAGAAATAAAAAATGGGGAGACAGACATGAATAAAAACATACAGATGATATGTGAGGAGATAAAGTCAGAAGAAGATGACAGTGAAGCAGAAGAACCTCAAAATAATAGAGAAGAAAGCAGTGAGAGTGACCTCGAAACTGATAGCAGTGTTGAAGATGTGAATGAAATAGAGCAGGAGCATGGATATGACCTGAGAAGACATATAAAAAGACCCTCAAGATATGATGATTATGTTCTGGATGATGACGAAATGAGTTTGTTGACTTTTAGTGATGATGAAGAACCCCAGACGTATGATGATGCAGTGGCCAGTAGTGAGTGTAAAAATTGGAAGAAAGCTATGCAATCAGAAATAAATGCGTTGCTAGAAAATGAAACATGGGAGTTTGTGCAAAGTAGTGATGGTCAAAAAGTCATTGAGTGCAAGTGGGTGTTCAAGAAAAAGAAAAATGAAAATGGTAAAGTAGTGAAATATAAAGCTCGTGTGGTAGCTAGAGGTTTTCAACAAATTGGTATGTTTTTTAATGATATTTATAGTCCAGTAGCAAAATTACCATCAATACGGATTTTCTTAGCCATGTGTAATACTTTTGATATGAAAATTCATCAAGTAGATGTTTGTAGTGCATTTCTAAATGGGGATATTAAAGAAAATGTTTTTATTTCACTCCCAAAGGGATTTAAAGAAAAAGAGGGCACTATTTGCAAATTAAGAAAATCCTTATATGGTTTGAAAAGTTCACCTAAAAATTGGAATGACAAATTTCATAATTTGATGCAAAATTTGAGTTTTTCAAGATCTGAATATGAATATTGTCTTTATATTAAAGTAAATGAAAAAGGTAGGATATACATTTTGCTGTATGTTGATGATTTGCTGTTGGCAGGTACAAATGATCAAGAAGTTGAGAAAATAAAATACATTTTAAACAAAAACTTCAAAATGAACGACTTAGGTCAAATAAAACATTTTTTGGGTATGTGCATAACTCAAAATTTGTCTGAAGGCAAAATAAAAATTAATCAAACTGTTTACTTAAAAAATGTTTTGAAGAAATTTGACATGTCAAGCTGCAAACCATCAACAACACCAATGGATAATAATTTTCACCACGATTTTCTCAAACGAAAAAAATCTGAGAGCATAGAGATAGAAAAGAAATGTAGAGTTGCTATAGGATGTTTGATGTATGCAATGTTATGCTCAAGACCAGATTTGTGTATAGCTATAGGTATATTAAGCAGGTATCAAACATGTGCAAGTAACGATTTGTGGGTAGCAATAAAAAGAGTATTGAGATATATTCAAAGCACAGTTACTATGAGTTTGATATACTATAAACATAAATATAAACAGGAAAATTTGATAGTAGGGTACTCAGATTCAGATTGGGCAGGTGACCGTACTGATAGAAAATCTACATCAGGATATGTATTCAAAGTTTTTAATTGCACGGTGTCATGGGCATCACGGAAACAGTCTACAGTCAGTTTGTCCTCTACTGAAGCTGAATATGTTGCACTAAGTGTATGTGTGAGTGAAGCATGTTGGCTAAGATACTTAATGTATGATTTAAAAATAAAACCTGATTATGTAGCGGTTCTAATTCATGCAGACAATCAAAGCGCTATAAGGGTTAGTAGAAATCCGGAATTTCATAAGAGACTAAAACATGTTGATATTAGATTTCATTTTGTACGAGATAAAATTAAGGAAAATATTGTTGTATTAAAATATCTTAATACAAGTGACCAACAGGCTGACATATGTACAAAACCATTAGGTTTAACTCTGTTTAAAAAATTTAGAGAGTTGCTAGGTTTAGAATAAAAAATTAATTTAGATCTAGGAGATTTACCGTTGAGGGGGGGTGTTGAATACCCAGTAAAAATAAGCAACGGCAAATCTAGGGGATTTTTGTTATTGTATGATGTAGTTGGAAACAATGTTATATAAGTGTCAGATGTCAACTGTAAGCAAAAATAAGTGTCAAAAGAAAAATAAATGTTGATTTTGATGTTTAAGTTATTTGTAGAATTATTGAGTTTTCTTTTAAAATAAAACTGACTAGAAGTACTTCGGTGTTTAATTAACATCCACGCAATTCTGCAAAACATCAAATTTCAACCTATAATATCAGGCAACCACCATCACTCGTTCTCAACTTGATTTTGCTAAACAATCTTCTCGCCTATGTGGGAAGCTTTACAATAATATACATTACTTTCACATCAGTCTGTTTGCTCCATTATCTTTTCTAGTTTTTAGTTCACTAATTCAGACCACCAATTAAATTATAATATTTTCAATTTGTCAATAACCATTACAACCATATACATAGGCAACCAACATCACTTAGCTATTTTTACAACATTAATATACACTTTATCTTGGTACCTATATAGGTGGTGCACATATAACTAATTTTCTTTTCTTTCAAACTAAATACAAATGTTTGCCTTCTTTCTCAAATTTAATCACCGATGACGTCACTGACTAGCATTTTATCTACCTAACACTAACAACAGTTCTTTCTGTAACAGAGAGTAGAGAGTTGCCTGATATACTTTTACAATAAAATCTAATTATTATAATTTAAATTTCAATTTTATACAGTTACTAATATATAATCCAAATTTTTTAAACAACAATAATAATTTGAAATTCATAACCAAAAATTGACTACCTATCTTGTCATGTCACTTCGGTCTGATAATTGGATTGTCATCTCCTTCACTTTTGTTGGTCTGTGTTCATTGAACTGGCAAGAACCACAAGTTCTTAACGAGCAGGGAACCATGTTGCCCTTTGAGCACTCCTAACACATTTCATCTTGTAACATGGACTTTGAGTCGCTATAAATACCACTTAATTATTATGTAAACCATAAATATCGATGTAACCTTTTTCAAAAATTGCTAGTTTCTTGTACGAAGCAGAACGTAAGTATTGCCACATTTTTCTTTAACCTAGTCACAATTTTAACCTTTTGCATTCATTTTAACGTGGAAATACTTCGTTCTAGGCACTGAGGATGATCTGATTCAGATTGAAAATGTTTTGCAAATCCTTTTGGAGGACTTTTATGTTTTTTTTAATAAAACTTTTTATACCAATATACAAAAGAAGTTTTTACTTCTGTATGGTTAAGTATAAAACTTCCAGAACTTTATCGCCAGTACAATGAGGAATTCCATAAACTTAACTAGCCTCCAACGTTAGTGTACATATTTAAATGATGTTTTAAGAACGTATAAAAGTAGCTAAGTTTAGAATCCCTTTACGGCAATACTAAAGTTATTTATGTATATATAAAGTTGATATATTCAAACCTATAAATTTCTAATCATTTTCGCGAATAAGCTGAGCTAAAATTGTTAACTTATCGTATTTGAAACGCGCCGTAAGAAAAGCTAACATTGCCTTTTGCTGCGATCGTTCGTTCTTATAAATTTACGGCATTTTTCTGTTGGTGTAACGCCGGGAAAAAAGGGACGACGGACAGATCGAGGAAGGACAATCCTATTTTTCACGTAAACAACCCTTCCAGCATGATGTACAATCATGCAATTTGTTTTATTTTACCGAACGTTGTTTCCAATTGAATTCCAGTTATTGGCTTATTCCGCACACAAATTTTTTAACATATCAAGAAGAAAACAAAGTAAACTGACATTTTGTCTCACTGATATTTTAGCAGTGCTTATATTATATTATGAACAGACAATGTAGTCTACCGATCAGAATATAGGTCGATCTGTAAACGCCTTTTCAAAATCTATAAAGCACACATAAATTGGTTTATGTACTTGCTATGATCTTTTAAGTAATGTTAGCATTGAGAACAAAGATTCCCTTGTTTCCAATCCTTCCTTGAAACCGAATTGTTTATTAAGTACGGGATCCGAATATAGGTCGACCTAGCATGGGTTACCTATCAATACCGTGTCATAGCTCTCCTTAAGGGGGGCCGTAGGGGTTGAAATCAATATTTCAAGTACATTTTTTTATGAAAGTATGGTAGAATTATTTTATTTTCAAATCAAATAAACATATTCATTATAATTCAAAGACTATTCAAGAAAAAATTCAAGAAAAAATATTGAAAAATCAGCCAACTGTGACAAATTTTTGAAGACAAAATTTTGCGGTAGACCTCAGAACCACTGGCGAAGCGTCCATGTAACCACTGTTACCATTGCTAACAGTAAAAAATCTTGCAAATAAATATTTTATGACTGCTATGAAATAATTCCATTTATATTTTTTACCAACAGAAATATTTATTAATAGTACCTAATTCAGTAAATAGCCAACTAGATGCACGAAAATATTGGCGAGATTATGTGAACCGTTATACGTTATATATGCTGTTACCACTTCTGGCAGGGGTAACACAGGAAGAACCTAGCTATCGCTCGGGACTGGCTCGTTTCTGAAAATTTTGAAGGAGCGACGGCTCTAGAGACGGCGCGTGGGCACGCTGTGTATATCAGTTTTGTAACCATTTTTTAGATTGGTAACGTTGGTTTAGTACCTATTACAGATTACAGTGTGCGTGCATTTAAACATGGAAGAGTGTTGCTGCGTATTGCGTAATTGATCAACTACTTGATAAGCCATTCTTCTTGTATATTTCTGTACATATATAATTTTGAAGAAAAAAATGAGATTATTGAAAATGGAAGAAGTATAAACAATAGTTTTCAAAATCTGTTCTTTTTCCTACTTGTTCATTTTTTCATGTTAATTTTATGGTAGTTTAGTTTGTTTATTATTTATTGTTATACCTACTACATATACGTAATTACATACATATAATTTGGGAATAGTGATTTGTTTATTTTTATCCCACAGGATTGAAAGCAAAAGCTTATATTTGGGAGGTTCAAAATAATTTTTTTAAATAAGATTTTTTTACATCTGGTTTTGGTAACACTTTAGAAAAAGTCACGCGTCGCCACTGATCAGAACTCATCATTGGATCATGGTAAACCAAAATGCAAACAGATTTTATTGGCTTATGAGCTTTTCGTGGTAACGCTGTTGAGTTTTTTTAGTTTTATAGACTTTTGACTTTTTGATATCACTCAGAAATCAAAACAACGAATTTTTTTTGTCAAAAAGGGTGAAAATCAACATATTTATTATTTTTAAACATAAAATAAGCATAAAACGAAAAAGATCTCAGTAGCGTTATCTCAATGAATGTCTAAAGAAAATATGTACAAAATTCTAGGTGGCTCGATCAAGCAGTTTTTGAGTTACAATGTTTACAGCCTTTGAAAAAAGCAGTTTTGAGGAAAAAACGTTTAAAGTATGGTCAAATTTTATTTTAAATTTCTTTTTTGTCTGTCACATCGTAAAATGATGCACACCGGAATATCTTTCTGAATCGGGGAGTAATTTACAAAAGAAAATGAGAACAGCTGTTGACCGTTGTTCACTACGTTCAAGCGTGCTGGCGCAAACCTGCTGCAAAGCGAGTCGAAGCTAGGGCTATTCAACACTATCTCCCTACCTCCCTAGCTTCGACTCGCTTTGCACCAACTTCGCGCCAGCGCGCTTGAGCGTAGTGAGGAACGGTCAACAGTGTTCTCATTTTCTTTTGTAAATTACCCCTCGATTAAAAAACATATTCCGGTGTGCATCATTTTACGAGTTGACAGACAAAAAAGAAATCTAAAATAAAAGTTGACAATACTTTTCTCAAAACTGCTTTTTTTTTAAGACGTTAAACTTGTACTCTCGGAGATCCGTCGAAAAAATTTACACCCAAAATAACAAAATTCAGTTTGGCAACACTGTGTGAAAGTTGATAGTAACATATCCTTTTTAAGATAGGCACAACCGTAATTTAGTTCAAACAAATTAATATATAAATATAAAAATGTATACCATTTTTATTCATTCAGTTGCGGTGCGAAACCAAAACTGTCTTAATTTTTACTCAGATCAGAGAGTGCAGCCAGCACCCTTATCGACGATTTCACCTCTTGTTAGAGGTTCATCAGAGACTGCATAGGCTGCTTTTCTCTGGCCCAGGTAAAAATCTTCGACATATCCATCTCCCACCGCAACTGACGAGATGGTAGTATGTGCCTAGCGGCATCTGCTGAATAAAAGACTAAGTTTTTCAACCTAATAAAAATATTTGTAAATTAAATATTTTTAAAAGATTTTTAATTGAAAAACTTTATTGGCCAATTTCCTGGTGACAACCTCCAAGGCTTCTACAATATGCAAGCCAAATGGATGCTGCAGTGAAGACTAAAGGGAAGGAATTCTACACTATGCAATTCACAACCCCCGTCTGCAGCGTGGTAAAGTTCCAACGGAAAATTTTTAAAAATATTTAATTTACAAATATTTTTATTAGGTTGAAAAACTTAGTCTTTTATTCAGCAGATGCCGCTAGGCACCTACTACCATCTCGTCAGTTGCGGTGGGAGATGGATATGTCGAAGATTTTTACCTGGGCCAGAGAAAAGCAGCCTATGCAGTCTCTGATGAACCTCTAACAAGAGGTGAAATCGTCGATAAGGGTGCTGGCTGCACTCTCTGATCTGAGTAAAAATTAAGACAGTTTTGGTTTCGCACCGCAACTGAATGAATAAAAATGGTATACATTTTTATTTTTATATTAGTATTACTCCTATAGAGTAACTAGGTCCATTTTCCGTTGGAACTTTACCACGCTGCAGACGGGGGTTGTGAATTGCATAGTGTAGAATTCCTTCCCTTTAGTCTTCACTGCAGCATCCATTTGGCTTGCATATTGTAGAAGCCTTGGAGGTTGTCACCAGGAAATGGGCCAATAAAGTTTTTCAATTAAAAATCTTTTAAAAATATTTAATTTACAAATATTTTTATTAGGTTGAAAAACTTAGTCTTTTAAATTAATATATAGTTTTTTGCCAACAAAAATGAGATTTTTCAACCAAATAATGTTTCAAATGTGATGTGCAAAATAATTTTTAATTGGGTTCTGCTAATGGGCTTGCCTCTTTGTTGTTATTAAAGTAAAAAAAAACTAAATTTCACTCATTAAATCATTATTGTCCGGTTATCTTCTTAATTATTTTAACTGTACTAATATCTGTCGAGTAATTCTGAATGATTAATATTCTGTTAAAACATATTATCTGTAACGGCTTCTGGAATATCTTAAAAATATCGAATTTCATTGATAAAATGCACATATCCCACCGATCTTCGCTTCGACCATAACTCAAAAACTACTTGACCAACTCACCTGGAATTGTTTATATATTATCTTTAGACATTCATTGCGGTAACGCTGTCGAGATATTTTTTGTTTTATGCTTATTTTTTGTGTAACAATAATAAATATGTTGATTTTCACCCTTTTTGCAAAAAAATTCGTTATTTTGAATTCTGGGTGATAGCAAAAAGTCAAAATTCGATAAAACTAAAAAACTCGACAGCGTTAGCTCTAAAAACTCATAAGCTGATAAAATCTTTTTGAATTTTTTGTTTACCATTATTCAAAGGTGAATTCTGATGCCCACCGCAAAATTCATTGTTTTTTGAGGTGTTTTTAAAAATTTGCCACCGTTGGCTTATTTTTCAATATTTTTCCTTGAATGTTTTCTTGAAGAATCTATGAATTGTCCTAAATATGCCTATTTAATTTAAAAATAAAATAATTCTATCATACTTTAAGAAAAATGTGTTTCGAATATTGATTTCAACCCGTTCGGCCCCCCTTACGGATAGCTATGACACGATTTTTATAGGCAACCCATGTTAGAAATATTTATCTATGTATGAAATTTAATAAAAAAAATGTTTCATCCGGTAAGCAGATGAGTACAGATCGACCTATATTCGGATCCCGTACTAAATAAACAATTCGGTTTCAGGGAAGGATTGGAACCAAGGGAAGTTTTGTTCTCAATGCCAGCATTACCTCAAAGATCATATCAAGTACATAAACCAATTTAGGTCTGCTTTATAGATTTTGAAAAGGCGTTTGATAGGGTTCCACATAATAGGTTGTTTGAGTATCTAGAAATGACTGGAATAGATGACAAAGTTCTGAGAGTTTTACAACATCTATACAGGGTGATTGATTAGTGGGGTAAAGCTCAATAGATCCGCTATAGTAATAGATAGCAATAAAAGTTAACACCAAAAATTTTAGCCACCTTTGAGCTTCACATTACAAAATTAGTTAGAATGTTAGGATAACATAGAGGCAGACCAAACTTATGTGTTTTTAAATGGAACACCCTATATTTTATTTTAAATTCGAAATCTTCTTAACTTTTCCATCACAAAAATATAAAGGTTTGTTATATTATACAGGGTATTTACAAAGTTATAACCAATTTTGTATGAAAATCGTAACAAGTTCAACTCCCTGTATAAATAAAAATAAGCACAACAGCAACGATTTATTCATGCCATATTTTTTTGTTTATTGTCAAAATTTTTAAGAATTATTGACATTGCTAATTTTCTTTATATCAAATACAGGGTGAGTCAAAACGCAAATACATTAATTTCTCAGTAATGTTAAATGGATCACCTTGTATTTTATATCATTATTGAGCAGTGACCTTATAGTACTTTAATTTTTATATAACATTCCCTATCTCCAAATTTATTAGTTTTCGAGATATTTTCATTATTCCGAGCAAATTATTTTAGGTGTCTAAATTTATCTAACTTTTAAGTAAGCCATGACTGAATTGACAATTGACGATTACTGATTATCAATCCGGTAATCAATGTAACAATTTTACACAACCACAACATTCAACATTTTTTAAACAATTATAAACTACTTTTTTATGTAAATCTGTAAATGCAACAAATAAAGAAAGAAAATTAGTAATAAATTTTACAAAAAAACACACAAACACAAAATACAATGTTTTGTGAAGACAATTAAAAACTACTTTTGGATGTAAATGTAACAATGTAACAAATAAAGAACGAAAAATAATTTATCAGTAATAAATTTTGCAAAAAACATATTTAAAAAATTAGAAGCTACTTTTAATGAAATATTTTTAATATTTAATTACATAAGGTGTTCAAAATTACCTCCTAACACATTTATGCACGCCTAAAAGCGATCATTGAATGAGCTACTTACTCTACGAAGCATTTGTAAATTAACACATCGAAATACACTTTGTATTCTATTTTTCATCTCGTTCCTTGTTGTTGGAGGTATTTTATGAACTTCATTATTAACGTAGCCCCAAAAATATCAGTCCAGTTTATTAAATTGTGGTGATTTGGGTGGCCACGCTACTGTTCCATTGAAAAATGAAAATATCTCGAAAACTAATAGATTTAGACATAGGGAATGTTATCTAAAAATTAAAGTACGGTAATGGTACTTTTCAATAGTGATATAAAATACAGGGTGTTCCATTTAAAATTACTGAGAAAATAGTGTACTTGCATTTTGACTCACCCTGTATTTGATATAAAGAAAATTAGCAATATCAATCATTCTTGAAAACTTTGACAATACGTAAAAAAATATGGCATTAATAAACCATTGCTGTTTTGCTTATTTTTATTTATACAGGGAGTTGAACTTGTTACGATTTTCATTTAAAATTGGTTATAACTTTGTAAATACCCTGTATAACATAACAAACCGTTATATTTTTGTGATGGAGAAGTTAGAAGGATTTCGAATTGAAAATAAAATATAGGGTGTTCTATTTAAAAAAACATAAGTTTGATTTGCCACTGTGTTATCGAACACCCTGTAACATTCTAACTAATTTTGTAATGTGAAGCTCAAAGATGGCTAAAATTCTTGTTATTAACTTTTATTGCTATCTATTACTATAGCGGATCTATTGAGCTTTACCCCACTAAGCAATCACCCTGTATTATAATCAAGATCAATGGTCAGTGAAAACATTAGCATAATTCCAACAATCAACTTTACCAACTAACTTGAAAAGAAAGTAGCAGACTTGGAAAGATATATACTACATGCAGTTGAAAGAATCGCATTAACTGACGAAAAACTAACGGTCAAAGAAATATTTCAGTAAATCAAAAACGACTTAAAAAACTTATACGTGAAAAAATAAGATGAGAAGAACACATAATAAAACATTACGATTAACATGCTCAAGTAAAAAGTCGTTTTAGGAGATGTTTTTCTGACCTATTTTGACGAATTAACTGAAATGTTTTGCCGTCACCTTTTATGAGAAAAAGCACGCTGTTATTAAATGATAATACGAATATTGAAAATTCCTTATTGAAAATTGCTTCCTTATTGAAACGGAAAAACGAAGTGTATGAACAGAAAATATCTTATATAGATATCAACAAGGTAAGATAACAAGATCAATATTCAGCAACAAGATAAAAATATTTTACGTGAGTTTATTTTGAACACTTTATTGGATAAAATAAATTATCATAAAAAAGTTGTATAATTCTTTTATATAGATCATTCTATTAACTGGTAATGGCCAATGTAAATCCTAATGGTTATAGGAAATAAACATTAAAAAACTGAGATATCTCAAGCAAATAGCTTCAGGAATAGTAATAGTTACTGCTTCGATTAATGTAGTATGAGTACGTACTTATGGTCAATAAACAACGTGTGAGTGTGTGGTTTATTATGTTATTATAGCTCTACCATCCATTGTGATTTTTATATTATACAAACAATAGAAAGACATTTCAAAAGATGTATCAGTCTGAGAAAACAAGAAACATGCAGTTAGGGAGGCAAAACCAATCATTTACGAGCAGAAGTAGAGAAAGCTCTCAATAAAAAATTAAGAACTAAAAAATACCAGGCATAGATGGCATACCAACTGAGGCTCTATAAGTAATGTGCGAGATGAGTATAGCTGTACTATTGGATACGTGCAGCATGATATGGCACAGGTGAATGGCCTGAAGTGGTGCGGATCAACCATTATCTCTATCCATAAAAACCAGGGGCGTCATTTGGGCGCCAGGGGGGCATTTGCCCCCCCCCCCGGCCCGGAAAATGACTGAAATATTTCAAATGACGCTCCTGATAAAAACGATCACTAACCATAATAGCAAATAGAAATTTGAATGGACAAAATTAGGTAATCGCCAGATAGGTAGTTTTAAGGAAAACAATTTTGGTTATAATAAAAATAAGGCACAGATACAAATTAATGAAGAGCCAAACGATGAATTTAAAAGGGATTGTGGAAGTGTAAACAAAGATATTAGTAATTGATGGATTCGATATTGCTATCCCATTGCTATCAGATATATTCATGAACCAGCTTGAAACAACAATTTCTAAACATCCCATATTTAAACAGTTCTTATATTGGTGGAGATACGTGGATGATATACTAGTATGCTTTACAGGAACTAACAGGCAACTTGACCAATTTCTATCTTACATTAATTCACTTCATAGTAATATTGACTTTACAATAGAAACAGAACTGAATAAGTCCATAAACTTTCTAGATGTAACAATTACCAGACTACACAACAAACATGAGTTCTCCGTATATCATAAACCTACCCATACCGATACAACTATACACAATTCAACATCCCATCCTACACAACACAAATTAGCAGCCTACCATAGCATGATACATAGACTGACAGAAATTCCCATGTCAAAAAATAACTTCGAGATAGAACTGAACATCATTAAACAAATAGCAGTAAACAATGGCTATAACGAACAAACAATCAAAAAAATTTTAAACCAAAAACTCCATGAGAATGCCCTGAAATTAGTCTATCCACCACCACAGAAAGAACCCAGTACCTTCTGCTCTATCACATATACTGGCAAGGTAACAACAAAAATAGCCAGATACATAAAAAGAAAGGAATAACACCAGCTTTCAGAACTAACAACAACTTAAGCAAATATATCAAGAACAATAAGAGCCGAAAGAGAAAATAACTACAGAGTGGTGTTTACAAACTAACTTGTGGTGACTGTCCGAAAACTTACATCGGTCAAACTGGCAGAACTTTTGACAAACGAATAGCAGAACACAAAAGGGCATTCAACAATAGAAAAACAAACACTTCTACATACGCACTTCACCTTCTAGATCATAATCATTCTTTTAATGAACAGTTTCAAATTCTGCATATTCAAAATAAATGCCTTAAGCTATCTTTATTAGAATCTATGGAAATTAATAAATTGAAAAATAAAGATATAATTCTGAATGACCAATTTGAGACAAACAGCTCCTTACTCCTCAACCTCTTCAGTTAAAGACTTTAAAAAGGCAAACACATAGTAAACTAAATCACTTGAGAAAAGCACTTTGCCGAAACAGCTGTAGTCACATAGTTGTAATAAATTTTGTGGAAGTATAGAAAACAAACGTTTTCAGTGTTTTATTGTTACAAAGATATTAGTGATAATGAATCAGAAGAATATTAGAAGATAAGTGAGCAAGGCGGAGAAAATATAATTTTATCTGAAGAGCTCAAAATAAAGGTAGAAATACCAGAGAAACAAGTGACTATGAGTTATATTTGTATGGCTTGTGATGCCATGTCTTTTGTAGAAAGGGTTCCAAAGACAGTAGAAGAGTTAGAAGGTAGAGAAGATATCAATTAATGGATAAAAACAATGGAGAAACATAATCAATTGAGAAAAATAATATATGGCAGACGTGGGGAGAATATCTTATCCACCAGAAAGACTAAATTGTAGACCAAATAAAATTTTGAAGCTAGATAAATCAGTTTATGGGATCAAAATGTTAAACCTCAAAATAAATTAATACTTATGAAAAAGTTTTTGAAGATGGACAGACAATGTATTTTTTAATGTCTGTAGATAATAACAGGAGCACCTTTGGGCAGAATTGAGGTAGTCAAAAAAACGTTGAATAAAGAATTTAAAATTAGTGATAAATTAGAAGAAGAAAAATTTCTAGAGTCACAAATAGCTTATGATAGGGAACTTGCATTTTAAAGATAAACCAAAGGAGATACTTAAGAGGAATAATTCAATTATAAAATTTTGAAAAGTGTAATTCATAACTTATCCCGATAGATCCAAAACTTAAGATTTTGACAGATCAAGATAATGTTAGTACATAATAATTATCCAGTACGACAGCTCATAGGATAGGATGCCTTATGCTTATGTATCTGATGTCAGCTCCTGGAATAGACATAACGTAATAACAACCTGATTATACATTTTTAAAACATAATTTTTTGAAAACGGTTTCCGTAGTAGAATTGTCAGATACCTTTTACAGCTTATGGTTTGTCGCGTAGGCAGGCCATAGACAACAATACTATAGTATCTCAAGTATGAAAACCTCAATAGCAAAGCCGGAAATTCGTTTAATTTAAATAATAATAAATAGTGAAAAACATCTAAAAAGTATTTTGACAGTTTATTAAATGAAGAATTTGGCAGACAGCCTGTGGAGTTAACGGAGACAGTAACAGCAATGGTTTCCAGAATAACAAACGGGGAAGTGGCTCAAGCGCTTCAAAAAATAAAGAATGGAAAAGCAGTCGGACCAGATGATATTCCTGGGGAAGTATGGAGAGCATTGGGAGAGACAGGAATAAGTTGGCTAGCAGGTATATTTAATAGAATTATGGAAGTTGGACAAATGCCAGACGAATGGAGAAGCAGTATATTAGTACCTGTCTACAAAAACAAGGGAGACATACAACAATGTAGATACTACAGGGTTATAAAACTACTTAGCCACACCACGAAAATATGGGAGAGAGTGATTGATAGACGGATACGTGAAGAAACCGAAATATCCGATAATTAATTTGGCTTTATGCAGGGCAGATCAACAACAGATGCAATTTTCATTGTAAGGCAACTGATGGAAAAATACAGGAATAAAGAGACCAACGCTCATATGGTATTCATATAGAGTTCCTTGAGAGATTCTGTGGTGAACACTCAATAAGAAAGTAGTCCCTGGCGAATATGTAAAGATTGTGAGAGATATGTATGAGGAAGTAACGACTAGTGTTAGGACAGGTGTGGAAAAGACTGATAAATTTCCGGTGAAAGTAGGATTGCCCCAAGGCTCCGTGCTTAGTCCTTATTTATTCTTATTAGTTTTGGACCAGATAACAGCGAAACTACAGGGTAGCATTCCATGGTGCCTAATGTATGATGATGTAGTGTTAATAGGAAATAGTGAAAGAGAACAAAAACTGGAACAGTGGAGACAAGCTCTGGAGGAAAAAGTTTTAAAACTTAGTAGGACAAAAACAGACTATTTGGAATGTTTATTTAAAGATGGAGTTACTACAAATAAAATGGTATCTTTGGATGGTGAAATGATTGTGAAAAGCAATAGTTTTAAATACCTAGGATCGGTATTACAGAGTAATGGAGAAATAGATGGAGATGCATGCAGTAGAATTAGGGCTGGATGGATGAAGTGGAAAGAAGCGAGTGGTGTGTTGTGTGACAGAAAAATTCGAATGAAGCTGAAGGGAAAATTCTATAAAACAGCCATAAGACCGGCTATAATGTACGGAACTGAATGTTGGGCAGTGGAAAAGAAAGAGGAACAACGAATGCATGTGGCGCAAATGAGAATGCTTAGATGGATGAGTGGAGTGACAAAGAAGGATAAAATTAGAAATGAGTATATTAGGGAAGTCTAGGTGTGGCACCAATTGATGCCAAAATGAGAGAGCATAGGTTAAGATGGTTTGGTCATGTTCAACATCGAGACGTTAATCACCCAATACGAAGAATAACTGAAGTGCAGATTCCTGGAAGGAGTAGGAGAGGAAGACCAAAGAAGACCTGGCGGGAGACGACAAGGCAGGCCATGTTGGTAAAGGGGATTAACATTGATATGACCCAAGATAGAATTGTGTGGAGAAATGCAATTAGGGAAGCCGACCCCGCATAGGGATAAGGCAAAGAGAATGATGATGATGATGATGATGAGTGAAAAACATCTAATTGTTTAAAAGATTAAGTAACTCCTTTTCCCGACCATTGCAGAATATAAAGATTTTTTTTAAAGAGTAAATACTCTGTAGGTATCGCTGTTAAATTTTCTTAACTAAGCGGTTAAATCAGTTAATAAATTTTAAGCATCAAGAAAATTTGCTTTACTATCTGGATGTTGATTTGCAACAACAGTCTAACCCAAATTTGTAGAGGTTAAAAGTGCCAAACTGTTCATCTTAACGCATACTACGGCAAGCAAAAATGATATAAGCCACATCTACGCTCATGGCGACACGTGTGAACTAACTTCTAAACCACATTCCTCAAATAATATGAAAACAAAAATTTGTAAAAATCGTCTAACCCACATTTTCATTAGGTATATGTGGGTTAGACGCTTGTTGCAAATCTTTGTACGAGTGTTTTCATTGTTTTAAAGGTGCGGCAGGTCGTTATTTACAGTTTTGTAATATTTTAAGGCAAAAAATCACAAAGTTAGTAATTGTTCTTACTTCAGGAACTATTATTTTTGTTAGTCAAGGTACCAATAAACTTATTTTGACTTAAAATTAAAGAAATGGTTTCATTTAGTCCATTGTAACAATCAATAATAAATCGTAAAACAAATACAAGTTAAAATCGTACGGAATTGGGTTAAATCCAGATTTCGAGATTGATCAAGATCAAATCGAGCAATTAATGTCTAACGTTTACTTAATATTAGTACCTATAGAAGTTGAATTCACCGGTTTTCTCTTTGTATTTATCATTTCGGAGGGACAGTCTTTTATTGCAAAATGACAAACTTAGATATACAGTGGAACCCCGATAAGTTGGCCCCC
This sequence comes from Diabrotica virgifera virgifera, assembly GCF_917563875.1. Taxonomy (NCBI): domain Eukaryota; kingdom Metazoa; phylum Arthropoda; class Insecta; order Coleoptera; family Chrysomelidae; genus Diabrotica; species Diabrotica virgifera. The sequence goes on along the minus strand of NC_065445.1, from coordinate 258,534,038 downwards.
GATAACCCGGAAGTCCGGCTAACCCGGACCGATTTTTATCAGACAAACATTTCAAGAATAAAAATGTATGTAATATAATATTTGAGAGATAATGGGTATTTGTGTAATTTGAACTACATACAGGATAGTAAAAATGACTCATGGCACACGACGTTCATTGTCGTGTTATCGGAAATAACAGACGCCTGTAGTATCCTGCATTTATTTCAAACTGTCTTAGCATTGTTTAAAAAAGACTGAAAGACTATTGAAAAATTCTTTTTTAAACAATGATCTTAGTCTTCACTGTTATTAAATAACATAACATCGTTGCGATTGAGACCGTATTGTGTGTAGTACAGTCGTATTGTTCGCTTCCGTTCTGTAATCGTTTGTAAATCTATTCAGATTTTGTGTTTGCGTGTTTTTTGTCCACGTAATGACAACAAAACGTAAAAATGTTGTAGTGACAATGGAAAAGAAACTAGAAGCATTAGGTAGAATTGATAAAGGTGAATATTTAAAAACAATTGCAGCATCATATGGTGTCGGTACATTTTCAGTATCGGATTGGAAGAAAAATAGAACTAAAATCAAAGAATTTTGTTTCAAAATGATAACAAAGGACAGTTTGGACAATCGGTGCAAAGTTAATAAAGCTAAAAATGAGACCCTCGACGACGCTTTGTATGTGTGGTTTTGTGCGGAACGCGAATGTGGTTTACCAGTTTCCGGACCAATTATTCAAGAATCAGCACTTAAGCTGAATAAAATCTTGCCTGAATTTGGTGAACCAAATTTCACTACGAGTCAAGGTTGGCTGGATAGATGGAAAAAACGTCATGGAATACGCCAACTATCTATAAATATACCGTATTTTATTAATTTTTACCATTTTCTCCGGCTAGTCCGGATTTTTGATAACCCGGATCGGTCGCGGTCCCGATTAAGGGAGCGTTCAAGTATTACGTAACGCAATTTTTGACCCCACTCCCTCCCTACGTAACGCATTGTTATGGGCGTTTAACTATTACGTAACGCAATTTTTGAAAGATTTTTGACTCCCCCCCCCCCCCATCCTGAGTTACGTAATACTTGAACGGCCCCTAATCCGAGTTAACGAGGTTCCACTGTATGTATTTTAAAAAATTTGCAAAAACCCTCTAAGCCCATTGACGTTTTTTTTGCAATAACGCACTGTAATGGGCGTTTAACTATTACGTAACGCAATTTTTGAAGATTTTTGACCCCCTCCCCCCAACCTGCGTTATGTAATACTTGAACGGCCCCTAATCCGAGTTAACGAGGTTCCACTGTATGTATTTTAAAAAATTTGCAAAAACCGTCTAAGCCGCTTGACTTATTTTTGCAATAAAATGTTTCTATTTATTTGGCTTTTGTACTAGGCCTGGATTCCGCGTACCAAAAAAAGTTTGTAAATATCAAGCTGAAAATTTGTTAATAGTCTAACGGTGTCTTGTCGGACAAACTTTGATATATGGGAACTTTGGAACAGGGCAAGTTTTAATTGCAGAACAGGTTACAGAATTCGAATTTCAGACTACAAAAACATCCCATGTATTTTGTCGGACAGAACTTCTGATTGATTTGTTACCCTTTCAATAAAGCCTGATGCAAGAAATCAGACTACTACTTATAGTCCTGTCGCCAGGGGGGGTACAACGGCCTCGTTAATTCAGATGGACTTACCCAAGTTTTTTTTATGTATTTTGACCCGTAGAACACGAATTTTTTGGGTAACAGTTGATCCGGATGTCGATAAGATTGTTATAGACCAAGAACTTGAGGAATCAAATAACAGCGATTTTTGGCAAAACAAAACAATATTTTGTATTTTTTGGGTCATTTTAAGCAAAAAATATTTCTACAAGTTTTTTAGTAGGATGCACAGTTTTCGAGATAAACGCGGTTGAACTTTCAAAAAATCGAAAAACTGCAATTTTTAAACCCGAATAACTTTTGATTAAAAAATAAAATAGCAATTCTGCTTAGCGCCTTTGAAAGTTCAAGTCAAATTATGTCGGTTTTGATTATTTGCATTGCTAAAAATTTATTGTGTTATTGTTAAACAAAGCTACAAACAACTAGTGCGTGAGTGATGTTTCTATGATTTCTCATTTAAAATCGAACGAGTAGGTAGAATAGGTACTAGTGCAATCAAGACTATTTCTACGTTACATGCGTTAAAACGCATGTAAAAGCACGGGAAACCCTACGTGTTTATAGCTTTGTTAAACAATAAAAAAATAAATTTTTACCAATGCAAATAATCAAAACCGATATAATTTGACTTAAACTTTCAAATGCGGTAAGCAGACTTGCTATTTTATTTTTTAATCAAAAGTTATTCGGGTTCAAAAATTGCAATTTTTCGATTTTTTTAAAGTTCAACCGCGTTTATCTCGAAAACTGTGCATCCTACGAAAAAACTTGTAGAAATATTTTTTACTTAAAATGGCCCAAAAAATACAAAATATTGTTTTGTTTTGCCAAAAATCGCTGTTATTTGATTCCTCAAGTTCTTGGTCTATAACAATCTTATCGACATCCGGATCAACTGTTACCCAAAAAATTCGTGTTCTACGGGTCAAAATACATAAAAAAAAATTTGAGTAAGTCCATCTGAATTAACGAGGCCGTTGTACCCCCCCTGGCGACAGGACTATTACCACCAACGTAATTCCTGTCATTTGACATGTTCTACGTGTCGGACTTATTAAATCGTACAAAAATTTTTGATACATTGCGCTGGAGTAAGTGTTACCCCCCCCCCCCTTATTAACTTATTTATTTTTAGCACATAATCAAAGTATATTATAGCATCAATGTTTAGACTTTACGCGATCCTTTTTCAGGAGACAGGCATAACTTTGATTTTTTTTTAATGAGAAAGTACATCATGTGACACCTCATTTAAAAGCTTTTGAAATACTGATTACAAAAATGTATAATACTTTAATCCTTTTTGAGAGCGTAGGCGCAAAATTTCGGTCGAATTTTTTTTAAACGCATTCATTTTTTTCGAATCCTGAGAAAACTAATAAGTATTTTTAAAAAATTTAATCGCAGAATGAAAGATTACAGTATTAGCGCGGGCTTATAGTCCCTTAGAATAAACAAAAAGTTTCTTTTGAATGATATATTTGAAATCAAAATTCAAACTAAATTTTCTCTTTTTTCGCCCCTGTGACTTTATATTAAAATAAACATTATAGAAGTTCTCAGGGACTTTCGACCATCGAGAATACTGTAATATTTCATTGTGCGTTTCAATTTTTCAAGAATATTTATTAGTTCTTTCAGGATTCGAAAAAAATGATTGCATTTAGAAAGAATTCGACCGAAATTTTGCGCCTACACTCTCAAACCGGATTAAAGTATACATTTTTGTAATCAGTATTTCAAAAGCTTTTAAATGAGATGTTAGGTACATGATGCACTTTCCCATTTAGAAAAATTAAAGTTAGGCCTGTCACCTGAAAAGGGATCGCGTAAAGTTCGACACATTGATGCTATAATATACTATGTTTATTTTAAAAATCACCTGTCGAGCGTTTTGCTTATGTGCTAAAAATAAATAAGTTAATAAGGGGAGGTAACACTTATTCCAGCGCACTGTATATTATATTATAAAGTTTGCTATTGCGTAAACTTCAAAACAACCTGTTAGGGTATTAACAAATTTTCAGCATGCTATTAATAAACTTTTTTTTGTACGCGGAATGCCTATACATTTTTTAAGGTAGCCGTTAATTATTGAAATATAAAAATGTGACAATAAAGCCTTATTTTCTGTCAACGATTTTTTTAAAGTAGGTAGATACATTATGACCATTTACTCTGAACAATAGATATGTGCGTTGTTAGACTATTATTGCAGAACACCATCCCTATAAACTAAAGGACGCTAGTTTGTATTAAGGCATAAAGTATTTAGTGAATAGATCCCATTGATCGCGGCTTATTTCAAATTTAGAAACACAAAATTCCTAAATCATTACACTACTCCGCCCTTAACACCTGGCCGAATTCCAGCCACTTAAGAAATCACGATCATCATAAACTTTCGCACTTACACAGTCAAAAGCTGCCCGTCTTGCCATTCTGCTTCCCCGTTTTAGCACAGTGAATGAAGGTAAAAATCAACTACTACTAACTACTACTACTACTGGTAAAGTTGACACCATCTATCTATCGTCCGTTCGGCAAATTCAAACAAAAACTCCAGATATATATAACTCCAGACCATCTTTTACCACCTTTAATCCAATTTAATATATGTATTTAATATATTTTTACCACCAAAAATGAGATGTTTTAATCAAATATTGCTTCAATTATAATCTGCAGAATAATTTTGAATCACGTTCCGCTAATGAACTTGCTTTTTTGTTTTTAAAAGTAGAAAAAAGTTTCAATTCTATTGCTTAATATTTCATCTAAATATAATCGTCTACCAATTTTAACTGTACTAATGCCCAAGTATACATTTTCAAGTGTTAAACTGATTGATTTACGATGAGTAACCCGGTTGTAAAAATACCGGCATGTGCCTTAACAAAAGGACATCGGTTTACTCGAATTTGTTGTTATCTGTTTGAATTTGCCGACGGGCGAAATATCTATGGACCCGACTTTACAGGGTATAAGGTTTACAGGGTATAAAGGACTTTACAGGGTATAAAAAGGTTTTTTCCATGACACTTCAGCAGCCAGGGTACTGAAGCGTTTCTTCGACAGGTAATACCTTTAAGAACAAATTGTAACTATTTCCTGCGTAGGATCTGGCGGCCATTTTTATTTATAAACAATTTACTGTCAAAAAACGGTCTTTTTTCTTTTTTTTTGCAAATTAATAGAAAACAGTAAAACTTATGGTTTTCTTAGTGCAAACATCTTCGAGAGAATGGAAAAAGCTTTAAAATGGCTTATTACAAAGTTTAATACACTAATTTATTGTTCATATAATTGCGAAAAAAGGTCGACATTTCAAAAAAATTAATTTCGCAATAACTATTGTAAAAATAAGTATAGAGCTTTAGAGTTTTTGTCAAATGAGGGTTATTTGGTGCTTAATACGTGACAAAAATTTCAAAGCGATTCATTCAATTGTTTAAATTTTATTCAAATTGTTTTTCCCAGAGAGCTTTTTTTTTGAAATAACATAAGTCAGAAAAAAATAATGCTAGAACCGTTCTACAGATGTTAAATGAAAGAGCATGAGCTAAACTTTCAAATTGGCTTAAAAAAGTGAATAAAAAATGGATTTATTAGTAATAAATAATTATGCAACAGTATGTTAACATTTTTCCTTAAAAACTTTTTGTTTTCTTAAATAATAAATTTTTTCTATTCTCATACTATAATATATCAATTATGATGTCACTACCTGTATCATAATGAACTTCATTATGATACAGATTTTCATTAAGATACAGATTTTTAACCAATAGAATCGCGATATGGCATTCGCGGTAAAGGTGGTACACGCGCAGTGACCAATGGCGAGTCAAATACATACGCTTTGACAGTTCTCAATATGTAAACATACCGTCAAACTGACAAACTACTGAATTTATTTGTGTTACAAAATTAATAAATTTGAATATATTTTTTGTTGTGAATGATCATAGAAAAAATACTGTATACAACTTGCATTTAATTATCATTATGAAGCTCGTACTCTATACGAAACTCGTTTCGTAACCCTCATACTCGCTTCGTAATGACCATCATTAAATGCTCGTTGCATAATATACTAATATATATTTATTACAATTTTTCATCAATTATCATATTTTATAATAACATTACTTGGTAGTTATACACCTAAAAAACGGTAAACAATAGATTTTTTTGAAAAAAGTTATTCAAAAAGTTTAAAGAATTCAAAAAACGAAAAATTGACGATACTTTTGCGTAATTATTTATTACTAATTAATGCATTTTTTATTCATTTTTTTTAACCAATTTGAAAGTTTAGTTCATGCTCTTTCATTTGACACCTGTAGAATGGTTCTAACATTATTTTTTTCCTGACGTATGTTATTGCAGAAAAAAGCTCTCTGGGAAAAACAATTTGAATAAAATTTAAACAATTGAATGAATCGCTTTAAAATTTTTGTCACATATTAAGCGCCAAAGAACCCTCATTTGACAAAAATTTCAAAGCTCTATACATACTTATTTTTACAATAGTTATTGGGAAATTAATTTTTTCTACGAGCGTGCAAAAATGTCTACTTTCGCGCACGCATTTTAGTTTAGAAAGTTTCACTTTTCCGCACGCGTGTTACTTTTCCGCACGCGTGTTACTTTTCCGCACGCGGTTTTTACTTTTCCTCACGCGTGTTAATTTAGATATGTTAATATGGCCTTAAAATAATTATAATACATGCAATAAACTAATATTTAGATATTATTTACTAATTTATTTCAAATATATCTTATTGTGTTCCTGTTTTAATGAAATTAACGCGACAATTCGATGAAATAAAATTATTTTGACATAATATTCGAAAGTCAAATCGGTAGACAATAACAGTCGTTTTGAATCATCGTCATGGAAACCAAGATCGTCGTCATGCTAACTAATTATATTGAAAGTTTGGTTTTGACAACCGTGTCAAAGAATTAATTTGTGTATGTATTTTCATATTAAATTAATTAATTGATTAAGACTTGGTAATTTTTTAAAAACTCTTAGAAAAATATTGTTCCTAACTCTTGCAGAAAGTCTCTTTTCCGCACTCGACTGCTTGCCGAACTCCCGCTTCGCGTCGTTCGGCAAACTGCAGTCGCGTGCGGAAAAGAATGACTTTCTGCACTTGTTAGGAAAATAACTATTTTTGAAATTTCGACTTTTTTCGCAATTATATTAACAATAAATGAGTGTATTAAACTTTGTAATACCCCATTTTAAAGATTTTTCCATTATCTCGAAGATGTATGTACTAAGAAAACCATAAGTCTTACTGTTTTCCATTAATTTGAAAAAAAAAAAGGGGAAAAGGCCGTTTTTTGACACTAAATGGTTATAAATAAAAATGGCCACCAGATCCTACGCAGGAAATAGTTACAATTTGTTCTTATAGGTATTACCTGTCGAAAAAACGCTTCAGTACCCTGGCTGTTGAAGTGTCACGAACAGGGAATATTTTTGTCTTATTACCCTGGCCTATACCTCTGATTTCTGCTTCATGTGCCTTGTCCGTTGCGGACGTTGGCTATCGTCATAGCAATTTTAATTTTGTTTGCAGCGTTTCTAAATAACTCGATTGATGTTAGTCCAAACCATTGGTGTAAGTTTTGAAGCCATGAGTGTCTTCTTCTTCCGGGTCGTCATTTGCTCTCTATTTTACCCTGTATTATCAGTTGGAGTATATGATACTTATTATGTCTCATAATATTACCGAGGTATTCAAGTTTCCGTTTCTTAATTATTGTGAAAGATTTCTTTTTGTTTTCCCATTCGGCGCAATACCTCTACGTTGGTGATGTGAGTCGTCCAGAATGTTTTGAGGATACGTCGGTACACCCAGATTTCGAATGCCTTCAGCTTCCTCATTAATGTTTCCGTTATTGACCAGGCTGCGTCATACAGCAAGACTGGAAACACATAGCATTTTGAAGCGTTTTACATGTCTGCTCTAATGGGAATAGGGATAGAACTAACTATATAGATACTTTGGGTCGAAATGGGGCTAGTAGAAGGAACAGGCACATACAGCTTCATGCATACGGCAGCTCATTTTTTGTGCGGTGGCAGGTCGTGGAATCGTTGGGGGGGGGTAAGAGGGTTTAAAGAAGACTAACTACCATAACCAAATAAGCAAAGGATACTTACACAGACTTGAAGACTTTCCTACTATTTAAAGAAATTTGGACGCCGTTTGAAAAATCCTCAAATTCACATATGGAGTACTTACTGGACATATTTCGTACTTATGGGAACCAATTGGGGGACATTCTTCTTAGATTCCTCGTTGGGTCAAACTGGGCAATTATTTACCATCCTATGGCTTCTATGCCATTTATTTTTCTTTACTCTAAAACTTATTTCGTTTGTATAAGACATCTGGTTAATAATTTTCCAAAAAAAAGGTTACAGAAATAAAAACTTTTCCCTTTAGACTTTATTTCTATTCTGAGAATAAACATGTTCTCAAACAGGAAATGAATAAGAAAAATAACTATATATTTTTAACAAGACTTTACCATGGACAATAAAGATTTTACAATCTTTTCTATTTCCAAAAATACACAAAATTTATTATTACACATTATTTTTACATACATAATAACTTTTTAGAGCAGTGTATCAAAACAAAGTTTGACTTATGCTGTCAAGTCAAACGTCACTGCCATTTTATCTACTAATTTACATAAAACTTTCCGAGAGTCCATGTTGAAAACAAACTATTAAAATATTTAAAACCTTTACCAAATTAATATCCACTTGTGAATTTAATTAAAGCAAATATTATTTCATACCTTTTTTAAAAACAAAATCCATCGTAACACGTCACACTTGGAACTTAACCAAAATTTTCCATCCAAGATTGGGGAAGCATTCAATTCTAACCAAACAGGAAACAGGATACGTTGATACTAAATCAAAAATCTCATCTGGGAATCAGGAAATGAATACAGGAACATGACCATAATATCATAAAAATAGCAACAGCTACACAAAAGACAGGAACCGCGCACTTATTTACCGGCATACCAAACTGTATCACAATAATACTGTTTCACATGAATATATCCAACGTAATGCTGAGAAACTTTGCACCAATATTCCTTAATATTTACTGGACAAATTGCAAGTCCTTCACTTCGTTTATCATAACGAAAAAAGCCAATATAAGCCGGCAAGTGCGATTTTCTGAGAGTCTGTTGAGTTCTACGGGAAAAATATGTTTAACCTTTAAACATACTTTTAGAACTAACTATTTTTCTTTCTAAATCTTCCTATCCATGTCGTACCAAGTCGTACCAACTTCGGGTTTTCGTTCGTCGTAGCCAATCATGACTAACGATTTTTACTTGACATTTGAATAGGCCAATGACTGCTTTCTGATTCTTTCACACTAGAATATTCTAATGACAAAAACGCAATCTTCGCTACAAGAAGAACGCATGGAAAATTACCTCTATTTCCAAAACACGCATTTCTTCTTAGAATATAACAGGGTATTTAATATTGTGAAACAGTTCAGGGGCGGGTTAGAAATTTTAATGATATATAAACTCACAAAATAAATTAGAAAAATAGATATTTTTCTTGGGATAGGATATAAAATTAATGGATACTATTTACAAAACATTGTAGCGGAAATCCATCTGCTACAATTTTAGCATCCGTATTTTTAGTGGAAGAGCTAATATGTCGCAATGGGTGAATATATTTCTCATGTTGTTAAATGTTGCTCTGGCCTTTTCAATTCTAGATCGTATTTCGGTTGTTTGATCCCATTTCGAGTTGACGACTGTTCCAAGGTATATATACGAGTCAACGTGTTGAATTATTTGGTTTTTATTGTCAATATTCTGGCAGGTTTTTGAGTTATGCTGCTTCCATTTTGTTTGATTTATATTGAGGTTAAGTCCTCTTTCTTCACTCGCTATTTGTACCATGTCCATAAGATGCTGAAGTTTGCTTCGTTTGCTTCATCTAGTGCATTTTTAAAAATTTGTTCGGAGTAAATATTAAAAAAGAGAAAGGAGAAAACACACCCCTGTCACATACCCTTTCTGATATCAATGCTCCTTGTGGATGAATTGCCAACTTTTACCCTGGCTGTCTGATGCCAGTAGAAACTTGTCACAATTTCGGTGAACCTAAATCGATTTTCATGAGAATTTGGGATTGAGTATATTTTAACCTCAACTTCAAAAGTGAGATGTGCTCCACTTGCGATTTTTGCATTATAGTGGTGAATTTTCTCTATCGAGATTTTTATACATATATAAGTACATAGAACTTAGAAAATTATGTATTCGTTGACTGCTCGTTGCATACCTACATTCACAATGTCAAGTCGTAAAATTACAATTATCATTCTGTAATAGGTTAGTATATTTCGACAGTTTAAATTTTGTGAGCATATCTATCGACACGTCTAATTCTTACTATCTATCTTTTTTTCTTTAATATTATATACAAAATATTTGCTCCAAAAATTTTTCCAAAACAATGTTATTGGTTTTTTACAATAACTCAAGTGCTTAAATATCGTATTAAATCTTTTAAATGCCTTATTTTTTAAAGACAAAAAGGTTAAAGGGACCCGTTCACATAGTTCTCGCAGTACAATTAAGACTTTAAACGTTTGTATATCGGTTATTTTTATCCCAAAAAAATAAAGAAAGCAAAATCTTTAATAACAAACAAACTCAAATTTTGCAAATCATTTTTTACGTGTATCGAGTATTTTTGAAGTTATTATCAAAACAAAATGGAATTTAACAAAAATATTTCGCTTAAATCACATTTTTTTTTCAAAAATATGGATTTTCATCCGCTTAAAATTCTTGAGGTCATTACTTATGCTAAAACAAAGAAAGTCTTGCTGGGACTATATCTATTTATAGCGATCTATAGATTTAATTTTTTGTGGAAATAGCTGTTTCCACAAAATGTTTTATTTTTCACTTTTTCCGAAAAAAATCCTTTTATTTTCGTTATAACTTGCTTGGTTTTGATGTTATCAACTTCTCTTACAGCTGATTTGATAGGTATTCCTGAACATTTTGAAAAAGATTCAATATGAATCTTTTGTATTGTATGTATTTGAATTTTGAGATCTGAATATTCACCGAAAAAAATATACATTCAATTTCCTATAACTTACTTTGAATTAATATTAAAGGGTTTTTCATGTAAACAGGACTTTATTTGATTTTTTATTAGCTTCAATTTTGGTAATGACAACACTTTTTTGTAGAAACTTATAATTTTGGAGTTGATTATGAGAAAGCGCTTAAAAGATATATTTTTTTACGAAAAATCAAAATCTTTGATCTTAAATAAATAAAAAAGTAGGTATTAATTTATTTTAATAAGTTTATTTAACAAAAATATTTCGCTTAAATTTATCCGTCTATCAATTCCTGGTGTTATTTTTAATTAAAATTATTATTTCCACCTCCGAGAAGGGATGGCATACATCCCCAAGGTAAAAGCGCAAGTTGGCACCATTTCACTTTTGATACTAGAGGCATAGTCTAACTACTCACCAATTTTTGTTAAAATCGATGGAGGTTCAAAGAAATCGGAGGTTAGTCCATGTTCTGAGAATCTGAGGCCGCTCCCGCCTGAAAAAATTCTGATTCGGTTTCTTTGGAGATTTCTATTCAAAAATATCCCTTTTAACAAAAATATAAAGGGGTGCCGGGCGAAATTTTAAGGCAGAAATTGTTTAAATATTTTTTTTTAACATATTCAATATATCACCTGTTTTTCTACAGAAAATATATTTCTAGGTTTTTTAGGCCGTTCTAAAAAATTGTATCTCTTAATTTTTCTCAAAAGTTTATAGTTTTGCAGTTAAGGCGATTTAGTATCTGAAAAATGCGAAAATGCGCATTTTCGAGGCTTAAAAATTCATATTTATATTCATATTTGTTACTTTTGAGGTTACCAAGTGCTTGAATTGAAGGTTAAACATCAATTTTGAAGATTCTGGAGAGTAATCGTGTCTAACTTCAATTTAGACCTTTGTTTTTTAATTGTTAATTAAGTTACTTCGTTAAGTTGTTAGGCAAATCATTTCGGTTTTTAAAGGTTTCTCTGGAACTTACAAGAAATTACCCTTGAATGAACATAAGAATTAGCTTGAATGAATTTTCTGTACTTATATTTACATAAATTTTTTACTACTTGAGATGAATATTCAAGTATAGTATTTGAATTTCTATACTTGAGAAGCATCCAAGTTTCTTCTTCTTCTTTAAGTGCCATCTCCGCGACGGAGGTCGGCAATCTTCGTAGCTATCCGGACTTTAAAGACGGCTGCTCTCGTACCGTTCTCTCAGGTTGCGCAGCCACAATATTCTGTCTCTCTATGCTTCTTTTTCCTTGAATCTTTGTTTTTTAATTGTTAATTATGTGCACCGGCATAAAGATCGGATGGACGCGCATAATTAACAATTAAAAAACAACGGTCTAAATTTATACTCTACAGAACCTTGAAATTTTAAACTTCAATTTAAGCTTTTGGCAACCTCAAAAATAATAAATTAAATATGAGTTATTTCAATCAGAAATTCTTTCAGATGGGAGCAACCTCACAAGTCACAACATGGACTAGGTGAAAACCTTCACTGACTGACTGTACTATCTCTTTTTCGCCTCAATACGTTCGGCTTGATCCTTGCGGCTGAAGCTTTGTCGGCGCAATGATTCAAGTAAATTACATCTAGTTGACTGCCTCCATTGACGATTGTCTGTCGATATAATCGGACCGGGCCATTTTATGCGGTGGCTCTGAAGTACCGCATCGGGGTACGTCCATTGTCCGCTTGTCAAAGGTGCTTCACACTTTGCAAAAAGACACAATGTCACTTTCACACTGATTCCGCAGTCACAAGTCATTGTTTATTGTTTGTATGTTTGTTAGTTTGGCTAGATTACGGCTTAACGTGAATAAAGGGCATTCATGTGTCGGAGTGGCGGTGTTTTTGTAGGTTTGCTAGTTATTGGATTGAAGTCTTAAGTGGGTCCGGTGATGACATGACAGAGACATTTTTCAGTTCATCGGTAATCAATAGGATTTGGGTCAGTTAAGTTGTTAGTCAAATCATTTCGGTTTGACTTTTTAAAGGTTTCTCTGGATCTCATCAGAAAGTAACCTTGAATGAACATAAGAATGAGCTTGAATGAATTTTCTGTATATTTACTCAGTGTTGCCAATCGGCGGATAATTATCCGATTTGCGTACCTTTTTGAGAGTTGTCGTATCTTCTTCGTATCTTTAAATAAATCGGATATTTGCGGATATTTTTCAGTGTATCTACCATCGACTAAAACTTTCTCATCCATATATTCCCAACACCAACAACACATTAATTTTGTTTGGTTCCGAACAAAATTTTTATAAATAGTCTATACTGGATGAATGTTAGTGACATCCGATACTTTTCATCTTTTGACAAAAGGGACATGTGCCGATTCTTTTGTTTAGAATTTAAATGCACAAGTGCATCCACTTAAGGCATACTAATACAATTCAAATTTCAAAAACCGTCTGCCGTCCGATGTTATTGTTTTGATGAATATTAGTTCGATGAGTACGAGTTTATTGCCGTCCGATGAGTTTTTAGTTTTTAGTCTTAAAACTTATGAAAGCTAATTCACGCACGATTTAGTTTTATTTTCATTTTATGTAGTGCAGCTCTTAAGTAACTCATGACTCGATAAAAATAATACATTTTAAAAGCGTTGACCAGAAATTTTGCGCCTATGCTTTTAATGTAGCTGTAGTTTCTTTTGTATTGATTTATTTATTATTTATTTTTCCAGTACCTAGTTTTAGGTAGTTATGACGTTTTAATAAAATAATATTTGAAAGTGTTTTTTTACTTAAATAATTATAATAAATTAATATAACGATCCAAATAATGAAATATTTAGATTTATTTATTTATTTAGAATTTAACACTTACGATAATACAAAATACGAATAATATAATAATAGTAAGTAAATAGTATTTACATACATGAATTAGGTAATAATCAGCTAGGATACGAGATTTTAATCGATAAACGAAAATTTTTAAACCGTGAAATAGAGAATCCAGTAGATTAAAGGGCCGGTTGTTCGAACGCTAATCAGAAATGGAATCAACTGATCATTATCAAATATTTAATCAGTGGCGTACTGAGCATGGTTCAGCGGGTTCAGCGGAACCAGGGCCCGGGCCCCGAAGGGGCCCGCTTTAATGCGCTTTTTGCTTCTTTAGTTTCTGATTTGATGGGGGCATTTTGAACTACACAAGTACCTACACACATAAGAAATGTAATGTAGATTTTAATTTTTGTGTAGGTAAAACGAAGAATAACTACTATTCCTCAAAAAATTTGAAAACAAAATATATTGAAATACAGGGAATGCTGTTGTAAGGTTCCATACACATTTTACCTGCTTTTGTTCTCCAAAGCCCATGTTTCAACTTATAAAGACTAACCGCCAGGGCCTAACTACACGTGATAACTCAAACACTTGTATATTAGCACGATTCATGAATAAGATGTAGGTAAACTACAAAGTTGTAAATATGCATTGCAAATTTTATTGCAATAATCCCAATACAATAGATAAGAGTCGATACTGGTGTTTATAGAACCGTCATCATTCAGCCTGTACTTTTATATAGGTAGGTGATTCTTAAAAATTGAACTTAAATTATAAATATAGACAATAGTGGTAAGGATAACTAGACACTATATTAGACACTAATTTCTTTTTAAGAAAATCTCGTCGTTTGATAAAAGATATCAGCCCTACCGTTATCCAAGGTTTTTTCTTGATATTTTTTTATTTAAGCGTTTTATCTCCCTGCCCTAGAGGTTTGTATGAAATTATTTAACTTATTTATAAATTATGCAATTTGAGAATCTATTTTGTTCATATAAATTTTATTCCAATGTTCATTTTTTAAAAGCTGTGTTAGTTTTCCGATATTAAGGTTTTTAATTATGACTGGAATTTTGGATGTAGAAAATTGTTGATTAACTATTTATATGGGAAATAAGCCAAAATTAAATTGAAAAAGTAATTTTATTAACGTTTGACGCGCGACGCCCAAATCGGGTGTCGTTGTCAAAATACAAAATACTACTGATTTGACAACGACACCCGATTTGGGCGTCGAAACGTTAATAAAATTACTTTTTTTCAATTGAGTTGTGGCTTATTTCCCATATAAATAGTTAAAACTGCCACAAGGAAATAGCTTCAGAACAACATTAGACAATTTTTGAGTTTCATTATTTATAAAAACGGCTGGCGTAAAGTGATTAATCATGTAATTATGAAGAACAATAGGATTAATATTAATTTGCTGTTTTAATAGTCTATTGTTGTTTTTTTAAGTTTCTAACATCAAAAGTAAGTAAATTTCGATCAAAATAATGTTAGTATCTTTTTTTTATTTGGTAAAAAAAGTCGTGAAAATCATCTTCTAATTAGCATCCGAAATGATATTAATCGTTACAGCTTCACAAATTACTTTACTTATGGTTTATAGGATATGTACGATTCGTTGGTTCAAAGTGCTTATTTTTGAAAAGGCTGTAGTCAAATGGGGTTACACGAGTCACTAATCAGTGTAGCAAAGTTTGAACAGACATATCTAAATACTCAGACAAAATATTCTTTTATTTTTATAGAAATTTAGCCATTTGGCACCCCCCTCTTAACGATGCTGGATCCTCCACTGTCGGTAAAGCATAAAAAGTACGCCATTCTTATAAAAATAATAATATAAGTATTTCTATAAAAATAAATGAATAGTTTTATAATCTTTGAATATAATATCACTTGGTTTGAGAGGGGGGGAAGGTGATCACCTCCATCACCCCTCCCTGGATCCGCCACTGCTTAGCGACCACTTTAGGGTAAATATTGGGCTATTAAGGTAGCATTAATGCAATAAAATACGTGTAGGTAGCGAAAATATGAAAAAATTGATTTTGGGCCACCACTGTGGCTTTGGGGCGTAAAGATTGTAAAATGTGCATAGGTCATAATTTGTAGGTTACACTTTGTTGTTTTATTTTACATAAGTACTTTATCAATAAAACGAACAGATGACGAAAAAAAAACAAAAACTGGAGCCCGCCAAAGCATATATGAGGTTTACGGCGCCACTGTGCCGTAACGGTTGCTCATATGAAAAAAATGAATAGGACCTAATTTTTAGAGTAAATAGTGGTCTTTAACCTTGTATAATTTTTGTTTAAAAAGAATGCATAGGTAATGAGAAAATCGTAAAAACATCATCGCCAAGGGATAGGGGTAGTTTCTGCAGTATATTTTCAAGGATAGCTGTGGTTTCCGCAGGGATGTTGCAATAACCATATATATTTTTGAAAAGCTCTATTGATGAAGCATATGCCTATATGGATCAAAAAGCAAAAAACAAAAAAAAATTTCAACACCCCATTTTATTTTTTTTTTTTTTGGTTACAGGGGTTGCACTAGGAAATCGCTATTAGTGTCCATGCATGGGTAATAATAACGTGCACAAAATGGTATATGAAGCATATTAATAAAGGGCATTGTGTGTGAAGGATTCCAAGAAAATCACTTTATTTATTAATTCTTCTCTTTTTTGGGGTGGTTCCGGGGAAAAAATGGGGGTGCATTATACAAATTTGTAAATAGCACCAGTACATGGGTAACAACTAAAAGTCTTTTTACTCTAGCATAAACGGTTCAGATCGTATAAAAAGAGGTTTTTTAAAATGTAACACCCTGTAATTAAAAATAGGGCAAATACCCTTAAGTGAAACCTATATTAAAAAATCAGTCACTTATTTGTGAATAATTTCCGCTGGATTTCTTGTTAATGTCCGTTACAGTTAGGGAAAAATATATATTTTTTTAAAACATCTTTTTTAAAAACTTGTCAACTTTGGGGCGCCACCCCCACTAAACGGTGGATGATAGACATATGCTGTCGGGAAATAAATCGTAGAAAATATAGTCCTTTCATATTTCTATAAAAAAAATTTTTGTAAAAGGTACAGGAAGGGCTACGATCCGGAAAAACCACAGATTACCCCCTTTAAAGGGGTGGAAAGGGGGGTTCCGGGGCGAAATTTTTTCAGAAAAGTTAGTCTTATAATAAGCACTCCTTGATATAACGAAAAAAAAAATAAAACCGGACTTGTGTCCATTTTGCAAGGTTCAACCTCTGTTTCCTACACTACAGTTTTTGAAAAACTAATCATCCTAAGCCAGTCAAACTTCTGTAATCTATTACTAATACATAAGTAAAGAAGTATGAATTAGGGCAATGACTAAAAACATCGCTAACTTACATTATTGAGCTTCCAAATGAATTGCTCTTTTTTTTTCAAAAAAATATATTGATTTTTTAACCGTAACTGTTTTATTTTTTATTCTAGAAAGTTTGGTAAAAAAGAATTTTGTAGGTTTCTAGAAGATCTATAAGGTTATTAATATTAAATCCTTTTAAAATGCTCAGTCGCAAAAAGAGGTCACTGTAAAAGGGTTGGTATAGGTGGTTTTTGCATGTTATTACAAGTTTTAATTGTCAATAGCTCACTCAGTTTTTGCCATAGAAAAAATTTTTGCTAACCCCGTTCATGGGAATTAAATAAGCGACAATTTTAGATTTACATATTTTTTCGTACCTCTGATGCTAATCTTTCTATTCTGAAGAAAATGGGCATTTTTTACCAAACTACAAAAATTCGTTATTCGCATTTAACTCCGTTTTTTTTAACTAATCATTCTAAGCCGGTCAAACCTCTAGAACCTATTAATAATACATAAATATAGAAACAAGCGGCGAAATTAAAATGGAAATAGGCTGGACACAACGAACGTCTCGAAAATGTTAAATGGAGCAAAGAAGTTGGAAACTGGCGACCGTACGAAGCGAAGAGACCAAGAGGAAGACCTCAAATGCGCTGGAGCGATGACATCAAAAGAGTCGCAGGATCAATGTGGAAACGCCTCACAACAGAGATGAATGGCGAGAAATGGGAGAGGCCTTTATTCGAAATTTCGAATAAAAAAAAGGCTATAAAAAATATATTGTATATAGAAAACCAAATAAGCAACAAAACCTAATTTTAATCAGAGTAGTAATTAGTGGGAAGTTTCCGATCACTTTTTCGCTGAAAAAAAAAATAGGGACTGACATTATTTTCATAATAATTCACTTAATTTTTGAGCTAGAGACTTTTTTTATTTCTGTGGATAGATATTTTTAAATACTTTAAATTAGTTTGAACAAGTTATCCTCGAAAAATGCACCGTTTTCCCGTCTTTTCAGTTTGAAACTACAATATTTAGCATTTGACGAAGAAGAGCTAACATATAATAAAGTATAGCTCGATTACTATTGATCTTAAAGAAAATGAAAAAAGCTGTTTTGTTTATTTTTTCAGAAGGTACATTTTTGTTAAGCGAAGTTATTTTCATAAAACGAAAACTTTTTGTGTTATTAGCAAAAAACTGATTAAAAACATTGATTTTTTCGATATAAACACTTTCGATAGCGAATAAATCGAAAACCATTAATTTTATCAAAAAAATGTATAGAAAGTTTTTTGCTTAGAATGAATGTTTTTACCGACTTTTGCGGTCAAAATAAAATAAAAAATTTCCACCCCCGAGATGGGGTGGCAACCACCCCCATGGTAAAAGCGCCTTTCGGCCTCATATAGATTTTGATCCTTGGACTATCCACTACTTATTCTTAAATTGTCAAGCAAATCGATCTATTCTGTAAAAATTGCGAGGTTTTCTCCTATTTTAAGCTTCATTACTTGGACTATTAATACTAAAACATTTTATTCATCTCTAATAACGAGCGATCCACAATTATTGGGATCAAAGCTATCTGTGCAAAAATTTACGTATGTCTTACTTTAATCTGAAAATCCGCCGCAGTGTGACGTCACGCCCAACTGCGGCTATCTTCAGTGTTGTTATGATGTCTTTCCAAACAAATAGTAAAGATTGAAAACACGTTGAAAAGTTACACGCTTTTGTTCATGCGTGAAAACCATATTTATTAATAATAATTTTGTTTATTAAAACTTGAAAAGTCAATGTTGATGTACGTACACTAACAAGTATCTGTCACTGTCAAAGTTGACGTAAACTGGAAAGTATATCTGAATTAATAATAGACATGCACTGTATAGCTATTTCTGTCGTTCAGAGCCACCTATGATGACAATAATTTTGGATCACACGTTACTTTGACTAAAAACCATAATTTATGACTACTTTTCTCGTATACGTTCAAAAACAGTTCTAAAGAACAATTGTATTCAAACGTTCGAGTGGGAAGCAAAGCGTTGAATAGAAAAAGCAATTTAAGTCAATTTTTAGAGAAAAGTTTTTCAAGGTAGGGTAACCACTTTAGCGACAACTTTTTCGAGATTTACATAATCCTAATAACAGTAGTATAAGAATAAAAGTATAATATTCTGGTTTTTTTGTCGAGACGGTTTTTGCTGATTAGCATAATAGTATCTCTTTCGGGAAAGAATTTGGATTATTGGTTTGAATTTACGGAGGGGTATTATTTATATCATCGCTGTAATAATCTGGTTATGTTATTTATTTTGAGATAAGGAGAAAGATAAAAAAGATAATTTTAATAAAGAATGGAGCAAAATAACAATAGATTCCAAATAAAAACGAAATATAAATGGTATTTCGTGATTGTAACGTTAAAATTGAAAAAGAAAATTTGGCTTCCTGTTACAAGAATTCACAGTAAATTTGATGATAGCAATACTAATGAAAAGAGATTAATTAATTATTTAATCATTTGTTTCTGTTGCCTATTTCAATATTATTGAAAATATATAGCGAAAATCCTCATTGGATAACAGAAGAACATACGCAGTACACTGAAAATGTTGATAAGTTTAATGTTTCGACAGAAATTGTTGGAGATCATTATTATAGGTTCATTTTTTCTTATGTGCCCCTTAACAGATAATTATTTGATACTTATCCAAAGGAATGTAGGATATTCTTTAACAAACTTATCCCAATATTTAATTTAAACTTAATTCCAATGCATCAATATTTTCAGCAGAAACCATAGCTATCATAAAAGCATGCCAATACGTCGAAAATAAAAATCTCAAACAAATAAACACAAAGTTTTAAAAACTTTCTCTAGTCAACTAGACGAAAATCCTGTTAACGTGAATCCCTACATCAAAGAATTAAAAGTACTAGTACCGAATCTAATAGTCCTGTCGCCAGGGGGGGTACAACGGCCTCCTGTATTCAGATGGACTTAGCCAAGTTTTTTTTATGTATTTTGACCTGTAGAACACGAATTTTTTGGGTAACAGTTGATCCGGATGTCGATAAAATTGTTATAAACCAAGAAGTTGAGGAATCACATATCAGCGATTTCTCGCAAAACAAAATATTTTTTTGTATTTTTTGGGCCATTCTAACCAAAAAATGTTCCTATAAATTTTTCCGTAGGATGCATAGTTTTCGATATAAACGCAGTTGAACTTTCAAAAAATCGAAAAATTGCAATTTTTGAACCCGAATAACTTTTGATTAAAAAATAAAATAGCAATTCTGCTTACCGCATTTGAAAGTTCAAGTCAAATTATATCGGTTTTAATTATTTGTATTGCTAAAAATTTATTATTTTATTGTTAAAAAACGCTATAAACACCTAGTGCTTGAGTGATGTTTTCAATGATTTCTCATTTAAAATCGAACGAGTAGGTAGAAAAGGTGAAAGTGCAAGCGTTGCTGTTTCTACGTAGCATGCATTAAAACGCATGTATTATGCACGGGAAACACTATGTGTTTATAGCTTTTTTTAACAATCAAAAAATAAATTTTTAGCAATGCAAATATTCAAAACAGATATAATTTGACTTAAACTTTTTAAAGGCGGTAAGGAGAATTGCTGTTTTATTTTTTATTCAAAGGTTATTAAGGTTCAAAAATTGCAATTTTTCGATTTTTTGAAAGTTTAACCACGTTTATCTCGAAAACTATGCATCCTACGAAAAAACTTGTAGGACCATTTTTTGGTTAGAATGACCCAAAAAATACAAAAAAATATTTTGCTTTGCGAGAAATCGCTGTTATGTAATTCCTCAACTTCTTGGTTTATAACAATCTTATCGACATCCGGATCACCTTTTACCCCAAAAATTCGTATTCTACGGGCCAAAATACATAAAAAGAACTTGGGTAAGTCCATCTGAATTAAGAAGGCCGTTGTACCCCCCTGGCGACAGGACTATAACTACTATGCAGTTTAATATAGTATTCACGTGGATAAAATCTCATATTGGTCTTGAAAATAATGAAAAAGTAGATCAATTGGCAAAAGACAGCATTTTCAGTGGCGAGGAAACATTGATGATATTGGACTTGAAGAATGTAGAACCATAAGTAAAACCAGACTACATGATAACTGGAAACTTAGAAACAATAGAATCAGTACTGTATAAATTGTCCGACAAGGTAATACTCTTTTACATCCGAAAGTCCCGACAGTTTATTGGCATAAAAATTTAGATTTTTCAAAAGACACGATAATGTTACTATCTCTCGACTAAAATTTGGCAATGCCTGTTATCCCGCTTCTTCTTCTTTAAGTTCCATCTTCTATCGAAGGTTGGAAATCATCATGACAATGCGGACCCTGTTGACCGCCGCTCTAAATAGCTCTGCACTACTGCATTAAAACCATTCCTGTAAGTTCTTAAGCCAGGATGTTCTTCGTCTTTCCACATTTCGCTTTCCTTGGATTTTGCCTTGCATAATAAGTTGTAATAATGAGTAGTTTTGCCCTCTCATCACATGTCCCAAGTACTCAAGTTATCCCGCACATCTATATAAAATCAATGTAATACAGTCGAATTTGTGCGAAAATTGCAATACAATAAGTGACGTGGATATATATTTTTGCATGTGACAAATATGTGACACAAAAAATCTATTGAATATGCAGCTATTGCAAGAAAACGTTTATCCCCCATATAATCTGATGAACTTACTAGCTTTGAACAAACCGTCAATCTTTAGGATTCTGCCAGATTATGTTAAGTCGTGTAAATTGAAACTTTAGATTATAAAATTAGTCGTGTAAATTAATAATACCCCGTATCCCTACTTAGTCTGTGGTTAGTCACCCTGAACGACATGGGTGCGAAAAGTTTTTTTCCCTTCCCTACCCTTCACTGTTCGATTGGATTTGATTTTAAGAAGTATTGCTGGCTAAATGGGCGCAGTTCTCAAAGGCCAAAAAAGAAGAAAAAAAAACTTATATTTTTATTTAACAAAACCACATTTTGCAGCTAATAAAACATGGTTTAATAAGAACCGCCCTACTATCAAATCAATATATGGCAGTAAGTCAACCCTTAATTTTCAAAACAATATATTTATAGTGAAGTGAGGATCAATAGCGTGACCAGCATGATCTCCTGATCTGACATTATTAGATTTCTTAAGTGGTTATGTCAAATGTATTGTATACAAAACTAAATCCTGGGCTTCTAAAGCTGGGCCAAAATTAAAGCAAACATCTTAGACTCAGCTAAGGAAGCTCTGTGTGAATGAAAGATAAATAAAAATTAAAAACTAAAAAATAGAAACAGAATTCCTGAGAAGTGCTATTCACTGATAGTCCTTTTTGGAAGATGATTACAAAAGTCTTAAAAATGGTTTTAACTGCTTCGTTTGAGCGAGTCTACCACTTTCTGAAAAATTTCAGAGTGCATGTTGGATGCATTTCCCCGTCCCGCATCATTACCATAGTTACATTGTCGGACTTCGGACTAACGAAGCGAGGCTGAAACGAAACGAGGCATTTGTCGGACAAGAGATCGACAATATTTATTAATTGGGTAAGTATAGGTATTTTCAATTGAAATTAAGAGTTTTGTAATAACAAAACTACCGCACTAGAGTGACATATTGCGGGTGTGGGACTCTACTATCGCGCCCTCTTTTTTATCCGACAAAAATAATTTATTTTATTTTAACGTATAAGGTTTTGACTAAAATTAAAATTTTTATAGTTTTACAAGAACAAAACCTAACCGCGCTAGAGCTACAAGTTTAGGCGTGGGGCGGGAGGAAACGCGTCCAACCTGGACTCTGAAGCAGTTAAAACCATTTTTAAGGCTAATCATCTTCCAAAAAGTACGATGTACAAAAGGCTATAGGTACGTTTTAAAGAATTATCAAAAAAAGAGATAATAAATATTTTTAATTTTTTATATTTAA
This sequence comes from Diabrotica virgifera virgifera, assembly GCF_917563875.1. Taxonomy (NCBI): domain Eukaryota; kingdom Metazoa; phylum Arthropoda; class Insecta; order Coleoptera; family Chrysomelidae; genus Diabrotica; species Diabrotica virgifera. Next base: position 258,511,038 of record NC_065445.1, on the reverse strand, counting down.
ATTTAATACATACATAGTTTGTACCAGTTTACAAAAACAATGGAGATATACAACAATGTACAAACTACAGAGCTACACTAATTAGTCACACCATCGAAATATGGGAGAGAGTAATTATTGATAGAGAGATAAGTGAAAAAACCAAAATATCCGAAAATCAATTTGGCTTTTAGTCCAGGGTACCTAATAAGGATTTTCTCGTGACACTCAAAGATCCAGGTAGCTGACTACTTTTTTAGTTATTGTAGACCTATAGGAAGAAAACCTACCTGTTTCCTGCCTAGAGTTCGCGTCCGTTTTTTAATTATTAACAATTTAGTGCAAAAATCGCGATCTTTTCGATTTTTTGCACTCTATTCAAAAACTAAAAAGTTGACATAAAATTACAAAATTCATTTTTTAGAACATTGAAAAACCTTTAAAATGCCAATTTTTGAAAGTTAAAAAGTTAATTTGTTTCTACGCAAACTGCAAAATAAGATAAAATCGTTATTTGTTAATAACTTTTACTAAAACTACCTTAGAACTTTAGTGTTTCACCTAAAAATGGATATTGGGGTAGTTAATAAATCCTCAAAATTTGAGACTGATCCATTAATTAGTTTAAGAGCTATTTTATTTGTTTATCCCAGAGACCTTTATTTTGCAATAAGATAAGACAGAAAATAATAAAGATTTAATCAAATCTGAGTATGCCAAATGAAAGTAGAAGAGTGATAGTATCAAAATGTATTAAAAAAAAGATAAAAATGATTAACATAGTCAAAAATCCTAATGCCAAATTTTTAAAATTTTTTAGTTTATAATCATTTAGAATAACTTTAAAAATGTTATCCGTAGAAACAATATTTTTATATATTCGAAAAGATAGTATTTTAACACGAATTTTCAAATAAAAAAATTTAGCCTGGGCTCATTTGGGACAAACTTAGCCATATGTTTTTTTTAATTCACAGCTAATTTGTTTATAATAATTAAGGAATCTCATTAATGCCATTTTAAAGAAGGGGATTTGTATTTTTTTTAATTTGCACAAACATTATACCTTCACAGCACCCTCTACGATTTTTCAAAAATGTAGTGCAAACGATTACTAGGGGGAACCTACAAATCCAGCGAGTTAAAATACCGAAAAAACAATTTCAAACCAATATAATGTGCTGTATCTCCGGATCAACTCAATGGATATTAATCTTTCTTTTTTTAATTGGTATGTAATTTTAACGTACATTACAAATATGCAATTTGTTTATAAATTTATTAATTAATAAACAGTCTAATTTGTTTAAACAATTCTTGAAAAAATATTTTTTTTACAAAAATCTATTTTTTTATTCATAGTATCATTAATGATCACAGAAAAAGTTAAAGTACACTTTAATAAATAAATGATTTTTATTAGATAATTATTTATTGAAGATAATTTATTTATTAAAGTATACCTTAACTTTTTCTATGATTAATAGGGATAGTATGATTAAAATCATGGATTTTTGGAAAAAAAATATTTTTTCAAAAATTGTTTAAACAAATTAGACTGTTTATTAATAAATGTCTAGACAAATTACATATTTGTAATGTACAGAAAAATTACATACGAATTAAAAAAAGAACGATTAAAATATATTCAGTAGATCCCGAGATATAGTAAATGATAATAGTTTCAAGATGTTTTTTAGTTTTTGAACTCGCGCATTTGTCGGCTCCCAGCTCCCCCTTCACTTACCACGACTAGTCACCAATAAACTACATTTTTAAAAATTCGTGTAAAATACCAGCTTCTCTAATATGTAAAATGACTTTTTCTACAGACAATATTTTTAAAGCTATTCTAAATATTTTTAAACTACAAAATTTCAAAAATTTGGAATTAGGATTTTTGGCTATATTAGATAATCTTTTTATCTTTTTTTTAGTACATTTTGATAGTATCAACTTTCTACTTTCATTTGGCATACTCAGAATTGCCCTATCTTCATTATTTTCTGTCTTATGTTATTGCAAAATAAAGGTCTCTGGGATAAACAATTAGAATAACTCTTAAACTAATTAATGGATCGGTCTCAAATTTTGAGAGTTTGTTAAGTATCTACCCCAATACCCAACTTTGGGTGAAACACTAAAGTTCTAAGGTAGTTTTAGTAAAAGGTATTAACAAATAACGATTTTCACTTATTTTGCAGTTTGCGTAGCAACAAATTAACTTTTTAGCTTTCAAAAATTGGCATTTTGAAGGTTTTTTTAATGTTCTAAAAAATTAAATTTTGTAATTTTATGTCAACTATTTAGCTTTTGAAAGAGGTGCAAAAAATCGAGAAAATCGCAATTTTTGCACTAAATTGTTAATGAATAAAAAACGGACGCGAACTCTAGGCAGGAAACAGGTAAGTTTTCATCCTATAGGTATACAATAACTAAAAAAGTAGTCAGCTACCTGGATCTTTGAGTGTCCCGAACATGGTCTATTTCTAGCTTAATACCCTGGTCTATTTATGCAGGACAGATCAACAGAATATGCAAATTTCATTATAAGGCAAATGATGGAAACATACAGGCATAAAGAAACAAACACCCATATGGTATTCGTTGATCTTGAGAAAGCATATGATAGAGTTCCTCGAAAGATTCTATGGTGGGCACTCAATAAGAAAGAAGTGCCTGGTAAATATGTAAAGATTGTGAGAAATCTGTATGAGGGAGTAACTACTAGTATTAGGACAGGTGTGGGAGAGACTGATAAATTTCATATGAAATGAATGGTGGGTGAATGAACAGCTGGGTGATTGCACCAAGGCTCGGTGCTTAGTCCTTATTTTTTCTCATTAGTTTTGGACCAAATAACAGCGAAACTACAGGGAAACATTCCATGGTGCTTAATTTATGCTGATGATATAGTGTTAGTAGGAAATAGCGAATACTAGAACAGTGAAGACAAGCTCTGGAGGAAAAAGGTTTAAAACTTAGTGGACAAAAACAGGGTATTTGGAATGTTCATTTAAAGACGGAGTTACTACAGATAAAATGATATAGGTATGTGGATGGTGAAATAATTATTGTGAAAAGCGATAGTTTTAAATACCTAGGATCAGTATTACAGAGTAATGGAGAAATATATGGAGATGCCTGCAGTAGAATTAGGGCTGGATGGATGAAGTAGATGGAAATGAGTAGTGTGTTGTGTGACAGAAAAATTCCAATAAAGCTGGAGACAAAATTCTATACAACAGCCACAAGACCGACTATAATGTATGGAACTGAAAGTTGGGCAGTTAAAAAAAAAAGAAGAACAACGAATGCATGGATGAGTGAAGTGACAAAAAAGGGTAAAATTAAAAATGAGTATATTAGGAAAAGTCTAGGTTTGGCACCAATTGATGCCAAAATGAGGCAGCATAGGTTAATACGGTTTGGTCATGTTCAATGTCGAGACGTTAGTCACCCAAGATCAAAAGAAGACCTGGGAAGACGCTTAAGCAGAACATTTTGATTAATATTAATATGACACAAGATACCCAGAAACTTATGGAGATATGCAATTAGGGAAGCCGACTCCGCATAGGGATAAGGCAAAGAGAATGATAATACATAGTTTGTACTTGTATTTATGTTTTCAATAAATATAATTTATGTAAAAAAGAAATTTACAATACCTTTTTGCACACTTTTTTAGAACGTAATTTAATTGCGGCTCGAGAAAAATTTCAAATTTTGAAAAATAGGTCGGACTATCAAGGAGCTGGGCCACCCCTGATATATTGTATATTTTACTACATGTCTTAATCTTTTATAACAAAATTTGACAGAGATAATAGCTGGAAAATGATAAAAAATATTGGATTAATGTTATACGGCACATAAACCCTTTCCATTACATTTTTTTGGTAAAAAGGTCCTTAAACAAGACAGAAATTGGCTCTTAAATACGTCTAATACTAATGAAACCCCGAAATGATATCGTAAACATCATTCTCGGCACTTTTATAATTGTTTTAAGACCGAAGCATTTATCGTAAAATGAAACATTTTTTCAACGTGTTGCTTATGACCATATCCGTACTACTCGTATTCTACTAGTGGAGGTCCTTAATAAAGGCAAAGTTGAATTTATAAAAAATTTTACCTTTCGTTTTGGATATGTAAAAAATGATCGTTGGTGTAATTAGTTAGTTTAACAGAAAGATACAGAACCAGATTCTGATGACTCTGTCTGCTTTCGATATGCCTCCAGTGTCATGCCGTTTCATTGTTTTGGTGGTCTATCCTGTAACGTCCTGATCGTAGCAAGACCAGGGCATTAAGCAACACTACACTGCTGGGAGGAACGAGGGGAGGAATTTTTCGAACATCCCTTAGGATATTCAAAAGAAAAAAGTCCACCGTTCCATCCATCAGAATGGTGCTCTGCCCGACTGCTCAGCCCTGGGTTCGTATCCTGCTCATTCTTCTTTCACACCCATCCCAGAAAGGTACAGGAAATAAACAGTTTACCAAATCATTTTATATACACTATTTATTCAGATAAAAAAAATTAACAAAAATCATACTATTATGTACAGGCAACCAAATTAATTTTCTGAAGCTGTGACCGAGACCCTGCTGGTCACCGGTATAAAAATTATAAAGTTAAAAAAAGGTACTCAGCTTTAAGTCCTCTTGTATGAGTCACACAGTTCTTGTGGGAGGTCTCCGATCTCTGCAGAACTTTCTGGCTGTCGGTAGTCGTGGGAATTCTAGAACTATCTTGTTGAAGCCGTTCTTCTGATGCATTAGTAGATCAGTAGTTGGATCCAGGATACTGTGGGCTGTTGCGTGATGTCGCTGTCGCGTTTTCTCCAGCTACAGTTTGCTTCCCATGTAGTGTTCGCCTGCAGCTTTATTCCCAAGGTAGGAGCTAGAAAAATTCATACAAAGATCAGTTTTCTCCCAAAAGAAAAGCCTGATCAGAAATAAAGCTGAGTATCGAAAGAAACACGATCTCATCAAAATCTCTGATCACAGCGTGGCATTATTAAAAATAAAAAGAAACAGAAAGAATTCTATCAATAAAATATTATAATAAAGTAATATATTATATACCAGAGAAAAAGAAATAAAATTAAAAAAGTTTTTAAGCTTTATTTCAAGGAGAAGGTAGGTATCTGCTGTGCAAAAGAAATCAGTAAAAAACTTGTGCTTAAAACTAAATAGTCAAACTTACCCGTCTATCTAACGGCGTACACACAAACACACTAATAATTTATCAGATATTGTCTCTCATTTACGTAGTAATGGAAAATGAGCCGGTAGAAATTTGTATCTGTTTAAATACCTTAAAAGAATTGAAGAAATTAATTTGACGATAGTAGGGTCGCTTGTAGAAATATATAGTACGAGGGACAAATACCAAGCGGAGCTTGGTGTAGCCAAGGTTTCAGTCGGCTGATTGAAACTAGAGATGTATCAAGTCAAACTAGTTTGATTTTACTCAACAAACTTGACTTGACTTGAAAACCAAACTTTTTTCGCAAAAAAGTTTGACTTGACTTGAATTTGATATCTTTAGGTTTGACTTGAAATCAAACTTCTTCAAACAGTTTGAAGTTTGAATATCATGTTGCGCAACGTGTATATTTCCAATTCTAATTAAGAGCGTACCGACTTATGTTTAGACTTATTTGGGTAGGTCTGAATCTGTACTCTGCTACTCCGCAAATTAGTTTGTAGTTCATACTAAGAAGTCTATGCTTGGCTTGTTTATTACGTTCGTTTTGAAGTGTGTGCTTTGTGAAAACATAATATCTCAACCTGAATATTTTTCCGCACAGAATAAATACCAGAACAAATTGAGTCTGATTTTGAAGGTATTCCCACTGCAAAAATTAAAAGAAAAAATCTTTAGTCGAAGCAGAATTAATTAAGAAAAATAAATATACTGATTTATTTGATGTTGCGGCAGATGTTTTCAAAACAATGGAAATTGCAAAGTGCACAGAGTTGGGCAAAATACTGTATATGAGTATTTGAAATACAAAATACAAAAATACTCTTGCGCTTGTATTTCAAATACGAAATACTTTGCTCCGATCGATGTATTTTAAATACAAAATACAAAATAAAATTTTGGAAATATGTACTTTCAAAATACAAATACCTACTTCCTGTATTGTATGCAAAGCAGTTGCGGATCTAGACATTTGCCTTGGGAGAGGAAATTTGCTTTAGGTGGGGAACTTCCAATGAAACACCAACCAAAAGACATAAGAAAGATAAACCCAAACTACGTAAAAGACATAAATAATAACTTATATGTATTAAGTTCCCTCAATTTTTCTAACTTAGCGTGTTTATTGAGTTGACTTTGTCTGTCTGTGGTTTAAGTTTCAGTCAGATAATATATTTGTATGTTTCAACCATTGTTTTTCTTTATTTTTAAACCTTGTTAGGGGGAAATTTCCCCTTTTTCCCTCCCCGTAGATCCGTCTCTATTGCAAAGAGGTTACAATCTGGTGTTCTTTATCAAGACTTTTTGGAGGTTAACCTAATTTTTTTTTTCAAAAACAGAAAACAGAAAATAAAAAACTTATTTTTTTGAATAAAATGTTATTTTAAATTACATACATTACACATACATTCTAACACATTGATCGCCGTCGACTTTTTATCGAAAATTATTAAATTTTTTTTTAATCTTAGATTCATTATATTCCGATATATAAATTTCAATTGATTTTTCAATCTTTCTAGTTTTTTTTAGACAAAAACCCACATTTTAAATTTGCGGTTACTGTAATTTTTTCTTTCGTAGTGCCGGGCGGGACGGATCATCTGGCCAGCCACATGTTTCTTGACGAAGAAAATGCAAGAAGTGAATAATAGGACTATTAGTTCGTGCTGTGATTGATAGCTTTATTGCTTCATGAAATATCTATATTGTTAGACTAATTAGTTATGCGCAACTTGTGGTGTAAAATATTCTTTGGTGTAAATACACATTTGGTATTTTATAGAGACAAGAATAAAATAATCCAAATTGAATTGCCACAAACACAGCCATAAAGTAAATTGCTGGGATCAGGTTTATGAGCCCTACTCCCCTAATTCTAACTCCAGGTATTTTTTTTTTTCATAACCGCCGCAAAGAGGTGATTCATCCTAACAGATAAGCATTATAAGACTTCAAAAGGTGAAAATAGTATTTTCAAAATACTATTTCGAGTATTTGAAATACAAAATACTTTCGCCTCTGGTGTTTCAAATACAAAATACATTAGTGTATTTTAAATAGTATTTGAAATACAATGTACCTATTACAAATACGACCAACTCTAAAAGTGCATAGATACTTGTATTATTTAAAAATAAAGAACAGCCTTATAAAATTACAAATATGTAGTGAATTAATTCTTTAAAACGACATTGCAAAGTCACAAAAAATTCATTAAACCTACTCTATCAAAAATATAATATTTTGTTGTTCCTTCATAAATTTTTGTTAAAGTGGATTACGCTTGGTGTGATAAAAAAACCATCCAACGAATTCTTTGTTTTAATCTAGTAACACAGAATAAAAATATAAAAAAGTGATATCGATAAAACGAAACTTGCCTGCAAGCAATTCTAAGCGTACAGGAATCATTTTTAAGAGTTTTAGGACCCTATTTTGATTATAATCGCTCCCTGTATCAAGTTTCTTCTATATGGCACTCATTGTATTATTAATTTTTTTATCTTAATTGGCAACTAACATTCTCGAGAAAAAAGTATATCTACTAAATAAATTATTTTTCAAACTCTTTCAAACTAGTTTGACAAACAGTTTGAATTTTCAAACCTGTACGATTGACCAGTTTGACTTGACTTGAATTATTTGTCAGAAGGATTGACTTGAGTTTGACTTAAAATTAAGTCAAACTCAAGTCAAGTTCAAACATTCAAGTCAAACTTCTACAACTCTAATTGAAACGTTACAATCCACTGATCATCTTCCTATTGGAGAACCGTCCCTCGCCGCCTTCTTTACTAGGTACTCTATTTGTTGTCATTAGGCTTTTGGGATCGTACCATTCGACTCTTTTCATTCTGTTCCGGTCGTTGATGTTCTCCACTTCGACGCATCTCCCTGGTATACATGTACTTCTATCTCTATTTAATAGAATCTTGCCATCGATTTTTCAAAGGGTTTTCATCTCGGCTGTTTCTAGCATTATATTGGTTCTCTCTGTGCCTGGTCGTATTTCTGCCACGTACCTATGTATGACTCTTTTGAAAATTCTACCTTTCGTTTTTTCTGCGGCTGTGTTTGCTCTATTCACTTAACCTTCCACTTCGGTCTCCAGCTTTCCGTAGCTAGATAGTGTGAATAGTCTGCATAGCAGATTATTCTAAGTTGTTTTTCTCTCAGTTGGTATCCTCTTTTTATTTTTATTTTTTTTTCTTATTTTATCCTTGATCAGGTTGAACAATAGATGACTTAGGAAATTCTTCTGTCTTATTCCATTACCAGGTTTAATTTAGTCAGTCAGCTCGCTTCTATACTTTTATTATTAACTTAATTTTCTTGGGGAAGGGGAAGTACTATGGAACGTAGTTGTTGCTGACCTGATCTAAGTAGCCAGGTCATTTAGAAAAAATGTTTTGCATTGTGATATTAACTAGGCTAATTATTAATATCCCAATACTGTCCCATCACTTAACGAAGACAGTGAATATATAAATAAAAGTCATACATCAGATTCAGAATCTTTTGACCTTTAAGTGGTCGAGTGGCTTATGTTATGTAAGTAGTCGCGTGGCGACATTTGTCGCCAGTGTAATAAAAAGGTATTGTTTACATATTTTTAGTAATTATTTATTTCTTTTACATTATTATAATATTGTTCAATAAATACAGTAATGTAACTGGTTAAATAAAATGAAAATACTTAATAAAATTGAAAAAACTGCAATAAAAACTAAATCTAATAATTAAAAATACATTATTTATTATTTAAATTACAGATTTAAAAGTAAAAAATACCAAAAATGAAAAGAATTCACAGCGTGATATCAGTATTACCATGTTAAAATGATAAATATGAAAACAACAAAATTTGGATACTTGCAAATAATTTCTAAAAGATCACTAGCGGAATAATAATTGGATCATTGGATATACAAATAATTTTTGTTAAAAAGAACGCTCACTTGAATTTATGTTGGCGACAAATGTAGCCACGCGACTACTTAAAGGTTAAAGTCGATAAAGGACTTCGACAAGAATGCTGCCTATCACCATCTTTATGTAAACTTAGGCTTCGTACAAATGCAGGCGGTTACGCCGCGATTTACCAGCAGGTGCGTAACAAAGGCCCCCGCAGCATGAAGCTTCGGGGGCCCCATTTTGTCTAATATATGTAAAAATATGAATGTAATCATTTATTAATTTTTGTTCTATTTTATTCTATAACAATAAAGATGAAAAATGTGAGTTGCCATAACAGTGCATAAATACACTAATAGGCCCAGTAAATGACCGTTTTGGAGAGATATTATGAGCGTCACGAGGGATTTGCTTGACAATTTGGATTTTGGTTCTACTTACCCTCCACTTCAAAGTTGTATTGTACCTATGGTTGTTTTTACTTGGGGGTGAAAAACATATGTTTAAAATAAGTCCGGAAATAAATAAATTGACCAATTATGAGCAACTTTTGTCCAATAGAGTTTCTTTATCTAAGTCAATACTTTTCGTGTTATTTGCGAGTGAAATTTTTTTAGTTTACAACAAAAAAAACACGTTTTCAGGCGGTTTTTCCCCAAATAACTCAAAAAATAACTCAGTATTTTATCGAATTATATTATCAAGAAATCATCGAAAAAATATTTTTAGAACTGTAGCTTATAAAAAAACAGAAAAATGGTATATTTATGAAGTTTATCAACACGGTAAAAGTTACTGAAAATTTGTTCTTCTTCCAATTCCAAATCGAATATTTAAACGTGAAATAACCAAAAAATGAAGCACTTTTCGGAGAAAACTCATTCAAACTTTTCTTAAATGTTTAAAAACAGCTTTATTTTTATTTTTCATAAAAGTGTCTAGCATCAAAACTTTTTTTGGTAAAAAAAAATCGTGAAAATCTCCCCCTATTTAGCATACCAAATAAAATTAATCGTTATACGGCTTTATCATTTACTTTATATATGTATTGTTTATAGGTATGATCTGTAAGTTTGACCGGTTTAAAATTTCTTATTTTTGAAAAAATTTGGTTTTATAGTAAAAAAACTTTTTTATTTTGAAAAAATGTCCTTTTTCAAAATAACTTAGAGTATTAGTGATACGAAAAATCTTAAAGAGTAAAGAAATGTAGGTTTTGCTTTTATTTTGGTTTATTTTGTTTTTTTTTTGTAAGAAAAAAATTGGTTAAGATATAGCTGTTAAAAATTTGCATACATTCGTGATTAGTGACTCGTTCAAGCGCTTTCAACTAGAATCCTTTCAAAAATGAGCACTTAAAATCAAAGTTAATTAATTTGTAAAGCGGAATGATTAGTTTCATTTGGGGTGCTAAATAGGGGGAGATTTTCACATTTTTTTTACTAAAAAAATGGGTTAACTTTATTTTGAGCGTAACTCGTTTTAATGAGTTTTCCACGAAGAGTGCTTCATATTTTGGTTATTTCACGTTGAAATATTTGATTTGGAATTTGACGAATAAGAACAATTTTTCATGAGCTACAACTTTGCTTTTACTGTGTCGACAGACTTAATTTTTTTATAGCTACATTTTTGCTAAGAATATTTTTTTCGATCAAATAGTTATTTTTGAGTTATTTGCGAAGAACCGCCTGGAAACGTGTTTTTTTTTGTTGGGCAATAAAGATTTTCACTCGCAAATAACTCGAAAAGTATTGACTTGGCCACTTCGATGGTGACACTGAAAGTTACACGGTATCGCCGTGTTTCACGTTCATTTACTGCTCTATAACACATAGGTATAAGTTTTTGTTACGCAAGTCGCATTTAGTATATTTTTTAAAGGGGGCACATTTCCAATTCTGCGGGAGGGGGGCGGTTGGGTTTTTCAGGTTATTTTATTTTATTTAGCGTATGGCACCTGACACATTTACATTTACATATATTTTGTATAAGACAATACATAGGTTCACAAACGCACATCTAACTTATTTACATAGTCTATCGACTCTGGAGTCGCCATCAGGAAATCCTCTGACCTGCCATGATATAATCTTGTGGGACACTGTTCTGTGATGTGATAGATTTTGGTTTGTGGTTGTCCACAGTCACAGAATGGGGATGGTCGTTTACCCCTTTTGTGCATCATGTAACCACATCTGCCGTGTTGGGTTCTGATTCGGTTCAGCATACACCATGTGTTGCGTGGAAAGTCAAAGCCTGGTGGTTTTTGTGTGATGCAGGGTAAGTTGCTATTTTGTTGCTCCATCCATTCTCGAGTCCATGTTGTCGTTAAATTGAACTCACCCTCCACAGCAACCTTTGCTGTTTTTATTGGTGGTCGTCTGGAGCGTAGACGGTTACCGTTGACGGCATCTATATCTTGATGGATTGGCAGGTACTCGTTACCTACTATATTTCTGTACTCACTAGTGAGTGCGTGTATGCGTCGTAGTTTGGGTGGTGGAATGTGGCTCAGTACTGGGAGCCATTGCGTAGGGGTGGATTTGATAACTCCAGCAATCATTCTCATTGTATTATTCAATTGGACATCTACTTTGTGTATATGTGGGCTGTTAAGCCATGCTGAAGAGCAGTATTCCGCAGTTGAGAAGACTAGGCCCAAGGCAGATGATCGCAAGGTGGAAACCGATGCTCCCCATGTTGTGCCGCACAGCTTCTGGATGATGTTGTTTCTGGATTTAAGTTTTTCCGCTGTTTTTGTCAGATGTTCCTTGAATGATAGGGTTCTGTCAAGAGTCACCCCAAGGTACTTTGGTGTTTTATTGTAGGCGAGTGTGGTGTTTTCGAACTGAATATTGAGTATTCTTCCTGCAAGCTTGTTATTTAGGTGGAAACTGGAAACCTGTGTTTTCGTAGCGTTTGGTTGGAGCCTCCATTTACGGAAATATTTTCCCACTATGTGTAAGTCCGCCGTGAGGATTTCTTCTGTTCCTTCAAATGACTTACGCCCTGTTGCAAGGACCCAGTCATCGGCGTAACCAAACTTCCTTGATCTAGTTTCTGGTATATCAGAGATGTATAGGCTAAAGCGAAGAGGAGCCAGGACAGATCCCTAAGGCAGTCCATTTTTCAGTTTTCTTGGGGTGCTGATGTCAGATACCATGACCACTTGAATCGTTCTGTCGGCTAGCATGCTGTTGATTATTCGAGCGGTGGATTTACAGGGGATTGTACGGAGGAGCTTGTATATCATGCCTTCTCTCCAGACTGTATCGTAGGCCGCTGTTAGGTATATGAATGCGGCTGCAGTTTTAAGTTTTCGCTGGAACCCTGCCTCGATAAATGTGGTAAGTGAAAGAACCTGATCTGCGCAGATTCTTTTGGGTCGGAAACCTGCCTGATCAACCGGTATTGTTTCAAGCAGCTTTGTGCTAATTCTATTGTAGATAAGGCGCTCTAGAAGCTTAAACGTAACCAATAGTAGGGCTATTGGTCTGTAATTCTTAGGGTTGTTATCATTTGGTTTCCCTGGTTTTAATATGGCAATGACCTTCGAGCGTTTGAGTTCCTGTGGTATGATACCGGTCTTCATAATGTCCGTGAAAAAGTGGGCTATCCATTCTCTCGCATATTTGCCGTAGTTAATTAAGAATTCGGGATGAATATTGTCAAAACCTGAGGCTTTACCTGGCTTTACATCCTTGAGAGCAATAGTGACTTCTTCGAAAGTGAAAGGGCGGGAGTATTCGGTGTCTGTAGATTGGAATTTTAAAGTTTTGAGCTCTCGTTTTACCTTGGTTGTATGTGGCTTGTCTTTCGGTGCTCTAGATGTTGATACCAGATGTGAGGCAATAGTATTTGGGTTAACTGTTCTTTTGTTCCTTGTTATAGGAGTTCCGCTTCCTAATTTTCTTAATAGTGTCCATGCTTGCCTGCTTGATGTTTGAAAATTAAGACTTTCTACAGTTTCGGTCCATTTTTGTTGTCTCGCTGCATCTAGGCTATGGAGCAGTTCATCTGCTATTTCTTGATCGCCACTTTCAAGGAAATTTTGGTACAGTTCTTCACTATTATGGTACCAACCGGGAATGTATTCTTTTCGATAGCCTCTTGGTATTTGCTTTTTGGCGTGCTTATTACAGCTCCAGCGAATCTTTTGTAATTTCTGCCGGTAGGGGGTATCCATCCTAGAGTCTTGTCCAGGTCTGTAGAAAACCTACTCCACTTAGCTTTCTTCAGATTCCACCGTGGGCGAGGGATGGATGTGATTATAGGAATTTGGGTTCCTGCCTCTATGATTACTGGGCGGTGTTGACTGTGTGGAAAGTCGTCCATTACTTTTCGTGAGACTGATAGAGGTTGCCCGCTCCTATTAGTAGAGACAAAACATAGATCAGGGTTGTACCCCTTTTTCCATGCTGCTGACATAAATGTAGGTCGGTCTTTAGCATCAAACTTAAGTAAGAGATGTTCGTCCTCCGCCCATTTTACTAGTGCGTTCCCATTGTTGTTGCATTGTTTATATTTCCACTGTTCATGGTGACTGTTGTAGTCCCCCACGTATATTGACGGGTGAGGATGTGTGTGAATGACATTTTTTTCAGGTAAACCGCGACATCGACGTTGGCAAACCGCTCTCATATAGAGGTGCTTGCTGCACTCTCTAATTGGACTAGAATATGGTGCGACTGTATTTTCATTTTGCAACGAAATTGAAAGCTTGTTTAATTGAAATAGCTCGTTTATATGCAGGCGGTTTGCCAACGTCGACGTCACGGTTTACCTGTTTTCCCCCTGTTTTACTTCGTATTAGGGTGAAACTTCAAAGGACGCATTATGGTGAGATCAAGTAAAACAGGTAAACCGCGCAGTCGACGTTGGAAAACCGCCTGCATATAAACAAGCCCTAAGCGTTATATAGACCAAATACGAAAAAACTACAAATAGCATATAGCGTTTTGTTTGCCGATGATCAAATAATTTTGGCAGAAGGCAAAGGCGACATCGCCTACATGATCAGAAAGTCGAAAGAATAGTTTGGATGTTGGGATTTGGAAATGAATTATGATAAAACTCAATGCATGGTCATTGGATACACCGCCGAAGACGTAGAGGTGAATAACAACTCAATAAAACAAACAAATGAATACAAATGGTATTACTGATACTTGGGGGTAACTTTAGGGAGCGTTCAAGTATTACGTAACGCACTCTAATGAGCGTTTAACTATTGCGTAACGCAATTTTTGAAGATTTTTGACCCCCCCCCCCCCAACCTGCGTTACGTAATACTTGAACGGTCCCTTAACAAATAAATAAATAAAATAAAGAACGGAAAACCATAACACCACAACACTCGATTATATGGAACGACGATGTTACATGCAAAACTCAATACCAAATCTTCAATATTTGTAAATATATTTCTTAACATCCCTTTTCAAACAACATCCAAGCTACGCCAGCGCTAAACATACAACGACACCATTACAGCATTTTATTATCGCACAATTCTTTACCAAACGTTCGGCGACCTACACCCTTATTTTTGAACCCTTCCCTATCACATAAACCGCAATAAATAATACCAAAATGGCCGCCAGCCGTTCTTTCCGCTACCATGAGCTTACTTAATACTAATTTCTAAATCCGTTTAGGAAAAATACATACAGGGAGGGATTATGTCGAAACTTTTCGGTAGAATCGACAACCTTTTTTGATACCCTTCCGTTTCGGTTTATATAAAACAATGAACTACAAGCGTGTGACATGTATTATACTTGTGACACGCTATCATGTAGATATTCGCAAAAACACATGTCATACTTATGTTATTTACCCTTGTATTAATAATTACACTAATCACAGAAAGTATAGCATAATTTAAAAAAATATATATTTTTAATTTTTAAGAAAATGTTATAATACTCGTCTATTTAGCTGTCTTCAAACCCTAACATTTCAAATTGAAGCCAAAAAAAAAACAAACAGTAAACAAAACGTTAAAGGAGAATCTTTATTTTGGACATAATATTTGTGTTCGATAATTTGATCTGTGCACTATGAGCTTCATCATTGAGTTTTCAATGAGGTGGCAGTAGACCTTAGCATTTTTTATTTTTGTTTATTATAAATTATAATTGATGAATTATTGTTCTTTTAATTTATTTTTATTTAATTGTTGAATAATATTGTATCATTACTTAAGTAGTACTCTATTGTTCATTTAATGACCTGTGAAAGTTTTAAAACTTCCATTGACAAGTCTTCAATTATAAAGTAATTAAATTTATATTAGTATAATTAAATAAAATTAAACAAATTCCGTATGCATCCCAAATCCTATCAAAACAATCTACTGACTTTAGTTTTCATTTAAGAGTTTAAATTTACCAGTAACAACTCTAGAACGGTATAAAAAATGGCTAGTTTTTATTCATAGATCTAAAAAACTTACCCATTAAAAAGTTTTAACAACGTTTCAGTATCTCGACTGCAAGCTTAGTAATTCTAAATAGCATTGTTATTTGTACTTCATTGTTAGTTTACAGTTAAAACACGAAGAAAAAATAGTACAGTCTATGAATGTTCTGAGTTTCTCAGGGTGTCCCGAAAAGATTGGTCATAAATTATACCGCAAATTCTGGGGTCAAAAATAGTTCGATTGAACCTAACTTACTTTAGTACAAATGTGCTCATAAAAAAAGTTACAGCCCTTTGAAGTTACAAAATGAAAATCGATTTTTTTCAATATATCGAAAACTATTAGAGACTTTTTATTGAAAACAGACATGTATGATTCCTATGTCAGAAACATCTTAAAACAAAATTATAGTGAAATTTGTCCACCCCATAAAAATTTTATGGGGGTTTTGTTCCCTTAAACCCCCCAAACTTTTGTGCACGTCCCAATTAATTCATTATTGTGCTACCATTAGTTAAACACAACGCTTTTAAAACTTTTTTGTCTCTTAGTATTTTTTCGATAAGCCAGTTTTTATCGAGATGCGGCTTCTTTTTTAATACATTTACATAAACATTTTCTGTGGGTTTTGCTCCTCTAAACCCCACAACCCCAAATGTTTGTGTACGTTCCAATTAAACTGTTATTGTGCTACCATTAGTTAAACACAGTGTTTTTAAAACCTTTTTGTCTCTTAGTCTTTTTTTGATAAGTCACCTTTTATCGAGATGTGGCTTCTTTTTCAAAATATGCATAAGAATGTAAATTATAAATAAATTTTCAGATTATTAACAGGTCTCTATAATCGTACTTAACCATATACAAATATGTGGTGGATTCGACAAATATTCAAAATATCTCGATAAACACTAGCTTATCGAAAAAGTACTAAGAGGCCAAAAAGTTTTAAAAATATTGTTTTTAACTAATGGTAGTACAATTTTAATTTAATTCGAACGTACACAAAAGTTTGGGTGGGTTTAAGGGAACAAAACTCCCATAAAATTTTTATGGGGTGCACAAATTTCACTTTAATTTTTTTTTTAAGATGTTGCTGCCATAAAAATTCCACATGTCCATTTTCAATAAAAAATCTTTAAGAGTTTTCGATATATGAAAAAAAAATCGATTTTCATTTTATAACTTCAAAGGGCTGTAACTTTTTTTTTGTGCACTATTGTATATAGGTAAGTGAGGTTCAATCAACCTATTTTTGACCCCAGAATCTGTGGTATAATTTATGACCAATCTTTTCGGGACACCCTGTATAAATATGTAACTTGAAGCTAAAATCAATATCAATAAAAGAATTAATATAAAATTAAACTCACCAGGCTTCCGGGATAAACCGCGTCGTTGATTTTTAGGCCGAGCTTTCGACGTACTCTCTGACGTCATCTTCAGGGCTTCCGGGGTCTTAGTTTCCTGAGGCTCCAGACACTAATCTCTACACTTCTCCTAAAATGAAAACACTCCTAAAAAATGAAAACACAAAGGACCCCGCAGAAATCTAATGGGAAATGGCTCTCTGTCAAATGCTCTGAAACTTTGGATTCTGGTAGTCCTTGATGTGTAGAACAAAAGACTCAATGGGCGCATAGCTCCAAAAAATCATGGTTTTAAGATATAAGCCTCTGAAGTACTATAGGTACAGTGATGACGTTTGAGTTGGAATAAATTCATTTCTTCGAGAATGGCCGACTCTGGACATAAATTACAAATCACGTATCACGTTTTTTGGCATATATATCATACTAGTGACGTCATCCATCTAGGCGTGATGGCGCAATCGATGATTTTTTTAAATAAGAATAGGGGTCGTGTGATAGCTCACTTGAAAGGTTATTCAATTTTCTATTCAATAATATAAATATTAACATAATTATTTATACAGGGTACCCAAAAAATTTTTTTGAATTACATTAATTGAGACAAAAAGAAGAATGTATAGAATTTATTAATTCGAAATACATTTACTGTTGTTCGAAAACAGGAAAAAATGTTTATTTAATAAATTGGTATTATTTTTCGCTTAAATTCAATATTAAAGCTGCCACCCACCTGCCTCTTAGCAGTTTGAACATTTAATTTAAGCGAAAATCAATGTTTATTTTTCAAATTAACATTTTTTCTGTTTTCTAACAGCAGTAAAATGTATTTCGAATTAAATAAATTATATACATTCTTCTTGTTGTCTCAATTAATTTAATTCAAAAAAATTTTGGGCACCCTGTATAAATAATTATGTTAGTGTTTATTTTTCAAATTAACATTTTTTCTGTTTTCTAACAGCAGTAAAATGTATTTCGAATTAAATAAATTATATACATTCTTCTTGTTGTCTCAATTAATTTAATTCAAAAAAATTTTGGGCACCCTGTATAAATAATTATGTTAGTGTTTATTTTTCAAATTAACATTTTTTCTGTTTTCTAACAGCAGTAAAATGTATTTCGAATTAAATAAATTATATACATTCTTCTTTTTGTCTCAATTAATTTAATTCAAAAAAATTTTGGGTACCCTGTATAAATAATTATGTTAGTGTTTATATTAGTGAATATAAATTAAATGACTTTTCAAATGAAGTATCACACGACCCCTTTCGCTTAAATTAAATGTTCAAACTGCTAAGAGGCAGGTGGGTGGCAGCTTTAATATTGAATTTAAGCAAAAAATAATATTTATTTATCAAATAGACATTTTTTTTCTGGTTTTTGGACAACAGTAAAAAGTATTTCGAATTAAATAAATTATATACATTCTTCTTTTTGTCTCAATTAATTTAATTAAAAAAAATTTTTGGGCACCCTGTATAAATAATTAAATTAATATTTATATTATTGAATAGAGACTTGTATAACCGTTTAAAAAAGCTATCACACGCCCAGATAGATAACGTCACTAGTATGATATATATGCCAAAAAATTATAATTTAAAAATAAAAATCGACGTGATTTGTAATTTATCTCCAGAGTCGCCCATTCTCGAGAAAATGAATTTATTCCAACTCAAACGTCCTCACTGTACCTATAACTTCAGAGGCGTATATCTAAAAAACCATGATTTTTGGAGCTATGCACCCATTGAGCCTTTTGTTCTACACATCAAGGACTACCAGAACCCAAAGTTTCAGAGCATTTCACAGAGAGCCATTTCCCATAAGGTTTCTGCGGGGTCCTTTATGTATATTATACTGCAAGCGTCTCGTGATAGGTGAGATTGATTCGGGCCAGTGTAAAAACATACAGACAGTGACGTACTGAGCATGGTTCTGCGGGTTCCTCGGAACCAGGGCCCGAGCCCCGCAGGGGCCCCCTCTAAAGCGCTTTTTGCTTCTTTTGTTTCTAATTTCATGGGGACATTTTGAACTACACAAGTAGATACTACGAAATGTAAATGCTTAATAAATTTTCATTTTTGTGGAGGTACTTATTAATAAAAACGAAGAATAACTATTCATCAAAAAATTTAAAATCAAAATTTATTAAGAAACACAGGGAACACTTTGTAAGATTCCTTGCTCGTTT
The DNA here is from genome assembly GCF_917563875.1 of Diabrotica virgifera virgifera. NCBI lineage: Eukaryota > Metazoa > Arthropoda > Insecta > Coleoptera > Chrysomelidae > Diabrotica > Diabrotica virgifera. Next base: position 258,491,923 of record NC_065445.1, on the reverse strand, counting down.
TACCTGCTTGCCGAAGTCCTTGTTTAAAGACTAACCGCCGGTGCCTGCTTACACGTGCTATCTCAAACACTTGTATTTTTTTTATATTAGCACGATCCATGAATAAGTTGTAGGTAAACTATAAAGTTGCAGAAATTCGGAAACTGAGATATTCAATGTAAGTTTTATACGATGGGTCATAAAAATAATTCCAATACAATAGGCTAGATGATCGATACTCGTGTTATAAAATGTGAGATTTTATTGGGCGGGTCGGCCCGCATCTCAACTGGAACCAGGGTCCGCTGATCGATCGGTACGCCACTGTAGACATACCGAGCAATAAGAAGTATGTAGTCACTTCAAAAGTAAAAGCTAATGCTTTAATTTTGTTTAGAGATTTATATTTAATTGAAACTAACAACTGGAAAACGAGATTTTTACTGTGATAGGAAAAATAAAAGTCTGCAAAGAGTGTTATCCGCAACAGAAGTATATCGTGTACCAGACTTTGTCAGATAATTGGCTATTATATTAAAATGCAGTGTCTGTTTTCCCATTTCAGTTAGTGGAAAACTATAATTTAAAATTGTCAATTATATCTTTAGAGACGAATTTTAACTATTTTGAATCTTATTATTTTTTGTTAAAAGACTGTAATAACCCTATTTCTTATTAAATTAAATGTCATTTATTCGAAGTTATTTATTCCATTAAAACGCTGAAGAGTTTGTGATTCTCAAAACATTCTGTAATATTTTCATTTAGTTTTTAGTTATGTGAAAATTTTTTAAAATGCATTGAGCAGTAGAACACCTAATCATCTTAAAATATTTAAAAAAAAAGTCCGTAAATATTACTTAATTTTTCTAGCCCGGGAGGTAGTGTCAAATTTGACCGGAGCATTTTAGCAGGGCTGTTTTTTTGTATTTAGTTGGGTGTTCCAAAGCTTATTAACAAATGATGTGTCAGCTGGCCCAAAACCGGAGCTTTTAGGAAAGAAAAGATAAAATATGAAAGTAGATGGAAAAACTCTACACTTATATGTCGTAGATTTATAAATATTTATCTCCGTGTCTTACATCCATAATGGCCTAGTGGTATGAATACCTGGCTCCTGGCTTTCACCCAAGCGAACAACATATTTTCAATCAACTTACAGCTTACTTACAGTACCCTATAAGTCCTTCTCTTTTCTGTACTTATAGTAAACCATTGTATTTTACCATTTTACCATTTTACCAGTTTACTTAACCATTCCGATATGGAATTTGTAAATAAACAATACACATTATCTCTATAGTATGCTATGCAGATGATGCCATACTTATTGCAGAGAGTGAAGATGACCTTCACAGACTTTTGTATCAATTTAATATAACAGTAAGAAAGTTCAACATAATAATATCACCAAATAAAACAAAAAGTCTGGTAATCTCCAAAGATCCAATGAGATGCAAGCTGGAAGTGGACAGCAAAATAATCCAGCAAGAAAGAAGTATCAGCTACCTGGGAGTTCTTACACAGTTATGGAGATACAGAAGCGGAAGTTGCCCAACAAATAAACAAAGCCAACAGAATAGCAGGATGTCGTAAACACAATATCTGGCGCAACACACATCTACGGCTAGAAAAAAGGCAAGATTTATAGGACAGTAGTTAGGCCAATTATGACTTACACTGAGGAAACAAGAGCTGACACCACAAGGACAAAAAGACTGTTGGAAACGTGTGAAATGAAAATAGTCCGAGATATCACCGAAAAGTCAATATGGGACAGACAACGTAGCACAGACCTCAGGCAAAGCTGTAATATAGAGAATATAAGTAAATGGACACTATGGGAGAAGGAAGACGAGTAAAGATAGCACGAGATAGATCACCAAACGGCCGAAGGAGTATAGGAAGGCCAAGGAAGAGATGGAGTGACAACCTGGATATCCGATCAGGAGGCATCCGAAGATGGAACAAGCGCGATCCTATTAAGGAAGCAGGAAGAAGAAGAAGAACAATACACATTTGGAAAATGTTTTTTAAAAGACTCGTTTTTAAGGCTGGACGAAGATGAGTGCTCCTCTCAATCGGGCTCATGGGCTTGTAAGCCTTGTAGAATTTGGCTTCCAAAAACTTTTCCACTCTCCACTCTTCCGGTGCCTGCCTTTTCTCTCTAATCTCTTACGCCAATCTCTGACAAGCCTTGCTTTACTGATTCGAACCATTTCTTCCTTGGACGACAATGTGTGGGTTGCCAGATGTAAAATCTTTGAATAGTTTAAAAATGACATTATTTTATATAATAATGTAAATTTATTACTACTTTGTATAAACTTAAAGGGTTTTCATCCATATATTTTGGTGGCTGGTATATATGACTAGCTTTAAACAGCACTGATGATGGAATTTTTATTCTGAAAACATTCTGTGATGTAGCCGAAAAGGGTCTTTTTTAATATAAATATACCTTTTATAAAGAATTTTAAAATTTTTTGTGATTAATGGTATACAGCCGACTACAGGAAATTCTTTTTTCCTTGTGGATTTTGCCCTTGTGGATTGTGTGTTAATTATTGTACTCATTATCATAAGTGGCTCGACAATCTGTTGTGGATCTTGGCCTGCTCACAAAGAAGTCGCCACTCCTGTCGATTTCTGGCAACTTCCCTCCATCTTCTGACCCCTAGGATTTTTAGGTCTTCTTCAACATCATCAATCCATCTTCTTCCTGGTCGTCCTCTACTTCTTGTGCCCTCTGGTTTTGAAAATGTTAATCTCTTAGTGTATTCGTGGTCTGACATCCTAGCAATGTGTCCAGCCCATCTAAGTCTCTGCACTTTAACGAATTTCACAATATCTGGATCGGTGTATAACTGATACAGATCAAAGTTGTATCTTCGACGCCATAGCCCATTTTCATTTACTGCCCCAAAAACCTTTCTAAGAATTATTCTCTAAAAAATACCAAGAAGTCTTTCATCACTTTGAGATAGGGTCCACGTTTCAGCTCCATATATCAAAACCGGTCTTATTAAGGTCTTGTATATTATATTGAACTTTACTGCACGTTTTATATTGTTATTTTTTAAATGTTTATGGAGACCGTGAACACTTCTATTTGACATTGCTATGCGTCTTTTTATTTCATCGCTTGTCGTGTTTATTGAGTTTACTAGCGATCCAAGATATGTGAATTCCTTGACTTGCTCAAAGGTGTGATTTTTAATTTGAATTCTCTGTTGGATATTTCGGGAGTTTTTAGAAACCAACATATATTTGGTTTTTTTCCTCGTTTACCACAAGTCCTAATTCATTTGCCGGGTCCACAAGCCTTGTAAAACACTGCACCATGTCTCTCAAACTTCTGCCCACTATAACTATATCGTCAGCGAATGCGAGAATTTGCGTCGATCTATTAAAAATAGTTCCATTCATTCTAATATTTAATTTTCTGACTGCCTCTTCCAAGGCAATATTAAAGAGGAGACACGCCAGCGCATCTCCCTGTCCTTGGCCATTATTAACGTCAAAGAACGTAGAGTTCTCTCCTTGAATTCTAACGCACGAGCTTACGTTTTGCATTGTTAGTTGGGTCAACGTAACTAACTTAGGTGGGATCCCAAAGTCTATCGTTGCATTGCATTACATAATGCGCTTCTTTTAACACTGTCATAGGCTGCTTTCAAGTCAACGAAGAGATGGTGGGTATCTATGTTATATTCTAGTGACTTTTCTAGAATCTGCCTATGTGCTTGAATTTTATGTATAGTTGACGTTCCATCAGTAAATCCGCATTGGTATTGACCTACAATATCCTTTGTAAAATGTTTAAGTCTTTCAAAAAATACATTGCCGAAGATTTTATATGCAGACGCTAATAAAATAATGCCTCTATAGTTCTTACAATCCAGTTGATCACCTTTTTTATGCAACGGACATATTACTCCCTTTAGCCACTCTTCTGGTACCAACTCATTCTGCCATATAAGAACTATCAGTTTATGGATTGCTGCAAAAAGTTGATCACCACTTTTTTAAACATTTCCGAACAGATTTTGTCGATTCCTGGGGCTTTATTGTCTCTGAATTTTAGGATGGCATTTGACACTTCTTCTCTTGTTGCCTTGTTGGGTCTTCAATGTGTAGTTGATGATGTAGATTTTGTTGATTTCCTATGTTGTAACCTCCGTCAATATCGTTTATATTTAGATGTTCGCTGAAATGTTGTGCTAGTAATATTTTTTTCAGACTCAAATTTTTTGATTGAAATAAAAAGATGATAGATCTATACATATTTATTTGTATAATTTTGTATATTTTACAATTATTGGCTAAATACAGTCCTGGTAATATGATTGTTTTTGAGGCTAGGGCTACTGATAGTTGTCTGGGGTGACACATGGGTATATAAAGGCGGGGAAATGGTACGATGTTCCCATGATTCAAGGGTGCATCTGGGGCGTCCAAAGGAGGGATCATAATTGGTTTAGTGCTGGCCCTGACTTTCGATACAACAGCCCTCCTTTGCATAAAACTCGCCCCTGCACGTGGGGTTGTTAAGTTGATGTATGTGGCGATGAAAGAAAATTGAATTTGAGCGATATCATGTTCTGTGGCCGCAATCATGCAGAGTGATTTGTTTGGGAAGATCTGTATAGGGTTTTCCCTTTTCCTTATTGTTTTATTTGCTTGAATAACCACCATACTTCAAAATTTTAAAATAAACTTCTATATTATTTTAAAATAAACTAACTGTTAAAAAAAATTTTACAAATTGAATAAAACGCATAAACCAGAAGAATTATTATTTGAATTTCGTGCTGAGTAAAGTCGACTTCATTAGCGTCTCTTTGTAAAGACATTAAAGTCAACTTTGCGGTGTAACAAGACATTTACTCAGCAGACAAACTACACACTACACTAGGTATCTGATTGCAAAATCAACTGTACCATGCCAATAGACTTTAATTGTCGAGACATTAAGCTAAATAAAGAAAATTACAAATTAATACTTTGTCACATCAATTTACTATTTTAGTTGGAAATAAGCCAAAAAGTTGGCTTATCTTTGAAGTAGACCGCATAGTATAGTAGTACCAAACTAACAACAATATCTAGTAATAAAGTTCGTTGTATAAGACTCTATAAGAATGTTGTTCTGAAGCTATTTCCTTCTGACATTTTTATAGTCAACTACAGTAAGGTCTCTTTTTATGCGGATTATTTTAATGCGATTTTGAAGTTGTGCGGTTTGTATTTCATCCAAAGATTTCTATTATTAACAACCATTTACAAATAATTATTAACTAGTTACAATTAATATTAACTATTTACCTCCAGAGGTCAGTAACCTGAGGGTTTGCAAATCGGAGATTCCCCTTGTTACATGATGTAGCATGTAGCTATTACATCAATCTGAGTTTTGCGTTGAAAGGTATAACCTATAATTGTTTTGAGATAAAATTAAAATGTTAAAGTGTTTAAATATCGACATTTTTAAAATAACAAGTTGTGACAAAAAATGTCACATTACATCTACAGATACATATTAAATGTGACATGATGTCCATGGTCGTCGTCCACATGTTTACAAAATTTCTAAAAAGACTCATTTTTTTCATAAATTATAAGCGCTAAAAGAAATTCAGCAATTTCTCTAATCTACTTTACAAAATACAAAAATTTGACGCACTGTCCGTCAACCTGTTAAGATTTTATTTGGCCCAATGGAGAAAAAAAACATCAAAGACAATCAATTTTTGGTGGACAAACGTCCACCATTTTATGTGATTTTAGAAAACTACGGAACGTATCCGTACTTTTTCAATGCAAGTAAAGTCTTTTTTTAATGTGATTTTTTATATGCGCTTTTCTGTAGAACGTATCCACCGCACAAAACGAGACATTACTGTATTTTCAATGGGAAATAAGCCACAATTTTACCAAAAAAATGATTTTATTATCGTTAAAAATAGATACAAATTATGATAAGAAACTAAAATAAAGCATAAAAGCATTTATACTGCAATAACTGCAGGAGCAAATAAAATTGATGAACGCAACAACAATATGTAGGAGGAACAATCTACGCCATAGAAACAGAATCCTTCACGTTAACGGACAAACTTAAGATACCTATTAAAAGAAATCTAAGTTGAAGCAACATAAAGATCGCATCTACATATACAATGATCTGACATAAAAGAGTAAAGGAAATACAGTAATAAATGGTTAAAATAACAAAAGCAGAAAAAAGTACAGGAAAATAGACAAAGGCTATAAGAAGTTGATTGCGAATGGGAAGAAATGAATATGAAATGAAGAAAAACAGCAATTAAAAGAAAATACCAGTGTGAAATTAAGAAATAACTCAAGAGATATTTTGGAGCGACATTTATGGCTAAGTTAAAAGAATTTACAGAAATAAGAAAAGAGAATAGCAAGACAAGCAATTGAAAAACATAAAAAACCTTAAAGAAGGTAAAGGAAGAGGTAAAAATTTTCTTTTGCCTCTCTATCGAAAAAAATTTAAAAAAGGTATAAGAATAATATAAAGTATTGCAGAAACAAAGAAAGTTTACTTCTAGGAAAAACTAGGCCAAATTAAACAGATGGGCGGAATGCTTTGAAGGTCTGTTAAATACAGACCAACAACAGGAACTAGAGGGAAGAGAATTAGCCAGAAGATGAAGAGGGGACGTGCTATAAACCAACTCTGAATGAAGTAAAAGAAATGATAAGAGGCCTAAAAAAATAAACAAATCACAGGAAACAGTGGTACCCAGCTGAGATGTTTAAGGAAAGCGGAGAAAGACTAAAGGAAAGAATATTCCGCTTGACATTAGTATTTGGCAAAAGGAAGAAATGACGAAACAATGGAATAATGCTCTTATTTGTCCGATCTGCAAAAAGGCGACAAAACAGTGCGAAAACTATAGAGCTATAGCACTATTAGAAATAGTCTATAATATACTGGAAAAATTATTTGGAAAAGATTACTTAATTAAATATGAAAACAAAGTTATCGGAGAATACCATAGCAATGTAATGCTAGTGAGCCTGGCGCTTAGAAATACGAGAAATAGCGTAACAATAGGTTTGTTCCAACACAACAAGAAACCGTCCATGTAACGATAACCGTCCTGCGCAGTAACATGGAACGCATTATTTGGTTACCATGGAACCCATAGAAGGTTAATTATATAGTAAAGTGATCGTTACATGACGATTAGTCGTGTTGGAACAAACCTATTGGAAAAAAGCTTTTCAAGGCAGTTCACAGTCAATAGAAGTTTAAAACGAAGGGATCCGCTATCAACGTAATATTAAAATAAATCGTAAGAAGATGCAAATGCTTAACAACGCTTCTGATCATTTCCGACAGTTCACTAAGATACCAAACATATTTTTAAAGAAAGCTGTGCTGCAAAGCTTTTTAATGGAAAATGATTTGTATTTCGAAGATTTTTATCCAAACACACGTTTATTTAAGTTCTGCGCCTGGTCGCGGGTCTTAGTTTCCATATTTCCAAAATACAGCTAACATGTAACCAATATTTTTGGGACACCCTGTATAGATATGTACTTTTTTAAATTCTTTTATCGAATATTCTTGCGCTGTATGTATCACCATTGAATTCTCATAGCCTGTGCGGTATATTAAAAAAGATTAAAAGGTTCATTTTTACACTGACAAATAGATACTAAATGTGATCGATAGGGTAAAAATCTAGTAGATCTATGAAGGTAAACCTTTACTTTTATAAAGAAAGAGTGCATCGACTGCCATATCAATCAAAATTTGTCAATGATTAGTATGACATGTATACTATATCTGTCGGTATGTTTAGGTACATTAGACATAAAATATGAGGGAGCAAAGTAAATGATAATATTTAAGAAGTTATTCAAATAACAGTATTATACCTACAACACTTTTTAAAACATAAAAAACAACAGCTATGATATTTTCGTATCACTAAATTACTGATCAATTTTATATTGCAGAACAAAGAAAGGCTAAAAAAATCCTTAGACACATATATAAGGGGGTGAAAGAAAATGACGTATGGCGCAGAAGATATAATTTTTAACTATACACAGCATACAACGAACCCGACGTCATTACATCCATAAAGTAACGTTTACACGTATCCAGTAACTGGCGCCAGTCTCACTGGAATGCGAGTGCTTGACTAAGACAGCGCTGGATAGGTTCGTTTACACGTATCCAGTAACTGGCGCCAATCTCACTGGCACTCTTATTAAAAATCCTAATCATCATCATCCAGCCTCAAAAGTCCACTGCTGAACATAGGCCTCCTCCCCTCGTTTCCAACCCCATCTATCCTGCGCCGCCCTCATCCAGTTTTTATTTACCTTTCTTAAGTCGTCAGTCCATCTTGTAGGCGGTCGACCGACGCTTCTCTTGTCTTCTCTTGGCCTCCATTCCAATAACCTCTTCGTCCATCGCCCATCTGTCATTCTGGCTACGTGTCCTGCCCATCTCCACTTCAACCTGGCTATCCTCTCGATGACGTCAGTCACCTTTGTTCTTCTCCTGATTTCTTCGTTTCTGATTTTGTCTCGCAGAGTTATTCCTAACATTGACCGCTCCATTCTTCTCTGCGTGACTCTTAGTTTGGTAGCCGAGGCTTTAGTTAAGGTAAGTGTTTCTGATCCGTACGTCAAGACTGGGAGGACGCACTGATCGAATACCTTTCTCTTTAGACATGTGGGTAACTCACTTTTAAAAGTTTCTCTCAGTTTTCCAAATGCTGCCCACCCAAGACCGATTCTTCTCTTCAGCTCATGAGTCTGGTTATCCCTGCCAATCGTAATTTCATGTCCCAGGTATTTATATCTATCTACGAGTTCTATTTCCTTCCCACCAATACTGATGTTCTGGTTGGGTACCAAATTTGTCATTATTTTTGTTTTTGAGATGTTTATATTTAAACCAACATTTTCTGTAGCTACAACGAGTTCTTGTACCATCTCTCTTGCCATACCTAGATCCTCAGCTACTATGACTATATCATCGGCGAAACGTAAGTTGTTTAGGTATTCTCCATCTATTTTTATTCCCTTTGTCATCCAATCCAAACTCTTGAAAGCATGTTCTAAGACCGTATTAAAAAGTTTAGGTGACATTGGGTCTCCTTGTCTAACCCCCCGTTCTATTTTTATGCGATTACTGTTAGTATGTAATTTGACAGTGGTTGTTGCCTGTAAGTATATTTTGTGTAATAATTTTGTATACCTATAATCTAGCCTGCATTCTTTAAGCGCCTGTAATATTTTGCTAAGTTCAACTGTATCAAAGGCTTTATGAAAATCGATAAAAACTAGAACTAGGGGTTTATTGTATTCCACTACTTTCTCTATCAGGGTTTTTATACTTTGTAGATGGTCATTTGTTCCGTAATTTTTTCGGAATCCTGCCTGTTCTCTTGGTTGATAAGTCTCTAACTTTCTTTCCATTCTCTTAACTATTATTCGCGTAAATAACTTATATAAATGGCTGAGGAGGCTAATCGGTCTGTAATTCTCTAAATTGGCTTTGTCTCCTGCTTTGTGTAATAGAATCATAGTAGCGTTGTTCCAGTCTGTTGGAATATTGGCGTTGTGAAGGCAGATATTGAAAAGTTGTTTAATTTTTTCAAGTAGTATATTTCCTCCAATTTTTAGTGCTTCTGATACTATTCCATCTTCACCTGGGGTTCGATTATTTTTCATTTTCTTCAGAGCCTCTTTGATTTCTGATTTTGTTATATCGGGCATTAAATCCGATCCTTGATTTAATACTCCAGTTTTTACTGTAATTGGAGGTTGCGCATTGTCATCTTTTTTTCTTGATTTGTATAACTCTGTGTAGAACTCTTCGACTATTGTTAATATTTCATCTCTGTTTGTAGTTTCTTTTCCAGTTCTGTTTCTTAGTTTGTTGATTTCTATTTTTCCTTTTTGTACGCTTACGTTCTTCAAAACTTTCATGTTCTTATTTTGCTCTATTGCTTGTTTTGTTTTTTCTACATTGTAGTTTCTTATGTCTTTTCTTATTGACTTTGTGATAGTCTTATTTATTTGATTTGATTTAGCGCTTCTTTAAAATCCTAATACGGCCACTGAAACCACAGGTACGACAGCGCCAGCGACTGGAACGCTGTGTTTACACGTGTCTACAACCACTGGCACGGGGTTCGAGGGGACGCGGACGAGTGCCACTGGCACGAAAAATAGACCAGCCTTCTATTCGAGACAGCGCTGGCAGACAGCGCTGGACTGGAACAAAAAAGCGTTTACATGATGCCAGCACTGTCGTTCCAGTGCGACTGGCGCCAGTTACTGGATACATGTAAACGCGCCTTAAAGATCGGACGTCTGCGCTGGATGGGCCATGTTGAACGAATGTTGGAGACCGAAACACATATAATGAAGCAAACCCCAGTAGGGAGAAGGTCAAAGGGAAGACCCAAACTTAGATACATGGAACAAGTGGAACAAGATCTGAAAACACTTGAGATTACCCACTGGAAGAACAAAACAAGGAACAGAACAGAATGGCGGAAAATCCTAGAACAAGCCAGGGCCCAAAAAGGGTTGTCGAGCTACTGATGATGATGATAAAAGAAAGGCTAAAAATACAAAAGACACGCGAAGAATGTCTTCTGTGTTTACTTACGGACTTCTGAGGTCGGTAGTATCGCCTTTTTTATGAAGAAGTATAATTTCGGCGTTATACCACTGCATTGGTGTTACTGCTTCTTTCAGACATTTAGTTCATAAATAGAAAAAGACTGTTTGACTTATACACACTTCTATATAAATCAAAACGGGAACTGGTTTATTTATTTACACACTATCAGTCTTTGAAAACATACACCAGTTCCCGTTTTGATTTATTTAGTTCATAGTTTGACAAGGACCTGCCCTAATATGTTTCCAGCCACTTTCAAGGGATCTACCACGATTTCATCCCCTCCGGGGACTGATATTGTTTTTCATTTCTTGCACTGACCTTCGAACTTCATTGCGTGTTATGTCCGGTAAAATTTCAGATTTTTGATTAATCATCTTCAATTCAGATACAATATCTACTAGTCTTTGTATAGCTGTCTATGAAAACTATCTATGCCTATGGTATTCATATTTTACCTCGGTATTCAATGATTTCCCCTGTTCATTTCTTAATTTGTAGACATTTTTTCCTCCAATGGACAAGTTCTGAGTACTTTCAAGCTTTTTTTTTTCTTCTATTACTTCTTCTATTACTCCAGTTATTTCCATCGTATTGTATAGTCTTAGATTTTCTAACCTCATTTTTAATTTTCTTATTCAAAATTCTTAGTTCATTTTTGTTGTGATCCAGATTTTCTCTAAGTGTTCTTCTTTCCTATCTAGAAGATGTTTTGTACTGTGGCTTAATTTTTTTGTTTGTGCTTTCAGCACGACGACATTATTTCCTTTCAGACTGTTTCAATGTTTGAATAATATTATTGATCATTATTCATTTCATTGATGCTGATATTCTTTAAGTCATATGTAGTCTTATAGTCCAGGGCGCATCTGTTTTGAGATGGACGTTGAAAGGTGACTCAAAATTTTTTTGCAGAAATTGCTTGAAAATAACTCAAATAATAATATTTGAGTTATCCTCTCACTCAAAATGGTCCGGAACATTGTTTAAATAATCAAAATGTCAAAATATGAAAGAAAAATTCGATTTTTTATTGGTTTTTTGATTATAACTTTAAAACTATTCATTTCTGAGAAAAGTTGTACTGATATAAAAGTTGCGTAATTAAATTTCCTACAATATAGACTTGGTTAAAAATTAAAAAATAGTCGCCCTTGTCGCAACATAGCAATAATTCCGAAAAAATCCATACAAAAACAAGTATTTGCCTTTTACGTTTTTCAACCATTTGTGATACACTTAGGACCTTCATATTTTACCCAGAAAAACTTTATGATATAGTAAAACAACGTTGTAAATTTCATTAAGATGGGCTTAATAAATTTTGCAAAATAAATTTTGCAATCCAGCTTTCGCAAAAAAAATTCATTTTTTTAAAATGTTGCAGAACTGAATGACTGAAAATAAAGCAGATAGCAAACTCAATTTTTTTTGCTTATAGAAGTTTACTGTACCTTTCATTTTCAATTTGCAAAATTAAAATCGATTAATTACCACGGTGTCAAGAAATTTTTTAAATAAACATTAATTTTTGGTGCTACGCGCAGGACGGCGGTGTTCGATTCACACAAGTTGATTTCCACCAAAATTTCTTCCAATCTTTATCTAATATATTATTTTCTTACTCTATATTTTGTTGTATTTTAATATTTTAATTCCACAAAAATCGAACTAATTTTATTATTTTTTGTGAAATATTGTTTAAACAATTGCATATGTTTAAAAATAATAAACTTTTATTCTCTAAGTTAAAATATATGAACAAAGAAAGTTTTTGCTAAAAAAAGTGTTATTTCAAAGGATAGAGTATGTGTTTTTATTTTGCAATAAACAAATTTATTTATTTATATCGAAATGTAATAAAAATTAAAATGTATCAATCACTATCAAAGGTCATTGGAATGCCCAATCAGAGCAAACTATCCGCTGTCCTGCGCGTAGTACCAATAATTAATGTTTATTTAAAAAAATTCCTGACACCGTGGTAGTTAATCGATTTTAGTTTTGCAAATTGCAAATGAAAGGTACAGTATACGTCTATAAGCAAAACAAGAATTTAACTTGCTATCTGCTTTATTTTCAGTCCTGTAATATTTTGAAAAAATTAATTTTTTTTGCGAAAGCTGGATTGCAAAATTTATTTTGCAAAATCTGTTAAACCGATCTTAATGAAATTTACAGCATTGTTTTATTGTATCATAATGTTTTCTGAATGAAATACGAAGGTCGTAGGTGTAGCATAAATGGTTGAAAAACGTAAAATACGAATACTTGTTTTTGTATGGTTTTCTCGCAATTATTGCTATTTTGCAACAAGGGTGACTATTTTTTAAATTATTAACCAATTCTATATTGTAGAAAATTTAATTACGCAAGTTTTATGTCAGTACAACTTTTCTCGGAAATGAATACTTTTAAAGGTATAATCAAAAAACGAAGAAAAAAATCGAATTGTTCTTTCATTTTTTGACATTTTGATTATTTAAACAATGTTCCGGACCTTTTTGAGAGGGAGGGTAACTCAAATATTATTGTTTGAGACATTTTCAAGCAATTTCTGCAAAAAAATTTGAGTCACCTCTCAACGTCCAAATGTACTAATATTTTTACAGATGCGCCCTGGTCTATTAATGTTTTCTTTATAAAGTGTTACATCCTCTGGGAACATCAATATTTCACTCCTTTTTGAGGATCATTTTTGTTCTTTCAAATTCAGTATTAAAGGTGGCTCTTACTCTAATTAATCTATGGTCACTCCCTGTCGAAAATATATTCAATACTGTTACTTCCCGAAATTTTGAAATCAAATTAATTTTTTGTTCTTTGGTTCGGACTCTTCCGTGTCCACTTACGTTGGGATTTCTTTCTGAAGAATAAGTTATCACAATGAAATTCTCCTGATGTAAGAAATTAAGAAGCTTGTTACCTCCCACATTTTTTCACCAAATCCAAAGTTGCCCATAGCGAATTTTTGCCTCATTTTGTTTGAATCCCAATTTGGCGTTAAAATCTTTAATTATCATTGTATAATAGGTTTTTGATGTTGGTATAGCTACTCTAATATCTTCGTAAAATATATCAACTTTCTCATCTGAGTGGCTCGTAGTTGGTGCGAGTCTCTATAATTTTAAATTTGTATATTGGATTTAATTGAATAAGATAAATGATTCTGGTATATACACTTTTTATTGTAACTATGTTTGGTACTCATTTTTTATGGATTATAAAACCAACTCCTCCGACAGATGACTCTTCTGAAATGGAACATATTTCCAAACTTAAATATTATTAATTTGGTCTTTTCCTCGACGTCTAACTTCACTTATCTGTTTTATGGACTATATCCCATTTTATCTGTTTTAGTTGTTCTTTCAGTTCTATCATTGATGTTGTTGTTGATAAAGGCTGTATGTTTTAAGCACAAATTATATGCATTTGTTGTTTGTTATGGTGGCCTGATCTCTTCCGTTGATTCTCACCCTCTGCTCAAACTTTGTTCTGGCCACCAGATCAGGGCTCAAGACTCAAGACTCTGTTCCATTGGTCAGAGAAATTGGAACCGCCGGGAATTGAGCAGAACATTAATTAATATCTTTAAGAATTTGTCTTCTTCTTTAAGTGTTGTCTCCCAATAGGAGGTTGGATATCATCATCACTATCTTTACTCTATCTACCGCTGATATGAAGAGTTCTATGTAACTGCATTCAAACTAGCCCCTTAATTCTTCAACTATGATACTCTCCTTCTTCTTATACTCCTTCTGCCTCTTACATTTCCATCTATTATCAGTCTTAGCATTTAATATCGCTGTCCCCTCATTATGTGTCCCATATATTCTAAAAAATTAAAAAATTATAAATGTTTTATAGAACTTAATATATAACTTTAATTTTTATTTAAAATACTAGCTGAAATTGTCATTTACTTTGTAATTGTAATTAATTATTGTATTTTGTCCTTCCGCTAATAACCATCAGTGGTTGATGCGGTATTAATAAAAAAAACTGTAATAGCTTTAATGATTATTGGTTAGCGTGTCCGATTTTTTTTAACAGCCAATTTCGATTCCTAAAAACTCAGGAAGAACGAAGTAACGATAAAACGAATTAAATTAAATTTATATTGTCCGAATAAGCCAATCCATCAAGCATATCAAGGATATTGTTATGATTCGGTTTTAGCGAAGTGATTGACTATTGTTAGAGATACGAAACTCCCAAAATGTGGAAAAAAAATTGAATATCTGTCTTCTGCCAGACCACTCGATCAAATATGAAATGACGCATGTGTTGTGTCATTTAGACAAAAAGGTGTTCGGGATTTTTGTTACTTTGGCGTGAGATGATTTTTAAAATGTGCGAGAAAAGACGAATATGTCGAAATTTATTCAATATTTTATATGCAAATACGTATTAAGTCTGTACCGTTTGTCTCAGGTTGAATATTTGCTCGTCGGTGGTTTTCCTTATTTTATTCTGTGGTCTCCAATAGATGCTATAGACTGCGTACAGCGTCACGCTAATAAAATTGTTAATTTTCGTTACTTTTAATAAACTTTGAAGTGCAAAAATTATCTTATAACCGAAAATAGTTAAAAAAGAATAATTTTAAAACAAATTCAAATTACGGGATTAATTTAAGTAACCACCGACTTAGCCGATTGTCTCCAATGGACGCCGTAGGCTGGGTACAGCGTGTATTGGAGACCATCGACTTTAGTCAACTTAGTTCGAAAAGCTGATATCGAAAAATGCTTGAAACCGTTTCTAGGATAGTAAGGGGGAACTAAAATGATATCAAAGAGAACTCATCCCCATCAACCCCCTAGGCCCCACCCACCACAACCAAAAAATTTTAATTTCAAACCCCTACTTGTGATACATCATTCAAAAGACTATAAAAATTGCTATCCAATGATATAATTAATAATTATACAGGGTGAAGCAATAATTGTAAAACTTTGTCTTAAATGGAAAATTTACAGGGGTTTTTGTTGAACTAAAAATTTGTTAAAAATATTAATTAAGTAAATGTTCAAAGTGAGTTCCGTTGTTTTAGCAAACTTTGGCAAATGTTGTTCTAGTTATAGCGCGACATGCTTGCGTAATTCTTTAAGTGGCGCAGGTTGAGTTTTATAAACTGACTTCAGGTAACCCCATAGAAAAAAGTCAGGTGGCGGTAAGTCTGCTGACCTCGGTAGCCACTCAATAGGCCCTCTCCTTCCAATCCATTTGTTCGGATAATTAGTATCCAACCAGTGTCTAACTCAACCTGCATAGTGAGGAGGTGCTCCATCTTGTTGGAAGTGTAGCAAATCTTCGCCTAGTGTTAGGTTGCCTTGGTCGTCCCTTTGGTTCTCTAATTCATGCACAATTAAAGGTTTGATGGTGTTTCCAGCATATCGAGATAAATGTCGCCACTTAGAATGCATGGTATGAACAAGGGGCCAATTATAGCATCGCCTAATATTCCTGCTCAAACATTCAGTTTTTCAGGATATTGAGTGTGACCTTCTCTGGGACGATGCAAGTTCACATTACTCCAGTACCGACAGCTTTGTTTATTTACATTATGCCATACAGCATAAAAGTACATTCATCAGTAAAACAAATACTTTTTAACATTCTCGTTTCAACGTAAATTCTTTCAGTCAAAACTCAATTCGTCGGTCTGGACCATCATCGCCTAGTTCTTGAAGAATGTGTGTTTTGTACGGGTGAAACTTATGTAATTTCAACACCTGTTTAACCGACTTATGTGAAAGTCCTGTCATTGCATATACTTGACGTGTTGATGCAGTAGGCTCTATTTTAAAATTTCCAAGGACCTCAATTTGGGCTACTTCATTCAGTAATCTTGGGGCATCCCTTTTTTATTTTGCACTGATCCCGTTTCTCTAAACTTTTCAACTAAATCGCGGACGTACACGTGACTTATTTTCTTGTCCGGATGCCTTTCATTAAATATTTGAGCTGTTCGTAAATAACACTGGTTCTGGGAACCAAATATGAAAATGATCTCCACGCGTTCAGGTATACTGTAAACCATCTCGTGACAACAGGGCTTTTCATTTGTCATTTGTTTCGAGTTTCTGTCATATGTCATATAATCCGTGTATATTAACATTATACACAGATTATACAGCAAATGACAGAAGCTCGAAACAAATGACAATCGATGAAAAGCCCTACTACAGCTGAATGACAGTACCGATCGGCGATCGTACAAATGATGAAAACCGATGACATTTAAAAGTCTCAAATAAACCAAAAATTATTGAATCTTACAGAACCCAAAAAGCAGATGCTTTCAACTTGTTTTGCAAAAACGGCAAATTAAGTTTTTATTTAACAAAAAAAAAGTACCGACGGACACTTATCATTCAAAATAATAGTCCGGGAGATAGCATTACAAATACAAAAGTCATAGTAAGCCGCCGGATATTAACACCCTATATAATTATTATTTACACCATTGGAGAGCATTTTTTACAGTCTTTTCATCGATGTATCACAAGTAGGGGTTTGCAATTTAAACTTTTTTGGTTGTGGTGGGTGGGGCCTAAAGAGTTGATTAGGGTGAGTTCTCTTTTATGTCATTTTAGTTCCCCCTTACTATCCTAGAAACGGTTTCAAGCATTTTTCGAGATCAGCTTTTGTTCGTGAGATATAGCCCATTGTAAGTTTTAAAATTGACACACTGTATTACTAGAATGTAAAATACCCTACAGGAAAACCACTTTTATATTGGAAGGTTCGAAGATTTTTACCAAATTTAAGTATATTATTGTACCTTAAAAAGTAGCCCATATATATTTTTAGCCGTCTAGGCGTCACTGGTCCTGAGATTTGCCCCTCGAAAGGGTCAAAAATAGCCATTTTTACCCTATAAGCATTTGAAGAGCTATATCTCTATCTTAGCGTACTAGGTCTCATTTTTTTTTCGTTATAGTGTCAACTTTTTGATACAGAAGATACGTTGTATTTTATAGGTTAAAAAGAACGACGAGACAACTTTTATGATTTTCAACTAATTTCCAAAATTTAACTAAACAAGAAAAAAGTAGACATCGGCAAATGAAAGGGTTTTGAAAGACATTTCAAACGAGCATTTGTAAATTAAAATTCATCTATAACCTGTTTCTAAACTAGGAGGAGTGATTCAAATTTACCGCGCCGTAATGCTTGTTCGTAATTGGTATACCCTCATACAAGTTTCCTCCACTGTTATGAAATTTTGACACTATTGACATTTATAAAATTTTGACACTATTGATATTTCATAGGTTAATTAAGTTATATCGGCTATTTCTTTTTGCTTTCTGCATTATTCTTTTAATTTTTTGATTTTTATTCTGCTTCTATATATAAAAAAACAGTAGTTATTTTTAGACCTCTTTGGCGACCTATTAGTATAATATAGTATTTATGGATTACCGTCAAAAGCCGATATGATCAACCAAAAAAGAAGATGTATTTGGTGATTTTTCTAGTGACATTATTGGGTGTGAATCTGTCTTTTGAGTTTACTCCTCCTGGTTTAAAAACAAGGTATAGTATATTCGAAGATACAGCTATTTAAAAATAGCCAATTTTTCGAAAATGGCATTTTTTGGTCATTTATAAACTGACAATAATTTTGCCTGAGAACCTTAAATTGCCTAAAAATATAGGAGAAGGTAGTTCTACGTGTACAATGGTCTCTACTTGTTGGATTTCTTGGCCCAAGCCTTTCTATTTTTGACCGCCTAAAAATCGAGCTTTTGCTTCATAAGTAAACCACCACACGTTATCATTAATGATTTGTATAGCCTGCCTAATATAATAATAAACCTAAATGTTAAGCGTTTAATCAAGGCTTTAGATGGTTGAGAACCAAAGTTATGGCAGTTTTAATTAAGAAACTAAGAAAAATGTGAACTTGCAGTCTGTCCTATTAAGTTCTAAATGAACAGGTCAATTCAGATCCTTGAATGACTATTTCCAAGATATATCATAAACAAGAAGAAATACATTCATGGAAATAAAACAAGCATTCAACAACCAATATGTTAATTTCCAATAGTACGGAAGAATCTATAATAATTACTAACTTCCATTTTTATTTAATACTGGCATCAACTTGCAAATTAAAGTCTAATATTTGAACTGCAGCATACACCATGTCTCCTTTCAATATTAAACTTATTTTACAAGTTACAATAAACGCTTGATTAAATCTTTGAAGCAAACGAAAAAGATTAAAAACTTAGTGCTTTATTGATAAAATTTTAACAAAGATCGATATAAGAAAATTAATTTTGCCAGGCATTCACTAGAGAGTCGTTTCAATTAAGGACCTGATCTGGAAATTTCGCAATATTGGATTTTTTTCGTAAAGAAAAAGTTCTTTCACTAAATAAGTTAGGTATAATATAAGTTTAAAGAAACCGAATAGCATTGTATACACGCTTGAAATTACTTATTATAATAAATTGCGAATATGGGATTCCACACAAGGGATTATATTATGTTTGTCCTGGAATCAAAGGCAGGAAAATCCGACAATATCAAAATCAAACGTGGGATCCGTCAGGTGTTACTGGTTAAAAGTCGCTAAGCAACTAGAAACTATTTTTATAAATCAGATTGTCATAATTTTTGCTCTTTGTCACAAGTACTGGCCTAAATAATTATAAAAATCAAGCTTCTATATTGTCTTGAATATTAGCTGCTATCAAGCCATTTTTAAGTCCGAAATCGTATAGAAAATCAGGCATGAAGTAGGCTTTAGGTATACATTGCTACCTGTCTAGTAAGTGTCATCTCTTTGTCTTTACCTGTCTAGTGTCATAACTTGCTCACTTTTGATTTACACTTCATGAGGACAAGTGTTGTCCTATGAAACTCCTGGAGGATATTTAATCAGAAGTCATCCAGATAACTAATTAAGAAATATTCAATGTTATGAAGTTGAAGATTGTCTTGCTTAGCAAGGATTTAAAATTTCTGGATATTTAGGTCCTCAAGACCTTTCTTTTTGGTCACACGCTATCTTTAAGGTAAGCTTTGCTTTTTAACACCTGATTCGTGGTCTAAAGGGAAACCTTTAGTAATTTTAATTTATACCTTCTGCTCTTCTTGCATGCTGATGTATCTATTCATTTCAGGCCAACAATTTTTCTTTCTCTCCAATTCATTTTGATGTGAGTTTTTTTAAACACCCTTGTCCAAGGTCTATATATACATATATAACCTGTATAACTGTGAAGTATCCAAGTATATAAATGCCGTACGACATCGTCCACGTGTATAACATCAAAAAAAAGACATAAGGTAAGATCAAACCAATTATTTTCTTAAAAGAACGTTGTTTTTGCCTGTCTAAGCCACCACACCATACAGCAGTCTGACAAATATCTTGGTTTTGTTTTTTTCTTGTAAATAGTACCTAAATATAATTTACAGAGTTTTAAGAATTTTAATATGGATGTACGCTGAAAAGAATATTCTTAGAGTCAAACATAAACTTTATTTAAGCTTTTTACTTCTTTCTTTTGGGTTTTTTTTTATATTTTCAATTGAGATTAATATGAATTTTATAGTTTTGGTTAATAAAAATAAATAGTTTATGATTCTCCGATTTTTTTGATTTCTTATTAAAACCTTTTTATATACTTGGCTTGGTTGGTGTCACGGACTCCGCAAATTTTATAATCCATTTTAAAAATAGTTCTAGGCTACCTAGACACCTGAAATTTTCAGGATAGCTTAGAACTAGCTAACAATACAATAGTTTACTGCTATTATACAGGGTGATTAATAATTAGTGGGGTGAAGCTCCGTAGATCCGTTATAGTAATGTATAGCGATAAAACTTAATAACAAAAATTGTAGCGAACTTTGAGCTTCACATTACAAAATTAGTTAGAATGTTACAAGGTGTTAGATAACATAGTGGCAGACCAAACTTACGTTTTTTTAAATAGAATACCCTGTATTTTATTTTATATTCGAAGTCTTCGTAACTTTTCGATTCCAAAATATAAAGGTTTGGTATGTTATACGGGGTATTTACAAAGTTATAACCAATTTTATATGAAAATCGTAACAAGTTTAACTGCCTGTATAAATAAAAGCAAGCATAAGGTCATTGGTTTATTGACGTCATATTTTTTATTTATTGTCAAAATTTTCGAAAATGGTTGTTTTGCTAATTTTCTTTATATTGAATACAGGGTGAGTCAAAACGCAAGTACATTATTTTCTCAGTAATTTTAAATAGAACACCCTGTATTTTATATCATTATCGAAAAGTACCATTACCATACTATAATTTTTGTAAACATTCCCTATGCGTAAATTTATTAGTTTTCGAGATAATATCATTTTTCAGAGCAAAATTATTAATAATTAGGGGTCTAAATCTTTCCAAATTTTAAGTAAGCCATGACAATAATTGTCTAAAACTTACAATTTACGATTGCTGATTATCAATCTGTAATCAAAGTTGGCTACAATTTTTGTTATTAACTTTTATTACTATCTATTACTTATAACGGATTTACAAAGCTTTACCCCACTGACCAATCACACTGTATGGATAAATCGATTTTTTTTATTTCAAACTATTTTAAAAATGTGACTAATACAATGATATTTTAAAGTACGTTAATAAATCGATATCTACAAATTGATATTGCCTCAGTGGCATTAGACTGCAGATCGAGAGGTCTCCAGTTGGAACCTGGCTGTTGCGTATCTTTTTTTAATTTTTTTAATAAATAATTGAAAGTTTATATATTTAAAATTATATATACCATTTTAAACAACCGTAGTATTATAAAAAATACTATTTTATACTAGTGTAATTCTTGGAATCATAATTATAAATAACAGTTAATACACCTACTAAAAATCATATTTTATAAGTTAATTATTCTTTCCAAATATGTTGTGTCCTATATATGTACAATAACAAAACCGTGATATTATAAAAAGTACTTTTTTATTAGAGTGTAATTTTTGGAATTCTAAGCATGTTATCGTTAAATCGTTTATCGTTAAATTATTTTATATTCTTGCCTATAAATAATAAAAAGGTTTTAAGTATTATAAAAAAGTTCTTTTTTATAAAAGTGTAATTATTATTATTTTCTTCCTTTGTTTGTTAGAAAATAAAAGTAGTTATTTACCTTCGCATACCTTATAGAAAAACTGGTAACATCGGCGAAGAGTAACACAGGGTCCCACAGATCCGATCAGATCTACAACAAGTATAACAAGAAGAAGAAGAAGAAGAAGAAGAAGACAATTCCCTAATGAATTGCGAACAATTTCTTTTTATGGGTTTGTTAAGTTCTCCTTTGTTGAAGCTGCGCGCTCTATAATTAAACTATTTTATTTATCTAAATTGTATACTTCTTTAAACTTATATAACCTCAATCGGCCACGAAACCTCCCTTTGCCCCTAGACGAAAAAGTTCAAACCACAGTTTTTTAATAAAAACTCAGAGCTCATAATTATGTTATCATAAGAAGATATCCCATGGAAAGTACCATTGTTGTTGTTTACTATAATTGTTGTAAACACCGACCTTATAAATACAGCTACAGTGTTTGTTAGCATTCATTCATTCTACAATATTCAGTCTATATTGTTATTAGTTAGCATTGTAACTCAGTAGTTATTATTCCATATATAAAAGTGTACAAAGAAATTATATGTATATCAGTTTTGTTGAACACTGTATACATATTTCTCATTTTCTGTAGAAATAAAGTTTTTAAAAACAAAGTCTACGAAAGTGAAAACTTATTTGGCGCAGTCAGTAGGATATCCGACGGTTGTTGCAAGGATATACAGTGGGGTGTATTCTGTAACACTTCCGTTAAATTTTAGTGGCCTCTAAAATTTTAGCGCCCGCTAAAAATATTTTGGTATTCTGTAAATCATACTTCCGTTAAAATCATAACCTAAACCGTTAAAACTCCCTCTAAATAAAAATATTTTAGAGGATGTCAAAACGTACCCGCTAAATTTTTAGCAGTCCGTTAAATGTGGTTTGATTATTTTTGTTGGGTTATATTTGTATGAATAGTAGTTTGTTATTCTTGTATTATACTGGAGATAAATATTTAAAAATGGAAAATTGCTTTTTATAATGTATTTGGTGAAGAAGTACTTAATAAATAATAATAAAAGGTAAGTCTCATTTTTACTTTACATTGACACACTACACCTATAAGTAACAAAATTCAAATGTTTGTTTCTTTTTGTAGAGCTGATTTCAGATTACAACATAAACACAAAGTAAATAATTGACCTGAAAGTAAATAACTACAATTACCATTTCAAAGGAAGTAGGTACCTAACTAAGTACCTAGAAATGTTATTGAAAAAGTGTTGGAAGTCAAAGATGTTTGTCAAAGCAATTAAATCCTATTAATGCAGGTAAAATTATTTAAAGTTATTGTGGAACAAAACGTACCAAATGATTACAAAGGTAAAGTTTCAGAAGGTTTATAACCAGATGCAGATTAACCTTAATGTTATTGAAAATAGACCATTTGACCAAAATTAGTGTCGAAGGGGAGAAGAAAAAATAAGATATGCATTTTTTCAGCAATATTTTAATGTATACCTTTATAAATAAAAATGTTTAATTGGAAAATATGAGTTTTACTAAAAAATAATTAAATATAATAAATATTATTTTCTAGGAAACTGTCATTTTCTTCTTCTTCTTAAGGTTTTTGGCCTCTAACAGTCAGTTTTCGGTCAATTTCTAGGTTAAAAGTAGTTCAAAACGATCAACGTGCGACGTTGCCGTATTTGTTCCAAAACCTTTTAGAGGATTCCTCTAAAATAATATTATTTTAGCGGTCCTCTATAATATGTGTTTACAGAATGACAATCTAACCGAAAAGTTTTAGAGGACCGTTAAAAGTTAAATTTTAGAGGCCTCTTAAATTTAACGGAGATGTTACAGAATACACCCCAGTGTGTGCTAAAAGTTTGAAAAGTTGCTATCCAGATCCAGAATTTTGGAAAGTGCTGTCCAAAGCTGAATCTTTGCTGTCCAAAGCTGAATCTTTGCTGTCCGCTGGTTTCCACCACTCATCGGGAAGAACCAACAAAGAAAATAGAACAAAATTGTAAGTACTGTGGATTATTCCTTTTATACTTTCCTAATTTTGTTAATTGTTGGAATATTTTCCTTTTTCTTTCGCTACACTTTTATTTTGTTATTGAAATTCTTCATTGCAACAGTAATTTAATAAATTTAAATTATTTTTTAAAGCAAATAGTAAGATTTTCAATAATTTAAAAAATTTTGGAATAAATAAATTTTTTTTTTGAGAAAAAATATTTTGAAAAATAATAAATTCTCAAAATAAATATTTTTAGAAATAATTTTAATTGTTTTGGATATACAAAATATCTATATATAAAAACAAAGCTCTTTATATAAGTAGTTACTTGAGTTACTTATTAATTAAAATACATTTTACCTCTTTTAAAATAAATAAAAATATATTTTATATAAAAAATATTGAAATATGGCATTGAATAATAATGCAATTAATGCAGTTAAGGCTCTTGCTGAGTCCTTACCCATTTTCAATGGAAATCCATATAATTTAGAAATGTTTATATACAAATGTGACAAATTTCATACCACATTTGGACAAACACAAGACAATGTATTAAATGATTATGCTTTTAATCTCATTTGTTCAAAAATACAAGGAGAAGTTGCAAATTTTATATTTTGTCGTTCTGATTTGACTACTTGGCCGTTAGTTAGAGACACTCTCAGAAATAATTTCGGTGATCGTATGGATCGTCAAACCCTAACTAAAGAATTTTTGAATATGTCAATAAATAGAAACGAAGATATAATAGATTTTGGATCAAGAGTTAGTCAAATGAAATCACGATTAGAAGTGAAGATTAATTCAGAAAAAGATTTTAATGCTGATAGAAAACAGCTAATGATGGAACAGATCGAAGGAAATGCAATAGACATTTTATCGTCAAATGTAGACGAGAAAACCAGAACTATTTTAGATATAAGAGGACCAAAAACATTTATTGAGGCTATGGATATTTTAACTAGACAAACATATAATGATCAAAGAATCCAATCTATAAAAAATTCTAGAAGTCACACTACCCAAAAACATTTTTCTAATTATAAGACAAATATTAATCCTTCTTATTCTAGACAACAATCTCAAAGTTTTGAATTTAAATCAAAACCAAACTTTTCACAAAATAATTTCCCAAGTACTTCTTCTTATGTCCCAAAACCATATGTTCAAAATAATTTTCCTAATACTTCAAATTATACACCAAGACCAAATTTTTCGTATAATTCGAATAAAACAAATAATTTTCCTAGTCAACTTATATCAATTCAACCCAGACCAATTAATCGAAAATATTTTACAAATGAACAAGTGTTTGGAAAACCAAAAAATGTTTTCCATCCCAAAAATGTTCCAAAAAATACTTTTAAACCAGAACGTATGTCAACAACTTCTAGAAATACTTTACCTAAACAAAATCCACAATAGAATTCTCAATGGAATTCGAGATATCCTCCATTCCAAGTAGAAGAATTATACCATAATCAAATTAATGATAATCAAAATACAAATTTTCGCGAAAGTCCCGAAAAATCCCCAAAAAGATAGCGAGTAAAAGAAAAATTGATTTAAATAATATTTTACCAAATTCACTACCATTATATAGAAATAAATGAACCTTTTCCAATAAAACTTCTTATTGACACTGGTTGTCATCCTTCTATATTAAGACCCTATATCGCTGAAAAATATTTTCCAGAAAAAATTATTAGACATTCAACTCCAATTATAACATGTGCCGGATCTCGTGAAGCACAATTTAAAGCCTCTATTCCTATATTACAAGAATATAATATATCACAACCATTAAATTTAGTTTTATTTGACTTCCACTCATTTTTTGATGGGGTCCTAGGCGTGAGAGATTTGCGTAAGCTGAAGCTAAATATAAATATAAATCAACAAATATTATTTAATAATTATGTTAGTATTCCTCTTAAATATAGAAAAGATTTTAATATTCAAAAAATAGAAATTCCGCCTTATTCGTCAGTAATGAAACAAATAATTACTTCGTTACCAGATAACGATTATCTTATCGAAGAATTAATAACCGCAAAAGGAACTCTCATCGTCCCATCTGGTATTATTCCAAAGGCCGATGCCACATTATGCGTTTTGACCGGATGCGTTTCCGACGCATCCGGTGAAAACGCATAGTGTGACAGATCGGTCCGGTTGCGTTGGAAGCGGATGCGTTTTGAGTCATCGGTACGCGCTTACTACCTGCACCAGACTAAACGCATAGTGTGACAGGTCGGTCCGGTTGCGTTGGAAACGGATGCGTTTTCACCGCATCCGTTCAAAACGCATAATGTGGCATCGGCCTTAGGAATGGTTTAGCCACAATTGAATTTGTAAAGACGATTTCCTGTTAAATAAACATGTAAATATGTTTACAACGGAAAAATTTGACTCGTTTTCTTATGAAGAAATAATGAATATTTCTATACAAGATGAAAAAGTCAAAGATAAATATATGAATAAAAATATGAATAAAAGAAATAAAAAGAATAAAATAAATTTATCTAATTTTAGAAAAGATCATTTAAATTTAGAAGAACTTCGTGCTTTAAAGTCACTGATTGATGAATTTAAAGATGTTTTTCATCATCCTGATGATAAACTTACGTTTACTAATCAAGTAAAACATGTCATCAAAACGACTGATGAAGTACCAGTCTATACAAAATCTTATCGTTACCCTCATATACATAAAGAAGAGGTTAACAGACAGATTAATAAAATGTTGGAAGACGAAATAATTCGACCTTCACAGAGCCCGTTCAGCTCGCCAATATGGATCATTCCAAAAAAGATGGACGCAAGTGGTAAACAGAAATGGCGTATTGTTGTTGATTATAGAAAAGTCAACGAAAAAACTATTGATGATCGCTACCCTATCCCTTCTATTCAAGATATTTTAGATAAATTAGGACGTTGCCAATATTTTACAACGCTTGATTTAGCATCTGGTTTCACCCAAATCGAAATGGATGAAAAGTCTATCCCTAAAACCGCTTTTAATGTAGAAAATGGACATTATGAATATCTACGTATGCCATTCGGATTAAAGAATGCCCCCGCTACATTTCAACGTGTTATGGATAATGTTTTGAAAGGAATTTTAAATAAAATATGTTTCGTTTATATGGACGACATAATTATTTTTTCAACGTCATTACAAGAGCATATAAATAGCATTAAACAAGTATTTAAACGACTAAGACAAGCTGGTCTGAAAATCCAGTTAGATAAATCTGAATTTTTATGCAAGGAAGTTGAATATTTAGGACATGTAATTACTCCTGACGGTATAAAACCTAACCCAAAGAAGATTAGTGCTATACAAAAATTCCCAATTCCTAAAACAGCTAAAGAAATTAAATCATTTCTAGGACTAGTTGGTTACTATAGAAGATTTATTAAAAATTTTGCGAAACTAGCTAAACCTTTAACTTCATGTCTCAAGAAAGGTATACAAATAAAACATACCCCTGAATTTGTTGAAAATTTTGAAATTTGTAAGAATATTCTAATGAATAATCCAATTCTCCAATACCCCGATTTTACTAAGCCCTTTAATGTCACTACCGATGCATCAAACTTTGCTATAGGTGCTATCTTATCCCAAGGTCCCATAGGAAAAGATTTACCTGTCGCCTATGCATCTCGTACTTTAAACCCTGCAGAATGCAATTATAGCACAATTGAAAAGGAACTACTAGCTATAGTTTATGCTACTAAATACTTCAGACCTTACTTATATGGTAGAAAATTTAATATTATAAGCGATCACAAACCACTTCAATGGTTATTTTCACTGAAAGAACCTAACTCAAAATTAGTTAGATGGAGACTTAAACTTGAAGAATATGATTATAATATAATTTACAAAAAAGGTAAATTAAATACGAATGCTGATGCACTTTCAAGAGTAGAAATAAATCCTCTTGAAACAGATGATAGTACTTCATTAATAATGAATCTCGATCCTGATGAATTTTTCGATTATGAGCGTTTAACTCAAGATAATCAAGATATACCGAGATTACGAGATCTAGATTCAGATGAGATTATTGGTAGATCTCCAATAAATGCTAATGAAGAAAATATAATAAATATTAATTCAAATAAAAATATTACCCAAGATTATATTGATCAATTCATTGATGATGAACTTCTTTCTACAAAACACGATATTGTTCAAGATACGACACTTGACGAAATATCTGACATAGAAAAGTTCATAAATGAATGTGAAGTAGAAAAAACTAAGGAAAACTTAGAAAATAAAAATAAGAAAATTAAAATATTACAGAATATTTCTATTAATCCTAAAGAAAAGGATACAAGAGATACCTTATTATCTGATAAAACAGATAATGTAGATAATAACCCTATCGTAAACGAAAATAATTCTGAATCATCAGATGAAACAATACATACTAGTCATGAAGACCCTATTTTAAATATCCCATTTACAGAAAAACCTATAAATGTATATAAAAATCAAATAATATTATCTTTTACAAATATTAAAAAACCAAAAAGTACATACGAAAAGATATTTGACAAAAATAGATATAACTGGCAATTTCCAAAAAGAAATTTTAATGACAATAATTTCTTGAAGCTAGTTAAAGATGTAATTAAACCCAAAGCAAACTATTGTCTATTATTTAAAGACGAATCTCTAAAGATTCCATTTATTAATTTTATGACCAATTTCTTTAAAAACAACTCATTTTCATTAGTTATTTCCAATAAATTATTAACGGATGTAATCGATGAAGAAGAAAGGAAAGAAAAATTAAAATTCTATCATGAGACAAAAACATCTCATAGAGGAATAAATGAAAATATTGCAGCCTTAAAGAAAATTTATTATTGGCCAGATATGGATATGTAACTAATTATGTAAATAGTTGTGAACTTTGCCAAAAATCAAAATATGAGAGACATCCCACTTCCTTGGTCTTTAAACCAACACCTATAGGGAAAAGTCCATTTGAACACCTTTATATTGATACTTTTAAGTTTAATAACCAAAACTTTGTAACAATTATTGATAGTTTTTCAAAGTTCGGACAAGCTTATGCAATTAATTCAATAAATGCTATTGAAATTGTAAACAAATTAATATTTTTTATGAGTCATTATGGTATTCCAAATAAATTAACCTGTGATAATGGCATTGAGTTTAAAAATAAAACTTTACAAGACCTTTGTCTACTTCATCAAATAGAAATACATTACGTTACTGCATATAACCCCAACAGTAACAGTCCTGTTGAAAGATTCCATTCATCCCTTATAGAAAGTTTAAGAATTTTAAGAGAAGAAAAAGAAAACGTCCCAAGTAAAAATCTTATGACTTATGCAATATTAACTTATAATAATAGTATACATAGCTCAACTGGATACACTCCATTCCAAATAATAAAAGGAAGACTCGATTATAAAAATCCTTTTGAGAAAGACGAAAATGAAAGAATAACACAGTATATATGTGAACATGCTGATAATTTAAATATTTTAAATGATTTTATATATAATAAAGTAAAAACTAATCAAACAAAAAATTTGACAAAAGTAAATAAGTCAAAAAGTAAAGAATTAAAGATAGATACAAATCGCCCATTATATAGATTAAAGACTTCTGATCAACGATCAGAAAAGGCCAGTCAGCCTTATAAAAAGTTATCTAATCCAGAATTAATTGGAGATAACAAAATAAAAGAAGATAGTAGAGTATATCATTTAAGAAGTCTAAAACCTCAACGTTTTGTTGCAGATGACGCTTCAAATGCTACTACTACTATCAATCCTTGTACTTCAAAGTCAAACAAGAAGTCAAAGTTTAGAAGTACAGAAAATAATTAATCCCATATTACCCGTACAAATAGGAGAAGCACGCCCTATTCTCTCCAAGCATACCTTTGTGTATCATGTAAATTTAAGTGAACCATTAGAGATAAATAAGAATATATATAATGAATTATTAAGTATGAATAACTCTATTAATGATACGAATGATTTATCTATATTAGTTTTAAGTAAAATTAATCAAGCTATTAGATTAAGCACTACAATAAATAATCAATTAATGATATTTTCATATAAACCTAGAATTAAGAGAGCACTTATTGATGCTGTTGGAAAAGTATCCAAATGGTTATTCGGTACATTAGATACTGACGATGAAAAGTATTTTAATGAATATCTTAATATTTTATCTGAAAATCAGAAACAACTTAATATAAGTTTATATAAACATCATACCTTGTTAGAAGAAATGACCAAATTATATTCTGATAATTTTAATATTTTACGAGAAAATCAAAATTCTCTAAAGAAACAAGTAAAAGTAGTCACAGAAGAAGTTAATGAACTCTTACATATAAAAAATGCTTTTTCTTTAAGTATAATAATTGACAATTTAATTAATCAATTAAAAGACTTGCAATTTCTTCTCAATAACTTAGAAACAGCTATTTCGTTAGCAAAAATTAATATTTTGCATAACACTATAATAAATCCAAAACAGTTGGAATTAATAATTAAGAAATTAAATGAAAAATATAAAGTAAGACATATTCCTATTTTAAAGAATTTTATGAACTATTATAATTTATTTTCAACACAAGTTATTATTCGAGAAAATTTAATAATATTTAAGGTACATACTCCAATAATTAATACTCCTTTTCGTTATTTTCATATATTTCCTGTACCTTTACATAATCTTACCATATTACCTGAAAAACCTTTCCTACTCCACAGTAAAGAAGAAAGTTGGACAACTGACGAATTGTGTCCAGAGATAGAAGATTATTATTATTGCCCACTACAAGTACTGCAAAGAAATAAACAACCATGTTTAGATGTTTTAATCACCAATGGAAAAAACAATTGTACAAGTACCCACATCTTTCAAGAAAAAACTATGATTATGCAAGTTAATGCTTATCAAATAATTATTATACCTGTTAATACGACACGTATACATACTACATGTGAAAATCATGGTATTCATCAAATAAATGACCCATCCATTGTTACTATTGCAAAGTGTCCAATTTTAATTGAAGAAAGAAGATATCAGAGAGAAGAAACTGTACATAAAGAATATATTTTCAATTTACCTCGTATTGAGTACAAAGAAAAAATTACCAAGTTACCAATGGTAAAACTAAAAACTTTAGATTCTAAAAAAATCAAAGAAGTTCAAAACTTAGTAAAAAATTTAGAACTTCCAAACTTACAAGCAACTCCAACTTATCATTCATGGACTAATACTTCACTATTAATATTTTGTTTAATTGTTATTGGTGCATTATTGACATTCCGCTTTATTTGGCCAAGACTGAGAAGAATTCAAAGAAGAAAACCCCAGACGAATGATACAGCTCTAGAAACTGCAGTCCCCTTAGTTTCTCAGCTACAGGAGGGAGGAATTATGTTATCATAAGAAGATATCCCATGGAAAGTACCATTGTTGTTGTTTACTATAATTGTTGTAAACACCGACCTTATAAATACAGCTACAGTGTTTGTTAGCATTCATTCATTCTACAATATTCAGTCTATATTGTTATTAGTTAGCATTGTAACTCAGTAGTTATTATTCCATATATAAAAGTGTACAAAGAAATTATATGTATATCAGTTTTGTTGAACACTGTATACATATTTCTCATTTTCTGTAGAAATAAAGTTTTTAAAAACAAAGTCTACGAAAGTGAAAACTTATTTTCATTTAAACACAATACGACAATCTGGTTCAATATGAATTTGAAAACAAAATGAATAAAATCAAAAGATTCTTTGTGCATTTTTCACACATTTTCATTCCAAGTGCACGTCTATTTGCTGAACGTATAGCAAGTAAATGTTACAAAGAAAAAGGACCAAAATCGAACACGAATTTTTCGAACGAAATTAGAAGATTCTCGAGTGTGATTGAAAATTGACAGAAAACCGCTTTGAGCAGAACTCTGAAAGAACATTGGAAGTCAGTTGATTTACCAGAACCTCATGAGCCTTCACAATTTTTTGTTATAGCTTTATATAGGTTACGTTTTGATATACTCTAAGGTAACACCTGAAGAAACATTAGTAACCACAATTTAACCTTTATAGCAGTGCTTCCCAAACTGTGCGCCGCGGTGCCCTGGGGCGCCGTGGCTCGACTACAGTATTAAACATTAAACTAAAGTTGTTATGACAACTTTTTAACTTTTAAAATATATCTATATAAAAATGTTTCCCATGATAAACGAGTTCAGTTATTAGTAATTTTATTTGATGCCGACAATATATCCTCGATATTTTAAATTCCACGAAAAAATTCTCTTACTACTGTAAATTAACTGCGGACCGACAGGCCATAAATCACTGCCGGTCGGCAAATACAATCGTTTTTTGCACGTGCACATTTTAAAACTATGAATTTTTACTTATCTAAATTTTAGTTAGTTGAATTTGTAGTTTCATACTGTTCGCATCGTTTCATTTATCAGTGTGAATATAAACAGGGTTGTTTCACCTACTTGTGTACAAAACTTGCTGTAAAAATGGAAAAGTTTTTGAATTTAAATAAACAAGGTGGTTCTAAAAATAAAGTGGATGCACCACAAACTAGTGGTAGAGTCGTGAAGAAACGAAAATACCGTAAATATGATGACAGCTATTTGGATTTTGGCTTTACATCAACAAACGTCAATGATGAAGAGAGACCACAATGTGTATTGTGCCTGAAACTTTTGGCTCCAGAATGCATGCTTCCAAGTAAGTTAAAACGTCACTTGGAAGCCAATCATCCAAACTTTGCTGACAAACCTCGTAGCTTTTTTACCAGGAAGTTAAATGATTTGAAGCAACAAAAAGGTAACTTTTCAAAGCATTTGTCGATACCTAAAAATGCTTTGCTGGCATCATGCAAGGTTGCGTATAAAGTTTCAAAGTGTAAAAAGCCCCACACAATCGCAGAACAATTGAAGACCCTGGTGCAAGAAGGGGATAAGTACCAAATTCTGCAAAAACGAGATAGGTGCTTATTTAGGTTGAAAAAGTAACTGTTCTTGCCTGGCGCAAGTATAGGATATATATATATATAGGTAATAGATACTGAAATTATAAGAGAAAACTACTTATCCCCTGGTATGGTCTGGTGCAAGAACAGTATAAGAAATGTGTAACTTATCCCATTCTTGCACCAAATTTTGAGTTAATTTTTATATGTGTATTATTCTGTCCAAATTTACATATT
Source organism: Diabrotica virgifera virgifera (assembly GCF_917563875.1). NCBI lineage: Eukaryota > Metazoa > Arthropoda > Insecta > Coleoptera > Chrysomelidae > Diabrotica > Diabrotica virgifera. Next base: position 258,458,843 of record NC_065445.1, on the reverse strand, counting down.
GTTACTTATCCCCTTCTTGCATCAGGGTCTTCAATTCATTCTACCGGCTGCTGTAGATTTGGTAAACATTATGATCGGAGAATCTGCGGGAAAACTTCTATCAGCGGTGCCTTTATCTAACAACACCATCAGTCGCAGAATTCAGCGTATGGCGGAGGATCTTAATGATCAAATAATTGAAAAAATAAAAGAAAGTGAATTTGCGTTACAGTTGGATGAGGCAACAGATTCTAGTAAAGATGCACACTTGATTTGTTACATAAGGTTCTTGGATGATAATACCATTGTGGAGGATCTTCTGTTTTGTAAAAAAATCACTGCAAGTACAAAGGCGCAAGACTTGTTCGAGATTCTGAATACATTTGTGGTTGAAAACAATTTGGAGTGGACAAAGTGCGTTGGTGTTTGCACTGATGGTGGTCGTTCAATGTCTGGCCGTTATGGAGGATTACAGGCGCTTGTTCGAAACAAAGCTCCGGATTCAGTATGGACCCATTGCATCATTCATAGAGAAGCGCTTGCATCAAAGAATCTGAGTCCTTCACTAAATTTGGTCTTAGAACGTGTGGTAACTGTGGTCAATTATATAAAAACTAGGCCGGTGAAAGCAAGGTTTTTCAAAAAAATGTGTGAGGATATGGGTCCAGAACACACGTCTCTGTTATACTACTGCCACTCACGATGGCTCTCTCGTGGTAATGTTTTGTCTCGTGCGTTCCAATTACGGCAAGAAATTTACATTTTTCTTGAAGAAGAAAAACACCAGTATGCCAAGTACTTTGTAGAAACGGATTTTTTGATTCAACTAGCATACTTACGTGATATCTTTGAAAAGTTAAATGCGTTGAATCTCTCCCTGCAAGGCCGCAACACGCACATTTTAAAATTAGCGGAGAAGATTTCAGCTTTCAGAAAAAAATTAGAAGTATAGAAGAGAAAAATTAATGATAATAATATCAATGATTGTTCTCCCTTGTTGCAGGAGTTTATTATCTCCAATGAAGTTAATATCTCTTGCAATATTAAATCTATTTTTGCGGATCACTTATCAAAGCTTATCAAATGGTTCGAAAAATACTTTCAAGCTGATAATATCGACCAGTTTGCATGGATTCAAGATCCATTTAGAGCGGAAGCTCCTTCTGAATTTACTTCTTTAGAAGAAGAAAATCTCATTGATTTGGCTTGCGACAATACGTTGAAGACAAAGTTTGGCTGCACGGAACTAACTGATTTTTGGATATCAGTAAAAGATGAATATCCGCTGCTGAGTGGTAAAGCTCTGCGCATCTTAATTCCATTTGCAACATCCTATTTGTGCGAAGCTGGGTTTTCGGCGGTCGCTGTAATAAAATGTAAATACCGTGCGAAAATTAACGGGGAACAAGAAATGAGGGTAGCTGTGTCCAGTTTGATTCCGAGATTTGAAAAGTTGTGTAATGAACACGAACAAGCTCATTTATCCCATTAATTACTGTAATTATTTTTTTCAATAAATTGTTTGTGAATTTAAAGTATGTTTCATTATTATTAAATTAACCTAACCATATCAACTGCAACAGAAACCGTATTAACTACAGTTAAAGTTAGACGTTAAATCAATATTTTGACTCAGGGCGCCGCGGAAAAATTCTAGTTTATTAAGTGCGCCGCGAACTAACCACTGCTTTATAGAATGATCACCTTTAACTTCCAACTTTCGAAAATATTTCTGGAATAAATTTTCACGAACGTGTTCCACATTGGCATTGGTATCAGTGAAAAATAGGCAGAAATTGCACCGATAGGTAATAGAGGGACTCATCTTCTTTAAAGCAACAGCACAAAAATCTCTTTCGAGGAAAGTTCAGCACATTCTTTATATAATTTGTTCCAACAATAGTCACACTTGACCAGGGGATCATCCTTGTTATCCATTTTGGCACATTTGCCATTGAAACTGTCACAGTTGGACCAAACTTTATTTAACTGGCCTATACATTCGTACGGGCCACAAAAAATGCAACTAATGACTTTAATTTTACTACTTTTTAGTCAGTTTTTTTTTTGCTTAAAATTGTTAAAGTTGGTTGTTGGAAAAGAAAATCATAAGAATGGAGCCAAAATGAACTTATGATTCAAAAATATGAAATGCAATAGATAGAAATTTTTGAAGTTATACTCCTTTAGGCGCGATGGGAGTGAAATTTAATATGCGCGAATTCATCAAAAAC